>NC_043702.1:17612478-17614716 GCF_006229205.1 Suricata suricatta | reverse complement strand
GGGGGGAGAAGAAAGTAAGGAGGGGTGGCCCTTGAGGAGTCTTGGGAGACATGATGCTATCCTGAAGGATGTGGCGTGTCTACGGCCATACCACCCTGAACACGCCTGATCTCGTCTGAAGGATGTGGCGAGGCTAAGCCTGAGTCTGTGATCTAGGGGATGTGTTAGTGCCTCACTCCATTCCATTCCCTACCTGCTAGCACAACTCTGCAGCCCTTACCTTGCACTACAGACCTGGGCAGGCAAAAAGGCATCTGGCAGAGTGACCTTGACAGGTTCTGTAGGATGAAGACTATGGTTCACCATCTTGTTGGCAAATAGGATGTCATAATCCACACAGCTGACCAGGAAGGTGGTGAAGGCAACCACAAAGAGGAACTGCCTGGGGAGTTGGGAAGAGGGGCCACAGTCCAGGAGTCAGAAAAGCACCCGGGAAACAGTGTGGGGAAAGAGAAGAGTCTGGAAGCAGCAGAATAAGATTACAGAGAACAGCCTCCGGGGACATGCAGGTGCTGGAGAACTCCCAGTGGGCTCTCCCTTCAGCTCAGCCCCAGGGGCCTTCCCAGATCAAAACCAGCCTCTACTTTGTCCTTTTAGCCTCGGGGCCTCACACAACCAGCCAGCTTTTCTCACCAAATGGTAATCTCTGCCACCACTTACTAGACTCTCAAAGATCTTCTGATTGTGGTTTCTTCTTCCCAATCCCTGATTTCCTTTTGAGATAGGATTTAGAAGCCCTCAGGGGATTTACAGTCTTCTCTTACTGAAGGAGGGTTTCCTAAACCCATTCCCTTTGGCAAAATCATATGGCTCCTCCCATTTAGAAAGCTCTCAGCCTTCTAAGGCGTAACCAAGGCAGACCCCACTTTTCTTAAGTGGCTGGCATCTCTGAGACCTCTGGACTGACCCATTGTCATTCCATGGGAGCTCTAATCCAATAATCAAGTCTGAGTTCTCTTCATGGAAGAGATAGGACTTGGAAAGTGTTCCTTATAGGAGAGATTTAAAAAAAATGAGATTGGAAATTTTAGTGCCACACCCAGAGAGTCTGAAGAGTTTTAAGCCTAGAACCGAGCTCAAGGACAGACTGAGATACAGTCCTTCACCACAACACCATCCCTTCTTAGACTTACATGAGCTCAAAGATCTCCCCGATGAGCATGCAAGTGAAGCCATTCTTCTGGTGTAGATTATAAACGTATGATTGTCAAGAAACGTGGTTGAGAGAGACAGCAATTAAGAGCACAGACTTTGGTGTCACATACCTGAACTTAACTCCTGGCTCCATGACTTTCTAGCTGTGTGACTTTGGCCAAAGTTACTTAACCTCTCTAAACGTTTGTCCGCAGGGAGACATTGCAAATAATAGCACTTGTCTCATAGGATCATTAGGTATGAGACAATATGTGTAAAGTATTTTAACACAGAGCTGACACAGAAGTCGTCAAAAGATATCATTATAGTTATTAGCGTCCCATCAAAAAAAAAGATTACCTTTAAAGAGGTTCCTTATAAACTGACACCACAAAGTGAAAGTCACGTAGTTCTTGAAACGTGGGATATCATTACCTATAACAATCATTATTTCCCCAGCCTCTTTCAGCCTTAAGAAAACTCCCATCTCCCTTCCAGAGACTAGAATCAAACCCACCCCAACTTCCCATTAGGGGCCTGGTTTAGGGTGGGGATAAAGGTCCCGAAGCTTCAAAACTGAGACACAAAGGATATTCGAGAGAAGAAGAGATCAAGGTTTTCGATGTGGTGCCAAGGTGCTGTGGACAGACACAGGAGCAGAGATGTCAGAGCCCTGAAGGAACATGAGTCCCTTGCTCCCTCCATGTTCCTCCACCAACTCTCCCCCCAAGCCTCGTTGAGTCCAAGCACTCACATTTACTCCCCTCAGGGACGTGCACCAATAGGTCCTCCTCCCCAGGGGGTGAATCACTGTAGGAAGCCTCAAGGCGCTGGTATTCGGTGTCAAACTGCGCCATCACCACCGCCCCCTGTCCACTTTGTCTACCTGCCGGAGAAAAAGATCCAGGTTCAAGTCTTGCTGCTGCTTGTCTCCTGTCCTGCCTAGTAGACCAGAAAGAGTGAGAAAGAATCCTTGAGCTTGGTCTCTACTACCAGTCTTCTTCACTCAAAGGCAAAGGAGTAGTTACCAAAGGAGAGCAGCAAGCTCAGGTTCCAGGAGGTCAGACACTCCCAGAGCGTTTACTGAGTGTCTACTGAGGTCTT
>NC_043702.1:17589189-17612378 GCF_006229205.1 Suricata suricatta | reverse complement strand
CCCCCCCCCCCCCGGACTGTTTTTCCATTGCCCTACCTCAGCCTCAGAATATTCGACAGGCCTCTCAAGGGTCCTCAAAGCCACAGATCCAAAACCCAAGAACAGAGTCTGAAAGGGATCTTTCTGATCTTGTCCGGGTTCCCTAGCACCCAAAGGCCCAGCAGGTAGGCAGAGTTCCTGGATGGGAAATCCTGATTGGGTCACTATAGACACAGATCCTGGGCAGAGTGTGGGTTCCCTAGGTCCCCAGTGCCAGGCATGTCTAGATGGCACTCACCCAGTTGGTGCAGACCCTGGGGCCCTGAAACACGGCCCAGCCTGGCCCCAGTGGGCTCTTCTGGGTTTGTGAGACCCCTGGGTCAGAAGGAGCTGACCAAGCCCTCAGGTAACTCACCACTGCCCAGGTGAGCGTGGACCCAGGGTCATGGAGCCCCGGCTGGCCGGGCCTGGGCTCACAGGTTCCTGCGGATGTTGGAAGAACCAAGCCAGTCCGACAGCCGATCGCCCAAGTGGGCTGGGTTGCCTCCCCACACCCAGCCGCCAAGACCCGAGCCCAATGCGTCCCAGGGTCACCCGGCGCCAGGCCGAGGGCTCGGCTCCCAACAGCGGACAACCTCGCGCGCGGCCCCGCCGCCCGCGCGCGCCCCCGTCCGCGCGCCCCCGCCATGAAAACATTCCGTCTGCGCGCCTCCGCCCCGCCAGCGGAGCCCCTTCCCCCCGTTACCCGCAACGAGCTCACTTAGGGCTCCGCGGGCACCCTCGGTCAGGCCCGACTCGGGTCCTGAGATTCCAGTAACCGATCTCGCGTTTCACTTCAGGAACCGTGACCCGAGCGATTCCAGGGGCTCGGTCGGCTCCGCTGGGCAGGTCCGGACCCAGAGCTCTAGGCCCGGCGCCCGTCACTCACTGTCACCCGCAGCTAGTCTGACCAATGAGCATGGGGGGTGGAGACACGACGACCAATTCTCGGCCTCGGAGGCGGGACTAAAGGGTGGAGGTGGGTCTTGGACAGTCCAAGGACCAATAGTGCGCCCTGTGTGGGGCGGGGCTAAGTTGAGGGCGACGCCATTTGTCCCCTTCGCTGCTCCGTAGTGACGAGATTGTTGTGATGTTGCAGAAATCCGGCCTTGGAATTGTAAACTAACACGCGGCTCTGCTGCCCGAGACCTTTAGTGCAGCTGCTGAGGGCGGGGGCGAGTCCACGCCGTCCAGTCATTGCTGGAGCTCATTGCACGGGTAACGAAGAGCCATTGATTGGGGAACCTCTGTTGGACTCGATTTGGGAGCTGCATACTCCCCCCCTTTCACTCTGTGTGGTCTGGGACTGGGGGTTTGAGAAAGCGAGCTGAGGTCACGTATTAACCTGCAGAGCGAACTGCTGGTACCAGAGTGAGGCCCAAGTGCCTTGCGGCGTTGAGGAGACCAAGTCAGGCAGGAAGGAGACGGAGCGGTAGGATCTGTCTCTGAGGAGCTCTCTGTTCCTGTCCCCTGCTTTCTATTCCAGGAACTGCTCCTAAATAATTTCTGCTCAGCTATGTCGCCACTTTCAGCTGCAGCCCAGGTTCCTACGTTGGTCTCGCTGTTTGACCTCAACGCGGATGCTCCGGTCCTTCAGGGCCTGAACTTGGTGAGCCACCCTTCTGGGGAGGCTCTGGCCCAGGCTCCGCGGACTTCCTGTCCAGGTATCCGGGAAGCTTTGGGGAGGACCCGTGAGGAACGTGACAAGCTCTTTAGAGCTTATTGTTCCTCCAGGGAACTCATTCTTACTGATACTCCTCAGTTTAAGAACCTTTGTTGACATCTCTTTGTATGGATAACATTTATCTTAAATTCACCCCGTCTCTGGGTTGCTTCCAACACCGGGGACTGGATTGCCTCCAAACAAACCTCTTGCTTGCATTATTTAGATCAGGTCACGTTTACAAGCACTGCCTGCAAAATCATTTCAGAATTCCTAGATAGAGTTCAAATTTAACTGGATTCCAATTAGAGTATCCGTTCTGGCTGAATATAAAACAAAATTTTTTATTTTTAAATTTTTTAATGTTTTATTAATTTTTGATACAGAGAAAGAGACTGAGCATGAGAGGGGAAGGAGCAGAGAGAGAGGGAGACACAGAATCGGAAGCAGGCTCCAGGCTTCAAGCTTATCAGCACAGAGCCTGACGCGGGGCTCGAACCCACAAACATGAGATCATGACCTGAGCCGAAGTCGGAGGCCTAACCGACTGAGCCACGCAGATGCCCCTAAAACAAAAAATTTTTTTAAATGATAATTTTTGAGAGAGTGAGTGGGGTAAGGGCAGAGAGGTTGGGAGCCAGAATCCCAAGTCAAGGTGGGGCTGGAATCCCAAGTCAAGGTGGGGCTGGAAGCGCAGAGCCTAAGGCGAGGCAGGAACTCCCCAACCATGAGACGATGACCTGAGCCAAAATCAAGAGTCTGATTGTTTAACCGACTGAGTCACCCAGGCACCCCAACATAAAACCATTTTTTACAAACTTAGTTTGTCTTTGGCTGTTTTTCTTGAGGGTGTTTTTTATTTTTATTTTTAATTTTTTAAAATGTTTTTATTTTTTGACAGAGAGAGACACAGCGTGAGCAGGGGAGGGTCAGAGAGAGAGGGAGTTACAGAATCCGAAGACAGGCGCCAGGCTCTGGGCTAGCTGTCAGCACAAAGCATGATTCGGGGCTCGAACCCATGAACCGTGAGATCATGACCTGAGCCAAGGCCGGACAATTAACCGACTGAGCCACCCAGACACCCCGAGGGTGTTTTTTAAAAATCACACTGTAATTGGAAACATAAAGCTAAAAAAAGGGCTCTAAGAAATGATTTTTGCAATTACCAGAATTTTTTAATGTTACCAAAAATTATTTTCTACAGGATTCCTTTAAATAATCCCTCTAGTTAGTTTAGTGTTTGGTATATATTCATCTTACATACATCTTTTCAGAAACATATTGTATAATTACTGTGCCATTTATTTTGTTATTATTAGATTATAAATTCTTTGGAGGAAAAAGTGCCATATTTTTCTTTTGTATCCCTCTTTGTATATTAGCGGATGTAATTCCAGGGACTGCACATTTGGACTCCCTTTCCACCTCTAATCACCCTCCCCTTATTTAGGTTCAGGGGAGAGAACAAGCCCAGGAAGAAAACTCCAGGGTCAGCTGGATGTTTCAGAAAAGTTATTTTGTTCAGCCTGTGACCAGGCCTTCCACAACCACCAGGAACAGGTAAAAGCCCAGGTGCAGAGATAAATGGTGGAAGCAAAAGTAGAATGGCGGGTGAGGAGAGGTAGACGGGTGATTTATCTTTAATAAAGACTCGTGGTTTGATTAAGACCATTGGTGTTACCCACACTCCCTGGAGTTCTGTCACTGGTCATGGGTACCGTCAAGGGCCAGACTGGGGCATATTTCCCCATTCAGCCTCCCCCTTTGCCTCCTACCAGAGAGAACATTATAAGCTTGACTGGCATCGGTTTAACCTTAAGCAACGTCTCAAGGACAAGCCTCTCCTGTCTGCCCTGGACTTTGAAAAGCAGAGCTCCACAGGTGATGGCCGGTAGACCCGTGTTGAGTAGGACGTGGGGGTGGAGAAAGCGCCTATTTTAGGAGCTTTCAGAAAGGTCCAAGATGGAACACCGAACTTGTGCGCCTTGTGTTGTTTTCAGGAGATCTTTCCAGCATCTCGGGATCAGAAGACTCAGACTCAGCCAGTGATGAGGACTTGCAGATACTGGACGAGGAGACGGCTGAGTCTGAGAAGCCTGGTGGACCCCAAGGCTTCCACCCCAATCGGGTTCTTTTCCAGAATGCCCGGGGCCAGTTTCTTGATGCCTACCGCTGTGTCCTAGGCCCTCGCCAGGCAAGTAGCAGCATAGTTTGTGTGGTCAACTGCAGCCTTTGGTACACGCGGCCTAGAGTTCCCCTAAACCCAGTCCATCTCTTGCTTTTTCTTTCTTCCTGTTGGATGTGGGTATCACAATTGACAGTGCAGTCTTGGATTGAATTGGCCTGAATCTGGGGTTAAGTGTAATGGACTCAAGTTTGGAAACAGACCGATCTAGGTTTGAAGTGTCATTCTGCCCCTTGATCGGGACTACCTCTACAAACCTCAAATTCCCTTACTTGTAAAATGGAGACAAGCCTCAGGATGGTTATATGAAATGAGATAGTGCATGTGAGACTGGCCCCTTAGTTTCTTACTCTCAGAGAATGCAACAGATAGGTTTGTGCTGTCCCTCTGTCGTCCAGGTGTCCCCAGCAGAACCAGAACTGCTGCTACAGAACCTGCAAAACGGAGGTCCCAGATACTGTGTAGTGCTTATGGCCACAGCGGGGCACTTTGCTGGTGCTATTTTTCAAGGGTGAGAGCGTGCTGCGTGGGTGTAAGGATGGAATGGACCCGTTAGCCCGGGAGTACAGCTAGTTTCCAGTACTGATCACGTGTTGTCTACAGAAGAGACGTGGTGACGCACAAGACCTTTCACCGCTACACGGTGCGGGCCAAGCGGGGCACGGCTCAGGGAGTTCGGGATGCCCGGGGTGGGACTTCTCGTTCTGCTGGAGCCAACCTGAGGCGCTATAATGAAGCCACATTATATAAGGTGAGTTAGGCGTCCCAGATCTGGCGGTCCACCAGTGTGCTTTTAACCCTCTTGTCAGATATTCTAGTGGGGAGCCGGACTCCTGCATCCTCCCAGTTTTCATTATTTCTGAGTAGGCAAAGGTAGACTACAGACAGATCCCCAAGGACCTTAGCCTCCTCATTCTTCCCTCCCCTACATTACCTTCTATTTCCCATCCCTTACACATCATTTGTGGGTGATTTTTTGTTTGGAGATTTAAAACAGCAAGTGAAGATAACACTGGCTTGAGTTACTCTTTCTCTAGGAGGTCCGGGACCTGCTGGCGGGGCCAGGCTGGGCTAAAGCACTGGGGGAGGCTGGCACAATACTGCTGCATGCCCCCCGCTCTGGCCGGTCCCTGTTCTTCGGAGGCCGTGGTGCACCCCTGCAACGGGGGGACCCCCGGCTTTGGGATATCCCCCTCGCTACCCGCCGACCCACCTTCCGGGAGCTACAGCGTGTGCTCCATAAGCTGACCACCTTGCATGTCCATGGTGAGCCTTTGATCTAGATCCCGACTGCCTAGATCCTCCTGTACCTTCCAGCCCAAGCTCTGGTTTCTCATTTGTACATCCAGACAGCATCTTCACTGAGAGAAACCTGGGCTGGCTTCTCTTCAACTCAGCTTGAGAAACATCTTTTGTTTTCTGGCAGACGAAGATCCCCGGGGGACAGTCAGGTGGGACTCCCCTCAGACACATTGGAAGACCATGAGGGAGAAGAAGGCGGCTATCGAGGCAGAAAGAAAGATCTCCAGTGATGAAAATGAGGCACTTGGGCAGAACGAGGAGTCTCCCAAACAGGGTTTGAGCACCATCTGGAAACTGTCCAATCTCTATCTGGGTGTCTTCCCTGGAAATGCAGTCAGATCTCCTCCTGTCACGTCTTCTTTTTTTTTTTTTAAATAGGCTCTGTGCTGGGCACAGAGCCCAATGCAGGGCTTGAACTCACCACCCTGATAAGACCTGAGCTGATACCAAGAGTCGGACACTTAACCGACTGAGCCATCCGGGTGCCCCACTTCCTTCTTTATCGATGAGCCCTTACACAACACACACTCCGTTATACACACACATAGGTCTGTTATGATAAGGGGTACATGGTAGCAATTATTGAGACGTGTTTTGTGACCTTTCCAAATTTCCTGTTCTCTTTTGTTCATTGATGTATCCTCAGTACTTAGAACACACGAAATAGTACTGCAACAGCTGCCTGTGTTGTGCAAATCCTACATAACTGACCCATCTTACTGGATGGTGTGGTTGGAGCTAAGGCTTGCTTTCACTGCTGCAGACTCGTAGTCTGCGTGGCTGTCACTGCTCCCATGCTCTCCTCTGTTATGTACCATCCTAAGGCCCCTCAGGGGAGTCTAGGGGCGCTTGTCCCTGCATAGCTTCTGCTGGGTCTGTCCTTGTCCGGGCTGCAAGCGGAGAGCTTCACTTCCGCATGTGACACTAATGGATTCAGCTCCTGGTGTGCTACTCTATCTTAACAAAATACGAATACTTAATTTAACTTCAAGACAGTCTGAATTATCTCTTTATGTACATTCTTATGCATCTGGGGCAGCCCATATACTTCCACCCTCTGTGTATCTCTTTAGAAGGACCTAACGTCTCATTTTCCCCAGGTTCAGGGTCGGAGGGAGAGGACAGCTTCCAGGTAGAGTTGGAGCTAGTAGAGATGACGGTGGGGACCCTGGATCTTCGGGAGTTTGAGGTATTGCCAAAGCGGAGGAGGAGGAAAAGGAATAAGGAGAGAAGCCGAGACCCGGAGGCTCTTCCCCAGCAAATGCAAGATGAGGCCTTCTCACAGTCCGCCCAGGCACAAACAGCCCCTCAGGGGCCTTCCCTGGATGAGGCCAAGACCCCCGATCTGTCAGAGCTCTGGGACATGCTTCTAGCTGCTTGCCGAGCTGGAGATGTTGGGATGTTGAAACTCCAGCTAGCTGCCGACCCCATAGACCCCGGAGTTCTGTCTCTGCTCAGCGCCCCTTTGGGCTCCGGGGGCTTCACGCTCCTGCACGCGGCAGCAGCAGCTGGGAGAGGCTCAGTGGTTCGCATGCTGCTGGAGGCGGGTGCTGACCCTACCGTGCAGTGAGTAAGGGTCCCCAGGCCGAGCCCTTTGGGGTATAGAGAGGATCATCCGGAGGCTAAGGGTGGTACTGGCGACTTGACAGTATTCCTCTTGATCTGGGTGGGTGAGGCTGGGAGATGCAGGAAACAAGTTGAACCCATTTTTTGGGGGGTGGGTTTACACCTAGGGACTCCAGGGCCCGGCCACCGTATACAGTCGCAGCTGACAAGTCAACACGTAATGAGTTCCGAAGGTTCATGGAGAAGAATCCAGATGCTTATGATTACAGAAAGGCTCAGGTGAGCTGGAAAAGGAAGCAGTTGCAGAGTAGGAAGCCATCATGGATCCTGGCTAGATCATTCCCACTTTCTTACAGTTTTCCCAAAGAGACTGTGTATGGGTCTTACCTTACACCTCTCCGGAAATCCTCCAGGTGCCAGGGCCACTAACGCCAGAAATGGAGGCACGGCAGGCTATGCGGAAGAGGGAGCAGAAGGCTGCCCGGCGGCAGCGGGAAGAACAGCAGCGGGAGCAGCGGGAGCAGGAGGAGCGAGAGCAAGAGGAGCGGCGGCGCTTCGCTGCCCTCACCGATTGCGAGAAGGTGAGCTGGCTGTTCTCTTCCACGGCTAAGACCTCCTTAGACCCCTTCCTGGTGTGCAGCTGTCACTTCTGGAGCATCCAGTCCACCACTGGGGCCTTGCCCTTAACAAGACTTCTCTTCCCCGCAGAGAGCTCTGGCTGCAGAGCGCCGACTGGCTGCCCAGCTGGGAGCCCCGGCCCCTCAGACCCCGGCCTCTGCAGTCATCAGTGCTCCGTAAGCGCAGGGGCAGGCGTTATGATGGGGCTGGGCTGGGGCAAGTAGGATGAGCGCCTGCAGAGTACTCAGAAGGGCTGTTGAGGGAACTTGAGATGCTCTGAGAACCCTCTGCAGCAAAGCCAGAAATGGCGAAAGGGATGATGGGGAGAACTTGGATTGGAAAGTTTCCGGGGTACCTATTCAGCCATTTGTGTTTCTCTTGTTCAGACGCTGCTGGAGTTGTGGGACATCCCTCCAAGGCCTCACTCCCTTTCACTATCTCAACTTCTCTTTCTGCTCCACACGCTGCCTCTGGGATCATCGCTGCCAGGCTGGAAAGCCCTCTTCCTGATCTCTTAGGGCTGCGCCTGGGGCCAACTCTGGGCCCTCAGAGGGCACAGTCACACTAGCCCTAGGTTCCTTCTTTCCCATGAAACCAGAGTGTTTGGAAGATTAGGGAAGACACTCAGGAACCAGGGCAAAGACAGGGCCACAGAGGTGTTGTGGAGCGGGTACTGTCTCTGCAACTTTAATCACAATAAAGTTTGGCAAGGAAACTGCACTTGCACTTGCATTCAGGCTTTGTGGCCTTTGGTTCCTCATGCTCACCGGGGCCAGCACCAAGGGATCCTGCACACTCCGTGCCCCAAGTCCAAGGATTACCTTACTTTCAGTGCCCACTTAACTCCATTGGTTCAGAGGGACTTTGTGTATCAGCTGAGAGAGAATAGATATATGTCTTATGCAAAGTGCTATTGAGGATAGGCTTATCCAGAAACTGGATTTTGGGCTCAGGAGGCACGTTTTCTAGCTCCAGCAATGTGATTTTGTTGAGGGTTCCCCCAAAAAACAGCAGGGGTCCAGGCACATAGAGGGTCTGTTGTGGTCCCTGCCTTGTCCAGTAGCGGCCCAAGTTAAACCCATTGATCCAGACTTGGCCCTGGCGAAGAGAGAAGGAAATGAAGGGTCAGCTCTCAAGGGGGTGGAATCATCCCCTTTTGGGTTTCTAATCAGAGGAGTAATTTCTGCTGCCCCGTCTTCCATGATTTTCCTCCCATCACCCTGACCCCAACCCCACTGTCAGGAATACCTTGGTCCATCCGGGTAGAAAGAGAAAAGTGTCCCCGCCTTCTCCTAAAATTGGGAACGTTGTGGAATAGAAGGTGGGGCCAGAGGGAACTTGAGGATGTGAACTTCTCAGCAACGGGAGGGGAAACCACCGCTTCACAAGCTTATCGATGTTCAGAGGGAACATCAGCCACTGGGTCAGGACTGTTTGCCCCAGAACTGGCGGTTCTAACAGGCCCTGTGAATAAGGGCAATGAAAATTCATCATTAAGCTCTTAAGGCCAAACCGTCCCTGATCAAGCCCTGAGATAAACTAGTGGCCATGTCTAGATCCCCACAAGAGACTACTTTGCTGCCTAAGTCCTAAGCACATGACTCTTGTTTATCTTTCATTAGGCCCCTATCTTTGCGATGGACTTTGGTCAGTAAGTATGGAGGAGAAGGGGGTGGGGACAGCTAGCTCACCTTGAAGTCACTGCTGTTGGACCCAAAACTGAGCCTCCCCATGTTCTCCAGCAGGATGTCCAGTCTGGCCCCTATTTTCCCTATCAAAAACAGTTGGTGTCTCATGTTTCGTTCCAAAACACCCTGAAATTCCTGTGGATAAAAGCATGTGTGACTGGAAGGGCTCAGCATCTAGCCCGCAGCCATGACACAGTACATATGTTAGCACTTGTATTTGGAGAGCAAAGAGAATGTAGCCCATCTGTCGGTTACCCATCCATTCTGGAATCTTAGCCTCAGCCAAATTCTTCCTCATCCCAGCTTATCCCTGGACCCCCTGAAACTGGGCAGACAATGGGGAAAGGGAGATAAGGGGAACTTAAGGGTGCTGAGGAGGGGAGGAGATGGGCTCACAAGGTTCTTACCCCATCTACCATCACATAGGCACGGTCATGGACTCCATTGTTAGGCACCCAGAATTGTGTTGGCTCAGAAACAGTATGGGTCAGATAGGTCCGGTACAACATAAAGCCACGGTCCTGGGTGTGGAAAAGTACATAAGATGAACTGACAGGTAAGAAAGGACACAGTGGAGAAGATGGGTAGCTCAGAGAACTTTCGGCTACAGCTGTTGAGGAGGGCTGCCATAGCTACTGGCTGTGGGATTATGCCGTACCTGTTTGACAGCCTCAAAGGTCACTGGCAAGACTGAATGGATGGGCCCATGGGGGCACAGGATGTCCAGGAAAGTCAGCAGATCCCCATCCTATTAGAATAAGGAAAGTATTAGAATTAAGGGGAAGTACAGACTAGAGGGCAGGATAGTCCAGGCCATTTAGAGAATAAAGGGGTAGGATCAGAGAAAAGATGGGGAAGAGCTTACCAGGTACAGGGTCAAAGGTCCGAGCATCATCTTGGGGCTGGGGGGAGGTATAGGTCCCAAGGGAATTTCCTGGAACTGAGCCCAAATTCTCTCAGAAGCCATTGGAAAACCACACAACCCTTTTTCCAAATTCCTAGCACAAACTTCTTAACCTGGGATCCAGGGAAGGGCTTCATGGGGTAATGAAGATCCTGTAATTTTGCACACACTTGTGTGTATCTTCCCAGGTAGGCCCCATTTGGGTGGGTGGGGAAATTCTTCCGTGAGGCTCTGTGGCCCAGACAACAACCAATGATGTATGGGATCCCATTACAAACAACTTAGGTACTCCCTTTCCCCAAATTAATAAAAGCCTTTGGCACTTAATGAAGTGGTATGGTACCTCGCTGATGACATTTCGGACAGCAAAAAGCTTAGGTGTAGGGTCCCCTGCTTCAGATATTGGTGCATCGTAGTCATAACTGGTAGTAATTGGAAGAAAGCGTCCCTTGTCATCAGCACCTGGGGCCAAATCAATTTTATTAATTCACTATATTTCAAATCAGAGGCACTAAGCAAAGAAATTCACGCAGAGAATTTTGCCATCAGCAGGGCCACATCCAGCTTCTCAACCTCAAATCTACCTAGCCCTCACGTTCTAATTCCTTGATATGTCCGTCGCTGCTTCTACCCCAGAGACCATCTGGACTCACCATTCCAGTATCCAAAGTTGGTACCTCCATGGAACATGTACCTGAAGAGGGGGGAAGGTAGGAGGAAAAGCAAAAACTGACCCACTGAATCTTCATTTTCGCCCCCAACACCCAGTTACAGCTTCATGTTGGCCCCCGAGTCTCCAGTTACATGTTCACACTGGCTCCCAACTTCAACATTTTCTTTAGGCCTTTGGTTACAGCCGAAATGGACCGCATGGAGTGATTCTGGCCCCAGTAATCCAGCCAGCCTGTGTAGTATTCAGAGTTCACCTAGAAGGTGATATAAAAGCCAGAAATGAAATGGAGAACTGAGCTCGACCCATTCCCAACCCCAACTCCTGCTTTGACTGTCATGCCCTCCAGCTCCTCACCAATGGCCCATGGGGTTCATACTTCCGAAGCAGGGCAAAGATTTTGGTCATGTTGTCAGCTGCAGAGAGGAGGCAAAAGGTGAAAGGTAAACATAGAAGAGGTGCCCCTTCCCCAGACTCCACTCCTAACCCTTGCTCAGGAGACCTGGGCCAAAATCAACAGTGGTATAAAGTCCCCGGAGGGAGCCACATTTGAGTCCTTCAGGCCCATCTGTGGTGAAGAGCAAGATCCTGTCTCCCAGCAGTGCACGGAAGAGCCCAGCCAAGTGTCTCATGTAGGTGAAGTCACAGGCTTTGTAGCTACCATATTCGTTCTCCACCTGCCAACCAAAAGGAAAAGCAGAACTTGGCTATGCCGTGGAGGTTAGGACCCCTGGCTCCTCCTTCCCCTTCCCCAGTCAACTTGTACCCAGTCACTTGTACCTGAATGCTAATGATGTTGCCCCCGTTGTGGTATAGCCATGGATATAACTTGGGCAGCAAGACCTTGAACCAGGAGTCCACTGCGGCGAGAAAGTCTAAAGGAAGGAGCAGTGCTCTGCTCATTAGGACACCACCGTCTCCACAGCCCCCACTCACAGCATCTATGCCAGCAACTTCAGTGATGCCTGAACCCTGGGATGCAATTCGCATCCCACTTGTTCACAAATAAATCTGAGAAACAGTGACTGTGAAGCCCTAAGCACTTGCGTATTTGCATGGCAAGGACATCTGGGCATAGGAAACGTTGAAGCAGTGTTTCTTGTAAATTTAATTTTTAAACGGAAGAAAAATGTTAGATGCAACGTATGAGTGATTATGCAACCAGTGTATTCTTGAGTGCTGTGAAGTAGCATGGGAATCACAGAAACGTAGAGTATCTGACCTGCACCCTAGCGTTAACTGACGATCCAAGTGACTTAAGTCACCATTGGAAACATCACTGTATTAGGTATCATGCCTTAGGTATCACCCCTAACTCCTTTTTGTGATTTTGGTTGATTCATCCTCAGGGTCTTCACTTCACTTCACTTCACTCCACCCGACACTTTCTCCCCACCGTCCTTTATCTAGCCAACTCCAGTGCAAGCTTCAGATTTAACTTATTTCACTTCCTCAAGAAAACCTCTGATATCCCGGATGAGGGTAGATGTCCCTGTTACATACTCTCACATCACCTCATACTTCTTTTTGAAGCATGTGACAGATTATAATTAAGCATTTCTTTTTCTTTCTTTCTTTTTCTTTCTTTCTTTCTTTCTTTCTTTCTTTCTTTCTTTCTTTCTTTCTTTCTTTCTTTTCTTTCTTTCTTTCTTTCTTTGAGAGACAGAGAGACAGTGGGAGCAGGGGAGGGTCAGAGAGAGAGGGAGGTATAGAATCTGAATCAGGCTCCAGGCTCTGAGCTAGGTGTCAACACAGAACCTGACACAGGGCTCGAACCCACAACCGTGAGATCATGACCTGAGCCGAAGTCGGACGCTTAACCAACTGAGCCAGCCAGGCGCCCCAAGCATTTATTTCTATAACTGTTTCCCAATAGTCTGTCTCCCCCAGTGAGCAGGAACCTTGTCTGTCAGGTCCATTTGCTGCATCCTATCACTGGGGACAATGCCTAGCAGGCAGCAGACTCCCAAAGGTGAATTCAATGAAAGATGTGTTGGAGGGTATTTTTGCATTAAAACACTGAACCCCGTACATTTTGTGTCCTGTACAAATGGTGCCCAGGTTTGACTGCCTCCTTTAATCCAGGCATATATTAAGTCTCATCCAACAAGTATTTATGGGTGCTTACCATATGCCAAACAATGTTCTAGGTGTTGGGGATATAGAAAAGAAAATAGACAAAAATCTCTGCCCTTGTGGAATTTTCTTTCTAGTAAGGAAGGCAGACAATAAATAAATAGCTAAAATGTTTAGTATGTCAGTGCCAACAACAAAATAAAGCCAGGAAGGATATATATGGTGGGGGAGCTTAAATTTTAGAGTGTTGCCCAGGGAAGGCTTCACTGAGGTGATTGTGCAGGAAGACGGAGGCAGCACCGAGGGCAAAGGTCTTAACACAGGAATGTGCTTGATGAGTTTGAAAAACAGCAATGAGGCCAGTGTGAACAATGTGGGAAAGAGTAGATGTCAAGTAGGTGACCGGGCCAATTAGGCCTTAACAGGCCGTTTTAAGGAATCCATTGTTCATATTCTGAATGAGATGAGAACCTTATGGAGAGATTTGAGTAGAGAAATGACATGATCTGAAATATATGTTTAACCTTATATTTGCAATGAGAACAGACTATAAGGGATGAGGGGCAAAGAAGGGGAAGCAATAAGGAAGCTATTCAAGTAGTCCTGGTGGGAGAGGTGGCTTGGGCCAGCGGGGGTGATGAAAAGTAGTTGAATTCAATATATCTGGAGACTAAAGCTGGAGGCTTTTTTGTTGGTTGGATGCGAGGTGTGAGAAAAAGGCGTGAAGAATACCATAGTGTTTAGCCTGATCAGCTGGAAAACGGAGTCACCATGAACTGGGACGAGATTGTAGGAATAGCTGGCTGGGGAGCCAACACCAGGAACTTCACTGTACATTGTGCCTTTTAGGTCTCCAACCACGCAATTAGATATACGTTTTTAGAGGCCAAGGGAGAGTCCTGGAACTGGAGATTCAGAGTCATTAGCAATCAGATGGGATTGAAATCTACGAGAATGGATGAGATTCTCCAAGGAAACACATAGAAAAGAGAAGCATCCCAGGACTGAGCCCTGAAACACCCCTGCACTTAGAGGAAAGAGAAAGGGAGAAGAACCAGCAAGAGACTAAGAAGGAAGGGTCAGCAAGTCTGGATGTGGGGGAAGGGCAGGGACCAGATGGAGGTGGTATCTTGGAAGCTGAGAGGAGTGCATTTCAAAGGATGGAGGCCTAGAAAGGGACCGTGGATTCAGCAGTGAAGAGGTCGCTGGCTTTCTTGAGAAAAATGGACACTGTGTGTTGCTGTTCCGTCACTACTTGGCCATTTCAAATGTTATTTCAGTCAAGCTGAGTTGGGGAACTGCTAGGAGGGCCGTAAAGCTCTTCAGCATCCTACGAAGTGGAACAGTGCCTGGAAGGTCCACCACAGATATGAAACATTTTTACCAGAGCGATCTTTTTTTTAAACATTTTTTTAATGTTTATTTTTGAGAGAGAGACAGAGCATGAACAGGGGAGGGGCAGGGGGGCGGGGGAAATATAGACTCTGAAGAAGGCTCCAGGCTCTGAGCTGTCAGTACAGAGCCTGACACGGGGCTCGAACCAGGAGATCATGAACCAGGAGATCATGACCTGAGCTGAAATCAGATGTGCTTAACCAACTGAGCCACCCAGGTGCTACCAGAGTGAGCTTTTTAAAAGATAAAAATCAGATAAAATCACCCCCTTGCTCGGATGATGGAATTCCTATTTACACCTGAGTAAAATCCAAACTCCTTGAAATATTGAGTATTTCAGAGCTAAATCTTGAGTTCTTATGTTTTTCTCTCCCGATGTTCTTTCCCCAGGCAATACCCTAGTACCGATGGATCTAAATGCCATCTTTAGACTGATGAATCCCAAATTTATCTCTAGCTCGGACCTCTCTGTGAGCTCCACACTCCCACAGCCTATGGCTTACTTAACATCCTCAGCTGAGTGTGATAATAAAACCTTAACATGCTCAGGAGAATTGCTTTTCCCCCAAAAAGTTCCACCTCTAGTCTCTTCCATCTTTGCTATGTCAATATTCGCACCACCATCTTGACTAGCCTGCAACTTCATTCCTTCCTTTCCGGACCCTACCCACGCTGCCCCTACTCTTCCCCTTCCCATCAAAATCTATCAGTAAGTCCTGGTGATTTTGATCCCCAACCTGCAGCTCAATTCTACCCTCTTCTTCCCATCTCCACCGTCATCACTTTAGTCTAGGAGCCACCACCTGCCTCCTTGGCTACAGCCAGAGTCTCCCAATTAGTTTCTCCACCTCTACCCTTGCTCACCTCCCTCCATTCTCCACACCCATGCTCAAGTAATCTGAAAATAAATCAGTATGTCTCCTTAATAAAAAGCTTTCAATGGTATGTCTCATTAAGCTCTTTCAGTGGCTTTCTACTCTGCTTAGCATAAAATGCAAACCCCTTACAATGGCCAACAAGGTCCTGCATTAACATTCCCTATCTATCTCCAACTTCACAGCACAGTCCCATTTCTCTTCCCTGCAATGCTCCAGCCAAGCAGGCCTCAACCATGCCGTGTTCTTCCCCATCCCTGGGCTTTAGAATATATGGTTTCCTCTACCTGGTCATTCTCACTTCACTCTTCATATGACCAGAGCTTTCCCTTTGCTAGAGTCAAGTGAAATGTCATCATTTCATAAAAGCCTTTTTCTGATCTCCCTACCAAAAACAGGCCTTCTCTGGGTTTTAGTGTTTATTTTTGAAAGAGAGAGAGAGAGAGAGACAGATAGACAGACAGACAAGGAGGGGACAGGAAAGGGGTAGAGAGAGAGAGGGAGACACAGAATCTGAAGGAGGCTCCAGGCTCTGATCTGTCAGCACAGAGCCCAGGTGGGTCTCAAACTCACAAACTGTGAGATCACGCCCTGAGCTGAAGTCAGATGTTTAATTGACTGAGCCCCCCCACTTGCCCCAACAGGCCTTCTCTGTTATTCATGGTCTCAGTTCCTTGTCTATTTTCCTGTGTATTTATTCGCTTGCAATAATCGTACAGGTTTTAGTTAACAATCTGTTTCTTGTACCATAAGCTCCATTGCACAGGGACTGTGCCTGTCTGGTCCCCCAGTTTCTAGCATCTTGTTGGGCATGAAGGAAATGCTCAAATATCTGCATACATGATCTCCAGTTTGGGGATGATCTCGTCTGTTTTGGGCACCCAACGATCCATTTTGTTGCTATTGTTTTTTTCTGGGTTAAAACTTCCGTCTCCACTCACCTGGATCTGAGGTTCTCAGATGGATTTCAGTTTTTCGAAGCAACCAGGCTGGGAGACCCCCCTGAGACAAACATGAAGATAACAAGTTTTGTTGTTTGGGAGTGGAGTAGTGGAAGCAAGAGGGAGGATGTCCCTATAGCACCGGAAGTGGCTCGGCAGTGTGGGCACATGGGCGGAGTCTAGGAAGTGCACGTGAGTGGCTCCAGTTCTACCCCTTCTCCTAACTCACCATCTCCCACTCTGCACAGATGTAAGGTCCTGGTCTCAGTATGACCAACAGGTTTGCTATAGATGCCTCATTCAGAAATGCAATGAGGTCCCGGCTGCCATTAAAATTATAGACCCCAGGCTCTGGCTCATGGTAGTTCCAGGGCACATAACTGAGAAAGAAAGAGGTTAACAGGGCCCAAGGTAGGGCAGTGCTGAAGAGGCCTAAGGGCTCAGGCCTTGCAGGGAATCTCCAAGAAGCTCTTGGAAGGAGGTCCTGATGCACCCTTTCCCACCCTAGGCCGGGTAGCCCTGGAGCTCTCCCACCTGCCAGTCTTCCTGTCCCAACCCCCTTCTCAAAGGGGTGGTAGGAAGAATAAATCCCACCCTCCACGGCTCTCCTGAGCACTCTTACAACTGGACAGCGTTGAGGCCACTCATTCGCATCTTGAAGAGCCGGTCTGCCCAAAGCACCCGTGGTACCCGAAAGTAGTGCAGGCTGCCAGACACGTAGCGGAAGGGGGCCCCATCCAGGAGGAATCTGTCATTTTCCCGATCCACTACGAACGACCGAGTGTCCGCCTGCAAATGGAGGCACTGTGCTCAGCAAAGGTCTGGAGTTGGGGGTCAGTGTCTGCAGAGATGGAACTATAGCCCTGCCCATTGTTGTGTTAATTTCACTTTCTTTCTCTCCTGGGCTAGATCTTGATCACGTTCTCTCTCCTGCCACGTAAGTATTCTCCTGGGCTAGATGTGACCCCGCCTCACCGCACCCAGCCTGCTGTTTCAATCCTGTCATTTTACCTGGGGCAGCAGCAGCGTCAGAAGTGGCAACAGCAGGGAAGGAAGGCAGGGCGGCCTCTTGGGAGCCATGGCGCTAACAAGGCTCCTCTAGTCTGAGAGGGCGGTCCGACTGTCACGTGGCGGATTCCTGGGAGGGAACCTCAGCGAGCAAGGGGGCGGAGACCACCTCCAGTTGCCAGGCGATTAGCCTGGACTTGTCCACCCGCTACTCTACTAGTTTGTAAAATCCTCTACATCTTGAATCAGCTTCATCAGCGTCACCTGGGAGCTTGTTAGAAATGCAGAGTCTCAGGTCCTACCTCAGACCTAGAGAATCAGAATTTGTATTTTAACAAGATTCCCAGGAGATCCTAAAGACATTCAAGATTGAGAAGCTCTGTTTTACTAAACTGAGCTCCCTGAGGGTGAAGAGTACCTTATCCATCTTGAATCCTCAGCTTCTAGCACAGGGCCCGGCACATAGCAGGTTAAATCTAGATGAATGAATGTCAGAACCAGGGGGCTAAAACAGGGACCATCTTGGCCATCCCATCTTCTTTGGATGTTCACTGCTCTCCAATTTATCCCTGCCTGCCTGTGCGAGAGATGCCAAGTGCAACTTAGTGCCAAGGCTTAGGGATTTGGGAATTTCCATGACTCCTGCCTTCACAATCCCAACCCTGGGATGTAAGGACCAGATAATATAAAATAATAATAAAAATAATAGTAATTTCTGCTTACTGACACTAACTAAGGGCTGTGTGTCAAATATCGTGCTAAGCACTTTACATCTCATTTAATCTTCAAAAACTCCGCGCGGTAGGTAATTCTCATTTCCATTTTACAGATGAAGAAATGGAGAGAAACTTTAAATAGCCTGTTTAAGGTCACATACCTAGTTTAGCAGAGATAGGATTTGAACTAGGCAGTCTGGCCTCACAGTGCGTGCACTTAACCTTGGGTATTATTATACCTCGTTTACATTTAGGGAAACTGAAGCTCTGAGAGTTTAAGTAAGTTGTCCGAGGTCACACAGCTAGTAACTAAGCTATTAAGACAAGATTTAGAACCTAGTCTAGTTCAAGAGCCTAAGCTCTTAACCCCTGAAATTAGGGTAGTGGGATACAGGCCAGAGTTCCCAAGGTTGTACAGATTAGAGATGCAGGGGTCCAGGCCGCCAGCACCCACCCCAGCATCGCCCCTCGCGACAGGATTGTAGTCAGCCTCCTACCTCCGGCATTGGGAGATGGAAGTCCTGGGGGCCTCGGGCCGAGCCCGGCTTTGTTCCCCTTTGGCGTAGGTGCCTGCGTCTCGACCACTACTGAAGGCCAGGTGCGGAACCCTCACCCGGGTCCTGGGACCCGTCCTACCCCAGCCTTAGCCCGCCCCCGGCCTCTCCGCTCCCGGCTCCCACATCATCACGTGCCCAGCGGTTGCTAGGATACCGCGGGCCGTTACGCCGGCGCGGAATGATGACGTATCTACTTCTTCCGGTCTCCGGCGCGTCTCTCCAGCCCGAGCCAGGTCAGTGGCGATCGGGTGCTGACTCTCTTCGGGGTCTGCGCGCCAAGGCCGGGGGTGGGCTCTGCCGGAGGTGGGCCAGGGCCTCGCACCCCCCGGAACTACCCTCTGCCATG
Source organism: Suricata suricatta (assembly GCF_006229205.1). Lineage (NCBI taxonomy): Eukaryota > Metazoa > Chordata > Mammalia > Carnivora > Herpestidae > Suricata > Suricata suricatta. Next base: position 17,593,850 of record NC_043702.1, on the reverse strand, counting down.
CTGGGGCGGCCCAGTGGCCGCGGGAGCGGGGCCCTCTCAAAGGTGGGCTGGGGTTGGAAGAAGCGGCCTGGTAGTCGCTGTGCGGCCAGAGGCTTTAAGGCACTGGACTCCAACCTTCTCGGGAGCTGGCGTCACCAGGGCCCGTTTTCTCTACGTTCCGAGACCTGGGCCCCAGCTCTCTTGGTACTTGAGGGGTCGTCTGGATTGTCCGTGACCCACGACTCTGCCGGTTTTTTCCTTCCAGTATGATCCGCTGGGCCCCCAGCGCATCTCCTCGAAGAGCTCACTCAACCTGGACGAAGCCTTTGGCAGCCTCAGACCGCCTTTGAGGAGGATGACTGAGACACTATGGGCCACGCACTGTGTGTCTGCTCTCGGGGAACTGTCATCATTGACAATAAGCGCTACCTCTTCATCCAGAAACTGGGGGAGGGGTGAGTCTTTGGAAACCACTAAGCTAGTAGCCCCCAGGGTTATGGTGAATCACCTGACAGAGCCAAGCGACACGGTAGTCCAAAAAGTGGATTCAGGAGCCAGGCCTCTTGGATCCGCCTTATGTGACCTTGAAAAGCCATGGTTTCTTCATCTGCTTCATGGAGATAAATTTTTTTTTTTTTTTGGTCACTGATGGCGTTGTAAAGATTAAAAGAGATAATGCATATAAAACATCTCACCCAGTGATATCACGTTCCCAGCACGTGATAAATGTTGAGTGTCACGCATTTAATATTTATGGTGCGTTTGTCATGTGCAGGGCACTGCGTTGTGACCAAAGCACCTCAGAGATTACTGTGTTCCTGCTCTTGAGCCCAAAATGTAAAATTGGCATACTTCTCTTGAAGCCACATCTTGGGAGGGTTTCTGCCAACTGGGAAAGATACCCGCCAGCCCCCTTCTCCCTAGAGAGTTCCTAGCAGTATGGGAGATGACCATGGTCCTTCACTGACCCCTTTGGCCCACAGTGGGTTCAGCTATGTGGACCTAGTGGAGGGGTTACATGATGGACACTTCTACGCCTTGAAGCGGATCCTGTGTCACGAGCAGCAGGATCGGGAGGAGGCCCAGCGAGAAGCAGACATGCATCGCCTCTTCCATCACCCCAACATCCTCCGCCTTGTGGCTTATTGTCTGAGGGAGCGGGGCCCTAAGCATGAAGCCTGGCTGCTGCTGCCCTTCTTCAAGGTCAGAAAGTCTCCTGGCAATGGAGGGGCTTGCCACAAGGCCATCTACCAAGGGCTGTGTGAGTAGCCAAGCATGTTAGGAAGCAGACACCACGTCCTGGGTTTGAACACTTCAGATGTGGGGTTCAGAGAAACCCGGGTGGGAGTGTGAGGTGTGTAGGGTGTGCGGTGAAAGAGTTGATAGGCTGTAACCTAGGGAAGGGATCAGGCTCAGGGATCAGAGGCTCAGAAAACATCTCTAACTTTGGGGAAACTTGTGTTGCAGAGGGGTACGCTGTGGAATGAGATAGAACGGCTGAAGGACAAAGGCAACTTCTTGACTGAAGATCAAATCCTTCAGCTGCTGCTTGGTATCTGCAGAGGCCTTGAGGCCATTCATGCCAGAGGTTATGCCCACAGGTCAGTGGGAGGCCCGTGCGTATATTTGGGGCAGAAAGGAAGAGCCTCCCCAAGGAGATCCAGAGGTCTCTGCCCTCCTTCCCAAGGAACAATCCCCATGATTCTTTTGCCTCCAGGGATTCCAGCCTCCCTATCCAGGGCTGCTCATGGGCCATTTCCACTTCTCTACAGGGACCTGAAGCCTACCAATATCTTGCTTGGAGATGAAGGGCAACCAGTTTTAATGGACTTGGGTTCCATGAATCAAGCCTGCATCCATGTGGAGGGCTCCCGCCAGGCTCTGGCCCTGCAGGTAAAAGAGCGTCCAGCTCCTTTGCCCTCCTGTTCCCTGTCGGCAACTTCTTCCAGTGTGTGCCCCAATTTGGTCACATGACTATGCCCTGTGCCCCACTTTTGAGCTATGGGGCCACTGTTCCAGGACTGGGCAGCCCAGAGATGCACCATCTCCTACCGGGCCCCGGAGCTCTTCTCTGTGCAGAGCCACTGTGTCATCGATGAGCGGACTGACGTCTGGGTGAGGAACATGTGGGCGGGAGTATGGAGTGGGAGAGCAGTGCAACTCTGTACCTGCTGTGGAGGGGCAGGTCTTTGGTTTTGAGTGCATGGGGCCCCAGGAACTGCATGTGTCTCAATCCCCCTCAACTTCCTTCCTGGGAGCTGTCACTGACACTGTACTCAGTTGCTCAGGAAGTGGTATAATCCTGCTCTTTGAACAGAGTGGGTACAGCTAAGTGTCAGGGCTGAAGGCAGTGTCAGGGTACAGAAGGCTTCCTGGCTTGGTGTCACATGGCTGAGGTCGGCATATTCTTTTTAGCTTACGTAGTCATATTTCACTACAGAATTAAGAGTAGAGGTAGCCCCTCCATCGGTCTCCTGTCAAAGAATAACCAAGTTCTGCTCAGTCCCTAGGCTGTGTCCTATATGCCATGATGTTTGGGGAGGGCCCGTATGACATGGTGTTCCAGAAGGGTGACAGTGTGGCCCTTGCTGTGCAGAACCAGCTAAGCATCCCGCAGAGTCCCAGGTAAGCAATAAAAGGGCCACCAAACACTTCAGACTGCCCCCGGACATTAGTAGGGTTGGCACCTTCGCGCAGGGAATGAGGACTCTCAGGTCACCTTGCCCACCTCCTTCCACAGGCATTCTTCAGCACTGCGGCAGCTCTTGGCCTCCATGATGACCGTAGACCCCCAGCAGCGCCCCCCCATCCATCTCCTCCTCAGTCAGGTGGAGGCACTGCAGCCCCCAGCTTTGGGCCAGCACACCACCCAAATCTGAACAAACCAGTGGCCATGTTGAGGTGGCCCCTGGGCCTTCCTTGGAAGGAGGCTCCCCTGCCCTTATTAGAGTCTCCACTGGTTCTCTCCAGGACTGCAGTATTGTAGTTGGGGGCAGGCGGGTGGAAGACAGCCAACTCAGTCTTCTGTCTCTGCTTCTACTCGCTTTATCTCCAAGAGCAGCAGCTGAACAGGGGGACTCACTGAGTTGGGGTGGACGGGGTGGGGGATGGGGAAAGGGAAACGGGTAGAATCCAGAAAGGCTCTGAGCAGGACTGCTGAGCTTACATCATGGTCTGCCTCCACATCGGGGAGCAGGAGAATGTATAAATAGAAGAATAAAGTGAAAGCTTCGTGTGGATCTTAGTCTCATTGTTCCTGGAGTCACGGAGAAGAGGTGCCAGGGGCCCAAGGTCTGGTTGCTATTTCCAAGGGAACAGACTGGGAAGAGAGACCGGTGGAGGGAGGGATGGTGTGACTTCGTCTTTCCACGTGTCAGGAGGCAGGTATCGCTTTCATCTGGCTAACCCAATTCTAGCTTGCCTTAGTCAAGAGCTTAATGCTGTTCTGGATTGAGCTGGCCTCTGTGCTAAGAACTGGGACCAGGGCCTCCTAGAAGCACGCTCAATTCGTTCCTTCATTCCCAGGAGTGGGCAGCTGAGTCAGAGCAGCCCAGCCGGTTTGCCAGGCAAGGGCTTCTGGGTGGAGACGGCTGAGGAAGCTTTGGGACAACAACATAACAGGTCTCCCAGCCTCAGCCTGGGGGCAAGGGGAGTGGAGGTGGCAGCCTTTTGGCCCACAGTTTCTCCCAGATGGTTCTAGCTCACACATGGTTAATGATTAATGAGGCCGCTGTGGTGTGGCAGTACCCAGCTGCCATTTCCTGCCTACTCTGCTGAGTAAACAGGGGCCCTGGCTTTGCTTAGGCTGAACTATTCCCTAGGGAAGGGCACCGCGTCCCTGAATCACCAGGGAGGGGAAGGCAAGGGCAGGGCTGGCATCCCCTGCTCCTGAGATTGAAGCTTCTTTTCTCCTCTCCACCTGCTCTCCTGCTCTGCACCCTGCCATGCTCACCCCCATGTGCTGACGTTGGTGTGGGTCCTGGGGTGCCTATTAGCAATGCTGGAGTTTTCTCCAGGGCCCTGGCAAGAGGCTCCCCCCCCCCCCCCCGCAAGCTAGCATAGAGGCTGAGGCCAGAAAGAGAGCACAAACAGAGAAGAGATGACCTGACTTTTAATGGCACAACCCTAGGCACCAGCAAGGCAGCAAGAGGGAGAGACAGCTGTGTGAAGCTGCTCAGAGGTGCAGTGATACAACTCAAGGAGACCCTTGTCCCCTCCCATCCCCCAACCTTATGACTAGGCTCCATGCCCAGGAACTGTGGGCCAGCCCAGTCCCACTCCCAAGCCCTCATCATGCACAGAGGTGCCCGGGCCAAGCTTCCAGAGTCCATGAATGCAGAAGCAGCAGGAAGAAATAGGGTAGCAGTCTAACTCAAACACAGAAACTTCTGGACTTAAACTCTTACTTGGAACTCGTATCTTTTCAACAGCTTGTGGCTGGACAGACAGGTCCGGGATTCAGTCCTCATTTTCTCTCTCCTATCCTGGGCACCCCTGGGATCTTACATCAAGGTCCCTGAGGTCACGTTTCCTGGGCCTGGCAAGGACCCCTTGGCAGATCTCACCTTCAGCCATGGAAGGGAAAGGGGTCATGGGCAGCAAAGAATGAGGGCAGCAGAAGCAGTGAAGTGGCGGCGGCGGCGGCAGCACAGAGAGGAGAGCAGCAGAAGCTCAAGCACTCA
>NC_043702.1:17573045-17589089 GCF_006229205.1 Suricata suricatta | reverse complement strand
GAGTGCTCCAGGGTGGTGTGCGTGGTCAGGATGGAGTTGTAGGGCTCCACCACGGCCGTGGACACCTGGGGCGCGGGGTAGATGGAGAACTCCAGCTTGGATTTCTTGCCATAGTCGACCGAGAGCCGCTCCATCAGGAGTGATGTGAAGCCTGAGCCGGTGCCCCCTCCGAAGCTGTGGAAGATGAGGAAACCTTGGAGTCCTGTGCACTGGTCAGCCTAGAAAGGGAAGGTGAAGACCCATGTGGGCCATGAAGCTGATGGAAAGGAAAGAGCCAGCTCACGCTGTTTCAAATTCCCCAGAAGTTGCACTAAATCCTGGGAAGACTTTTCCAAGTGCACAAAATAGTGCCTCTTAAGAGCACCCACTCTCTCTCTGTTCCTCTTCTTCTCTACAACCCTGAGGTGGCAACTCATGGCTCTCTTGAATCTTGTGACATAGTCACTTTTGTCGTCATAACTTTCCAACTCCACCGAGCCTCGTACCTGTTCGCCCCTGATTTAATTTCACATGTTTCTGGAGGGCTTCCCTACTGAGATCAACAATCCAGGAACCTGGGGCACCTGGGTGGCTCAGTCAGTTAAGCATCTGACTTCAGCTCAGGTCATGATCCTGTGGTCCATGAGTTCGAGCCTCGCATCGATTGGGCTCTGTGCTGACAGCTCAGAGCCTGGAGCCCACTTAGGATTCTGTGTCTCCCTTTCTCTCTGTCCCTCCTCTGCTCATACTCTGTCTCCATCTCTCAAAAATAAATAAACATTAAAAACAGAAAAACAATCCAGGAACCTGATCCCCAGCCTTGGTGGAGGCCAAAGTCAATCACAAAGTCAATCCTAGGGCCAGGATTGTTTGGATCCGTTTTTCACAGGGCCTTCTGCCCACATCCCTGCCATCCAAGGTGATATTCTGGGAATGCCTGTGGACCTCCATAGCTTGGCTAGGCAGCCTGTGGACATGTTTTGTCCTTGACGGCCACTCTGCCCAGCCTTAGATCAGTTGCTATAGGAGGTAAAGAAGACATCTGGGTTTAGACTGGAGCCCACACCCAGTTTCTCCTGATCAGAGTGGAGGGCCCCTCCTCACTGGTCCTGATTCTGCATCTTTAAAACTCATCCAGGAGTCTCCTCCAAGGGCTGGAGCTGCTCTTCCTGTCTGGTGTCCAGACCCCTTCACTACAGGAACCGAGCCCTCAACCCTTCACTCACTAGCTTCCGAATTCGGTCCAGTACCAGGTCGATGAGCTCCTTTCCAATGGTGTAGTGCCCTCGGGCATAGTTATTGGCAGCATCTTCCTTGCCGGTGATGAGCTGCTCTGGATGGAAGAGCTGGCGGTATGTGCCCGTCCGAACCTCATCTGTAATGGGCAGAGTTTTAGAAACCCCCTTCCCCTTGCAGCCTGGCTCCCCAAAGTTCCCAGAAGGGGCAGGATCACCAGGCCCCAAGCCCTACCCTAGAGGAGCCCCATTCAGGCTACTGCTATTGCCCTCGGCTTTTAGTATTCTTCAATTAAAAAAAAGAGAGAGAGAGATGTGAGGAATGTGGAGTGACCTTGAGACTCTGGAGCTGAGTGGCAGCAGACTTGTAGTTTAATTGGCTGCTGCAACTGGGAACCACAGTTTCTAGTGTTCCAGTTCTAGAGAAGGACTCGCTGTGGTACCCGGGACAAGATGATATATGCGGCAGGGACTGATCATCACTCACCAATCACAGTGGGCTCCAGATCCACAAACACTGCCCGAGGCACATGCTTTCCAGCCCCAGTTTCACTAAAGAAGGTGTTGAAGGAGTCGTCCCCTCCACCGATGGTCTTGTCACTGGGCATCTGTCCATCTGGTTGGATCCCATGTTCCAAGCAGTAGAGCTCCCAGCAGGCATTGCCAATCTGCACGCCGGCCTGCCCCACGTGGACTGAAATACACTCACGCTGAAGGGGCAAAGGGCAGAGAACACTCTTAGCAGAGAGAAGCCGGTCATGCTGGAGACCGTTCCTGCCTGTAATCCTGTTTTGAGTGGTTCTCCAGCTGAGAGCAAAGGTTCCTGGATTCTGCTCTCCTTCCCCCACTTCCTGTGTCTAAGTCTTTTCTAGTGGCTTTGAGGATCAACAGGCAGTAGCTCAGGGGCTGGGCCAAAACTCTCAAAGGAAGCAGATGCGGGCAGTTTCAAGATTATAGTCTTGCTCAGTGACTAAGCGTCTTAAGGAGTGTTGAGGGGATCAGGTGAGTCGGGCAGAGCATGATCGTCAGTCCACCCGTGTCCAGAAAGAAATTAAGGACCTTTGGCGAGAGAAGCAAGATCCAAGGGAGGTTTCAGGGATCAGAGGCAGAGGAGAGGTTTTGAAAGCAGGAAGAACTCTAGATTCGTGTTATAGCTAGAAAGGCCAGCGAGGAAGGGGAAAGTGGTCCTGAAATGGAAGGGGATGTGCTGTTCTCTCCTCTCTTGGGTGTGGAGTGGGGCTGGAGGAAAGGTCTTCCCCACATGATTCTAGGCTGGTGGTCCAAGAACTCTTGGCCCCCAAAGCAGGACTGGGATAAAGTGCTTGGTCCTGGAAATCTGAAAGGTCACTGCCCTTCCTTGGGGAGGCTCATGAGAATCAGGAAGGTTGGACCCTCTTGCTGCATCAAACATTTGAGTCTCCAGTATGTGCCCAACGTTGGGCTGATGCTGGCAAACACGGCATCTAATGCACTGGCCCTCAGTAGCCCACTGTCCAGGGAAGGGAGACTTTCAAACATTAACAGATATATAGCAGTTTGGTAAGCGAGATGCCAGAGTATGCCTTCTTGCTCTGCTTGAGAAGTAATTACCACAGGCCTTAAAAATAAAATGAGCATACCTATCAGATTCACCCAAGATCTAAGGCTTTACCATGTGGAGGATGTGGAAAAATGGGAACCTTTAAAGGGTTGGTAGAAGCTTAAAGTGCCGTGTCTCTTTTGGAGAAGAATTTTGCAATTTCTAGGAACTAGACAAGTTCCCACACAGGTAAACAACAACAGTCACAGCATCACAGCAACGGAGACCAATTAAATGTCCTTCAACAGCAGAAAATGGATAAAGAACGATTCAGAAGTGAAAACAGATGGACGGGCTGAAAGAACCTCATCAAAAAATTTCTTACCAGAGAAAAAAGCAAAGGAAGGAAGAATCCTACAATAGGATGCTATTTATAAAAACCTTTAACACGTAAAACAATACCATTCATCATTGACAGATAAATTGGTAATTTGCTGCTGTATATTCTTACAGTGTGTGTATATTACAAAAAAAAAGCAAGAGAAAATATTAACACTAAATTTGGAATAATGGTTCTCTCTGGTAGGAAGAGAGGGAAGTGAATGCAGATTGGAGAGAGATTCTATTTCTTAAGCTGGGTTGAAGGTATTTATTATATTATTCTTTCTGCCTTCCGGAGTGTCTGGAATATTTCATAATTTTTAACGAGGATGCTTTCTCCATAAATTTAATACTTCTCTGACTTTTTAAAAATGCTTATCCATTTTTGAGAGAGAGAGAGAGAGAGTGTGAGCAGGGGAAGGACAGTAAGAGAGGGGGACACAGAATCTGAAGCAGGCTCCAGGCTTTGAGCGGTCAGCACAGAGCCCGACACTGGGCTCGAACTCACAAACTGTGAGATCATGACCTGAGCCGAAGTCGGATGTTTAACTGATGCCCCTTTTCTGACTTTTTAAATATGATTTAACTTTTTATGATTTTTTGAGATGACTGAGATTAATTCAAACATCATCATTACTTCTTTACTTGCCTTGAGCAAGAATGTTTACCTCTCTGTGGGTGCCCCCCCTCCCATGAGTTGGGACAATTATAAGAGCTCCCTGCTAGAATTCCTATGGGGATCAAATGAAAGAATGCATACAAGTTGCTGGCTCACTGCACAACGCACACTAGGGATGCCGTACATATTGGGTCCCCTACCAACTCCCATCCCCCAATCCCTGCTGTCTAGTAAGAGAAGGCAATGAATTAAGCTGGGGTGCATGGATTTAGGGACACAAGGACTCACAGAAATCCCCACATCCACGAAGGGCTGACAGGGTTTACCAATCGCCTGGCAAGGCCAGCACCGACTGTTGCAACGCTGAGCCTGCCCCATGTTCCGTCTACAAAGCAGACACCATCTACAAAGCAGACACCGTCTTGGTCTCCTTGACTGCTGGGCCACGCAAGGCAACTCTGACTTTTACTTGAGATGCCGGAAACAATGCCCCTTACTGTGGGACAACAGGTTTGGGACAAAGAGCTCAATCCCTGGAATCACATCAACCTCAGTCAAGTCACCTCTCTTCAGCTGCTCTAGTGCCCTTTCCTTGAATGTAAAATAGTACGACCCGGCAGTCTTTTCATTATGTCATTTAGTCCCCCTACACTAAGCATTAATGACGTGCCAGGCACTGTGCTCAGTGCTCCACATACACGATCTCATTTCATTTGCACAACGCCCCCTGTAGGTGGGTACTATCATGATGCCATTTTGCACGTAAGGAAACTGACTCTTGGGGAGGTTAAGCAACTAGCTCAAGGTCATGAGCAAAACCCCTAATATTCAGCTTCACTCCAACCATGCTCTTGACTGTTCTTTATCCTTTCTGCTGGGGACCCTGGCAAGAGATATCAAATAAGCCCCATGTGCAGCCAGCTGTCTGTAACTGGGAGCACCTTCCCTTTCCCTCCTCCTCCTCCTCACTCTCTCTACTGAAATGAGGGGTCAGGTCAGATGCATCAGATGAGCAGGGCGTTGAGGATGTGTCCCCAGAGCTGGGAGACAGGACTAGAGGCCAACGGTGAATCTGCTGTGGGGCTTACATCAGCTCACATCACCCACCCGGGTCCACTAGGACCCTCACTGGCATGCCCAGCCCCCCACCCCTGCTTACCATGCTTCCTGGCTGGGGGCTGGCTAGGGTTGTCGGTCTGTCTGTCTGCTGCTTGATGGGAGGCAGATATGAGTCTGTGAGAGACCCACTGCCACTGGCTTCCTTATAGTCTCTGGTCGGCTCTCAGGGGGGTATGTTGTTAGAAACGGCCCCAGGAGGGCAGGCCTGTTGACTTGGTTACCAAACACTGGGCCTGGGCTCAAACTGGGCAGCAAGGTGGGGGTGGGCAGAGGAGGGGCTCATCTGGTCACCCACACAGTTACCCAGGCCCCTGGATACACAGTGTGTGCTGCTCAGTCACACAATCCCATTTCATGGTGGCTCAGCTGACTCTCACAGGTGGGAGAGGATTCAGAAATCAACCCTCCTGAGCTCCAACAGCACTGCCACCCCTGGGTGGGTGAAGACAGGAAGTGGAATGTGGGTGGGGCTAAAAAGAGTGCACTGAACTAGAAATAATGAATCCTAGGGCAAAAGATCAAGCCTCAGGGCCTCTGGTGGAAAGCTGGAATGTTTTGAGACACAGGGACCTAGAGCTCAGTCTTAGGGCCATCTCTAGCATTTACCATCTTCTTCTGCCTCAGTTTTCCCATCCGTAGAATAGGGAGAGGATGAAACAAGATAAACTTTCTCATGTGCTAAGTCTAGAATTGCTGTTGTTCTCCCCAGGGAAAGCAAGATGAAGAGCAGGGGCTCAGGGCTGCGTGTCAGGGTCTCCCCCTATTCCAAACAAGTTGCTGCTGGTCTTCCTATGGCCTCTGGCAAACTTACGAAATACAAATGCTAATCTTTCACCTTTGTATGCTGCTTTGAGGCTCTAAAGGCAGCTTCACCCCTTATCTCCTTTGAGTCCCTCCACCATCTATGAGGTAAGGGAGGCGGGGCCTCCATTCACCTGAAGAAGAAAAGGAAATAGTTGCCTCTAGTCTCTTGCCCAAGGTCACATGGGGGATAATTAGTGGTGGAATTAAAATTCATCTGGGACTCAGGCTTGGTGCTTCTTCCCTCTCCACCAGGCAGAGTTTTCGGCACCCCTCAGTCCCCTCTTGAGTCTTTATTGCCTCCCTTTCCATTTTAAATTCCAGTCAGTCAGGATCACTCCCTTACCTCCCTCCAGCTTCAGCCTCCTCATTTAACTAAACCACCACCCTGGTTCTTCACCAACCCATGCCTGGACTGACCCAGCTCACCAGTGGCTGCAGAAGAACCCAGCACCAGGCTGATTGACCCGACTTCAAATGTATGACCACCGACCTCAAATGGACTCTAATGCTGCCTGGAAACCACACCATGTCTCTCCAGTCAGTCTTGCAATTAGCAACCATGGCCAGGAATAGGAATGCCAGATTTAGCAAATTAAAGAATTTCATCTTGCAACTTTATCCACAGAGCAGTTGCCAATGTGAAATTTCAGTCACTGTGGCAAATGGTGGGGGAGTTATTTTGAGGTGGGGGCCTTTTCAGAGTCCTTCTCGTCACAGTATGCCAGGGAGTGACACAGAATATTGAGATAGCCATCTCTGGTTTTGTCTGTAGACCACAGTCTTCTCTCTGCCACCAGGAATTAAGAGGCCAAGATCCCCAGAGAGAGGATGCAGCCAGCCAACACTGCAAAGGTAAGCAAGGCCAGCCTATGCTGGGTTGATCCATGAAACCAAAGACCTCAGGAATTATTATCCAGATGGAGGGATCTGGGGCCCAGAGAGCCCACTGGGCCCCAAATTCTCTTGTCCAGCACTTCAACTTTTCACTGGCCTTCAAAGTTGGGCATCTCAAGAGTCAACCTAGGTGTCACCAACTCTGGAAAGAAAACTATCCTAAAGGTAGGCTGGGGGAAAGGGTCTTGTGTACAATAAAGAGACTGAGATTTTTAAAAGTATGTTCCTGTATCCAAGTTATAAAATGAAAGACAATCAATATCTTAATTTCTTCAACAAGTATTTAGGTTTTTAATCTAAGCATGCAGGTAGAACACTTGGAAGCCTATGACAGAGCAGGTTTGGCAGGGAGCAGGGTGAAGGGAGACCACTGAGAGTCTACTTTGAAAGTGTTACATATAAGATGTCTAACAGGCTTTCAAGTGGTAATGTCCAAATTAAAAAAGAAAAAAATAAGCACCTGAGTCTGAAATTCAGAGAAGTCCAAAATGGACATACAAATTTGAGAGTTATCGGCACATGGGTGGTATTTCTTTCCATTCTATTCTTTCTCTCTGGTTTGGGAATGTATATACTCTAGTTCTATTCTTTTTTGAAAAGCCTTAAAATGTTACAGTAATTTTTTATTAAGGACACCCAAATACACCCAGAAGTAAAGATAATATAATAACAGCCCATATACTCATCACTTACCTTCAACAATTGCTCCTTCAGGAAAGAAAACAAATGAAGAGAGAGAGCCTGGGACTGAGCTATGGGAAATAGCCATTAGGGGTAAGCCATGAAAGACCACCAAGAAGGGCAGGCCAGGGAAAAACCAGGAGAGGGGAATGTCATTGAAGCCAAGAAGAAAGTGTTTCAAACACTGGTGAGAGGCTGAGAAAGATGTTGAAACATGACCTTTGGCTTTGGTCAGCTGGAAGTTACTAGAGATTTTGGCAAGAACATCTCAGTAAAGCATGTGAGCCAGTGGGCAGTGAAAAGGACAGAAGACATGGAGATATCCCTTTGGAAAGGTTGTGCTGTGGGGAGCCAATAGAAGCTCCGGTCTGAAAAAAAATGGAGGAACATGCACTAAGGCTCAGCTCCATCTTTTCCAGATGTAATCAGAGGAGACATTTTAATTTTCTTTAATGTCTATCTATTTTTGAAAGACAGAGAGATACAGCATAAGCTGGGGAGGGGCAGAGAGAGAGGGAGACACAGAATCCAAAGCAGGTTCCAGGCTCTGAGCTGTCAGCACAGAGCCTGATGCTGGGCTTGAACTCACAGACTGTGAGATCATGACCTGAGCTGAAGTCAGATGCCCAACTGACTGAGCCACCCAGGCGCTCCCAGTGGGGTCATTTTAAACTTGGAGGATCTTGCTGCACTGCTCCAAGATGGAGGTGAGATTCTGGGAAGGGGTTAGAAAAGATAGATCCAACAATGAGCAGGGGAAGAGGGAGAGAGATACAAAGAGAGAGGTCTGCTGGACACCTTGGTAGGGTAGATGGACTAAGCGGTGATTCAACTGGAAAAATGAGGAAGTGCCTGGCATCATCTGTTGGATTCTGCCCATGTATGCGAATGTCTAAGTTTTCAATATGGTAATATGGATTGTTACCTGTACACCCACCCAGACATTATGACCCTAATTCAGGAGATACATACACACTCACAGTCATGTGCACACGTGCAGGAGCACACACACACACACAGTCAGAAGCAGAATCTATATTCCACTAACATACCTTGAACTTTTCTCCCTGCAGCCTTGTCGTCTCCATTTTCCTGCCAGAAGTGCTGTAAACTCCTTGCTATGGGGCCAGGGTAACATGAACACGTTACAGTTGAGCATATGATGGGAAACGGTGAACTGGGTGATTTGGAGCAGCTTGCTGTCCAGCCTAAGAAGGTGGCCACGGCCCAGCTCCATTTGTTGCTCTAGGGGTTGTTACAAATTGCTGTTGTTACAAATTGCTACAAACTTAATAGCTTAAAATAATACAAATTTACTATCTTACAGTTCTAGAGATCAGAAGTCCAAAATAGGTCTTAATGGAGATTGCAGTATTATTGTGATTTATAAAAATAGATATTTGGTTATTCAGATAACCAAAATATATTCCTCATATATATTTGGTCCTTCTTTAGAATTCTTGACTCATAGCTCCTAAAACCCTTGGAATTTCATAAGTATTGAGAGGGACCGAGGTGTCTTTTGTTATGGTAGTGAGGTGACTTTAGGAAAGCACCTAAGGTTGGGGGCTGGTGGCCAGGGACCCAACTACATGTTAAAGAGTTGGAACTTTCAGTCCCTTTTCTACCTTCCCAGGGAGCAGAGGGGCTGGAGATTGAGTGCAAACACCAATGGGCAATGATTCCATCAACCGTGCTTATGTAATGAAGCCTCCATACAAACCCAAAAGGATGGGGTTTGGAGAGCTCCCAGGTTGGCAAACACGTGGAAATCCTGGCAAAGTGGCATGCCTGGAAAGGGCATGGAAACTCTTGGTCTTTTCCTCATACCCTGACTTATGCATCCCCTTCATTCCTGATTTATATCCTTTATAATAAACCAGTGATATAGTAAGTGAAATGTCTCTCTGAGCTCTGTTAGCCATTCTAGACAATAAATCAAACCCAAGAGGAGCCCATGGAAATCTCTAATTTATAACTAGTGGGTCAGAAGCCCAGCTAACAACAATGGTGCTGGAGGCACAGTTGTATAGGACTGAACCCTCTACATGTAGAATCTGATGCTGTCTCTGGGAAGATGGTGCCAGAATTGAGTTGAATTCTTTTTTTTTATTTTTTTAATGTTTTATTTATTTTTGATACAGAGAGAGACAGAGCACGAGAGGGGGAGGGGCAGAGAGAGAAGGAGACACAGAACCAGAAACAGGCTCCAGGCTCTGAGCTAGCCGTCAGCACAAAGCCCGATGTGGGGCTCAAACCCACGAACGTGAGATCTGACCTGAGCCGAAGCCGGAGGCTTAACCAACTGAGCCACCCAGGTGCCCCGAGTTGAATTCTTAAGGCACCCTGCTGGTTTCTGAGAATTGTTTGGTGCTATATGGGGAAGCCCTCCCCATCTCCACCCCCACTGGAATTAATACCAGAACCTACTTAGGTATAAACTCAAGGTGTTGGCAGAGTTGCCCTCCTAGAGATTCTAGAGGAGAATCTGTTTCTTGCCTCTTCCTTCTTTCAGAGGCTGCCCAAATTCCTTGACTCATGGCTTCCTTTCATCTTGAAAGCCAATAATTACATCTCTTTGACCTCATGTTCTGACCTCTCCTTCCCTGACTCTGACTCTCTTGCTTCCCTCTTCCACTTATAAAGAACTTTGTGATGGGGCCTCTGGGTGGCTCAGTTGGTTAAGTGTCTGACTTCAGCTCAGGTCATGATCTCACAGTCTGCAAGTTTGAGCCCTGCACTGGGCTCTGTGCTGACAGCTCAGATCCTGGAGCCTGCTTCTTATTCTGTCCCTCCTTCTTTCTCTGCCTCTCCCCCACTCATTCTCTGTCTCTTAAAAATGAATAAACATTAAACATTTTTAAAGACCTTTAGATATTGGGCCCATCCAGAAAATCTAGAATGATTTCAAGATCTTTACCTTAATCACATTTGCAGCCCTTTGCTATATAAGGTAACATAGTCATAGGCTCTAGGTATTACTAATGTGGACATCTTTGGGGGACTATTATTCTGCCTGTCTCAGTTGCTATATACAAATGCAGACCTGATATAGCTAAATCTTCCAATTCTTTTCAAGATAAATTAGATATCTGGAATTTTATATGACTGTGCAGAAAGAGTTTAACACAGCAGGTTGAGACTGCTCCTTAGGAAGGTTTGCTTGTGGGGCACATGAGCAGCTAGGTCAGTTAAGCCTTCTACTCTTAATTTTGGTTCAGGTCATCAGGTCATGATTTCATGGTTTGGGAGCTGAAGCCCTGCGTCAGGCTCTGCACTGACAATATGGAGCCTGCTTGGGATTCTCTCTTTCCCTCTCTCTCTTTGCAACCTCCCCCCTCCCCCGCCCAGTAAGTAAGAAAATAAGTAAGTACATAATACTTGTAAAGTTGGCTTTGGCTGGAGTCTGGGAATTTGGCTCTTGAAAGTGCTCCCAGTTGATGGTGAACTGATTAGGATGGTTCGCTGAGTCTGGACTGTGTGGTAAAGAACATGGTTGATGCTGAACAACTGCTTTACTTCTAGGAGTCCAGAATTCCAGTATGTGCAAAGCAGAGGTGTCTATGTGACCAGCCCTCACCGTTACACTTTGGTTGCTGAGTCTTTAGCAGACTTCCCTGGACAGAAACACTGCAGGGAAAGGTTGCTCCATTTTCATTTTGGAGGAAGAGTATGCTGTGTGAGCTCTCCTGGGAGGGAGAGGGCATAGATCCCTTCAGATTCCACTTGTGTCCTTTCCCCTTATGATCCAGGTGTGTGGCCTTCCTACATCACTGTCATTAACCTTAGCTGGGAGTACAACTTGATTCTGAGTCCTTCTAGTAAATCCTGACTTGGGGGTGGTCTTGGGGATGCTCAAACACAAAGACGATTCCTGCTTTTTCTCATATTCTACATGCTATGAGGATTAACACCGTGAGGGCCAAACAAAACAATTCTGAGAGGGAACTTGGTCTCCAGGCTGCCGGTTTGCAACTTCTGGCTTCTTAGAGTTCTACTCTAGTTTTACCCCATCTTTGAAGTGAAACGATTCCTCTGACACACATTTAGTAAATTCTTACCCCCATGACATCCTAGGAAGCGTGGACACAAAGATGAATAAATAAGATACAATCCTTACCTAGGATGAGTTTACAACCTAGAAGACAGACATGCACACAAGTAACTGCAGCATGATAGGCTATGTGCACTAAAATAAAGGAATATGATGTTCTAAGAATCCAGACAGCTGCTCACACAGCATTTTTCTGAGTATGTACACATCCCTAAATACATCTCATCCTCACAATCTGAAGTTGTTATCCCTGTTTCGCAAAAGAAGAACCTGAACCTGAAGGTCAAAGATGTTGAGGGTGTTGCCTAAGAGAACTCAGGTCTTTTACGATACCCATTCTGCTGGGGTGGGGGTGCACAAGGGGAAAGGAGGGTCAGACAAGGTCAGAGGAGCCCATATGTTCTGTAATCACCAAGGGTCTCTGTAGAGACAATGACCCCGTCTCTCAAAGCAGCTTCGTTCTATGCCCTTGCCACTTTTGACTATTATGAATGAGTCTTGTTCTCCCAACCACATGGCAAGTCTATTGAGAAGAGAGACCTTGTCATACTTCACTATATTCCTTTCCATGCCTTTCCTAAGTAAGCTGTCAATTAGCTTCTTTGTTGGCAGGAAGTTGCCATTGCTAATTTTTTTTTTTATCCTACTGCGTTGTAATGTCAGACAGCTCTGGTCCTAGGAAACACTATGGTAGGCGAGGCAGGTGAATCTCTTCCAAATGACTAACCTGAGAGACAGGTTTCTTCAGGGCATACTGATGGGCATATGGGCATTTCCTGATGGCTTCCCCAGTGAAGGGAGACAGCTAGAGAATGGAAGGCAGGTAAGGGAAAGCAGAAGTAGATTGAAAAGCCCATTCTGGCAAGAAATGGAGATGGAATGTAGGAAGAAGGAAAAGCTTCCGTGAAGGCCTCTGCCAGAGCATTAAAGGCGTTAAGATGTAGGTCACAGATCCTCAGAACGGAAGAAGATGGGAAAGTCAACATGAGGCACGATATCAAAATCTCCATTTTCTTTTTTCTTCTTCAGAGTCACCGAACATTTTGATACCTCACAACAAGGCTGTTAGTGTGGAATTGTCCTCTCTTTTTCACTGATGAATATGCCATGGACTCAGTGAGTGAGGTGAGGTCACCTGCCCAAAGTCACATAGGGCAGTCAGGACATGAGTCCACGTCCTTGAGGGCTCCAGTCCAGAGCTCCGGCGGTGCTGGCCACAGGGAAGCAGGCATGTGGCGGTGGCGAGGGCTCACTAATAGTGATGGCGCCGATGACGGGGCCACTGACCCGCGGCCAGCCGGCGAGCCGCGGAGATTCCTGGGGACGGCCCTCGCAGACATCCTTCAGGGCTGGGGCCTGTGGGGTACTCTAAGGGATCGGCACCCTGGGACTCAGGCTGTGCAGCTCTTGGTCCTCGGCCGCCCACAGGCATTGGCGAAGGCCAGCCGTCCAGGCCGAGGACCAGCAGGCGTTGTGCAGATGCAAAGGGTTTCCCGGGGAGTGGCCGGAGCCTCCAGGGAGGCGGGGCGGAGAGGGCACGGGTGAAGTCTGGCTGCACCCACCTCGCAAGGACAGCCTGTACAGCACCCAGCCTAAGTCAGAACACCTGGGCGATGGGCGCCCCAATGACTCAGGTGCTGGCGAGATGCGCCCTGGCACCATGCCCTGCGTCCCTGCAGCGGAGATCCGGAGCCCAGAGTGTCGGCTCAAAACCTGGAGCGGAAAAAAACAAAAAAACAAAAAAACAAAACCCTGGAGGGAAGGGTTAAACCCCTCCTAACCCCAGTCAGACAGGTGAGAGACCTAGACAGGGAAGGGGGAGGGGACCCGCCCTGGCCCCACCCCTCGAGGCCGCCTACCCTTCGGGGGCGTGGCCTCCGGGCCGCTCAGCCCCTAGTGGGTGAGTGCGGTGCGCGGGCCCCGCCCCCCGCCTATAAGAGCGGTGCGGCACTGCAGCTAGCGCAGTTCTCACCGAGACCCGTCACCCGGACTCTACGTGAGACCCACGGCCCGGACTCACCATGGTGAGTGCGGCCCCTCCGGGATCGCGCCAGGCCCCTTATTGCCCTTCTCCTTGGGGACCCTCCTTCCCGGGATGCTCGGGACCCTCCATCTGCGTTCCGGGTCTCAGGAGGTGCGAGGGTTTGTGCCTTCCCCCACCCCCACTCTCTCCTGGTGACTTTGGCCGAGTCGTGCAGTCCACTTTTGGGGCTGGGGAAGAGGAGTGGAGAGGGTGCGATTCTTCGCTAGCCAAGAGGCTGAGAGGAGTCCTTCTGGAAATCGCCTCCTGCTCCACCTAGCATTTGTTTCCGAACCCTCCTGAAGAGAGTCGCGGTCCCGCTCCCAGTCCTTTCCGCGGATGCGGGAGACCGACCGGGCTGTCTTCCGCCCCTGGCCTCCCCCGACCCCGACCCCCGCTTTCCGGAACTGAGCGAACACGTGCTTAGCACAAGAAGGTGGTAGGGGGTCAGATTACTTGGTTCAGCATCCCCTTTTCCTCCGACTATGTGTGCATCCCTCCTACCCACAGCCCCCCCACCCCGGTGACTCAGCACCCCGCTGCTGAGCCGGGAGGGGTGGCAGGAATGGGGTTCGGCCTCATGGGGCGAGTCGGCCCCTCTCCAGCCCGAGCCCAGTGAACGGACGGGCAGAGACAGCTGGCGCTGAGCGAGAGCGCGGGCCCAGGCCAGGTTGGGGGGAGGGGAAAGAGGTGTGTGTAGGGGGGTGGTATTTATAGCCCAGGAACGGGGCCGAAATCCAATCTTTGCTTTCGGCTGGGATGTAACTGGAAAGAATCTAGAAGCGGGGTGGGGGGGGGGGGTTGCGATTGCGGGGCCGGGGTGCAGGATGGCGCTCACCCTGCGCAGGGCAAGGCGGGTTACCTCCGGGGCCTCACCGCAGGTTCCGCTTCCTTTTCTGGGTATTTGGAAACCGTCACCCCGCCATTTCGGTGTTGGGAAGGGAGGCTGCGGGCCCTGCGCCGCACCTCTTTGGCTCTTTATGGGTTAATTTCAGACTGGCACAGATGAGCCTAAGGCAGCCAGTGCCCCAGTGCCCACAACCCTTATTGCCCGCGCCTGCCATCTGCACTCTCTGCTATTTCCGTGAGGGCCGCGCGGTGGATGAAGGTGGTGAAGACACCCAGAGTGCGGGGGTGGAGGTGGGGAGAGGAGCCAGCTGGGATTGATCCCCAGAGCCAGATGGGATTTAAAGGTGTTGGAGAGGACACCCCAAATAGTCAGTGTGGTCAGTTGATGCCAGATTGGAAGACTGAGACACCTCTGCAGCCCATGGGAAAGACAGAGGGTTCTATAATATTCTAGCTGTTCATCCTGAAAGAATTAATCAAGCTGGGGTGGGGGGGGGTGGGGGGGTAGTTCTAGCTATAAACTCATGGCCCCGGAAAACCTGTCCTTTCTCAGGCTCTTGAGAAGGTTGGTTTGGGAGTATAAATCCAAAAACAACTGAAAAGTCGCTTGTCCTTGTCTCAGAGTTACTGCAGTGTCTGCCTGCTTCTCATGGGCACTCGTCCTCTCTGTCCTCCCTGAGTGCCTTCTGAGTGTGGCAGGGTCATGTGGAGCCACAGCTCTTACTTGACAAGGTCCTCACAGGGAGGAAGACTAAGGGACTGATTTGCCCTACGGGGTGCCTCCAGTTGTTAAGCCCTATGCCGGGCAGCCTGGGCAGGCTGCCAGCCTCTTCCCACCTCTGCCCACCCCAGGCCTTCCCTTTTGCCAAGCGAAGCATCCTAGCTGGTAGGTGATAGGGTGAGAGAGGCTCGTGAGGTGAGGACTGTAGACGCAGGGCTTATGCTGTGTTCCCTCTCTTTATACCTCAGCGTGAATGCATCTCAGTTCATGTGGGGCAGGCAGGTGTCCAGATGGGCAATGCCTGTTGGGAGCTCTACTGTCTGGAACATGGGATTCAGCCCGATGGGCAGATGCCCAGTGATAAGACCATCGGCGGAGGGGACGACTCCTTCACCACCTTCTTCTGTGAGACCGGTGCTGGAAAGCATGTGCCACGGGCAGTGTTTGTGGATCTGGAGCCCACTGTGATTGGTGAGAGGAAGATGGGGTGGAATTGAGGGGAGCAGAGAGGGGGACTTCAAGCTTTTCTCTCTTGAGAGAGATGATGTCTAGACCTGGCTTCCCTGGCCCTGCAAACTCTTTGGCATCTTTGAAGCTGAAGAAGGCAGGCTGGGCAGTGGGTGTGGGTTCCTCTCACACGCTGGTATCACAGCCTTACAGAAGGATGAGCTCTTCCATGTATCTGACCGCAGCGACCACGCTGGGGGAGGGGGTCCCTGCTGAGCGCAGCCTTGTGGTTTGTGCCCTAACGATGTGTTTGTGCCTGTCCAGATGAGATCCGAAATGGCCCATACCGGCAGCTCTTCCACCCAGAGCAGCTCATCACTGGGAAGGAGGATGCCGCTAACAACTATGCCCGTGGTCACTACACCATTGGCAAGGAGATCATTGATCCGGTACTGGACAGGATCCGCAAGCTGGTGAGAATTTGGGATGGGAGGGAGGGAGCTTTTAGATGATGCTAATGGTCAGGAACATTTTTCCCCACGATCCATTTCAGGGGGTCATCTCATCTCTAATTGTGTATGTTCCACACTCATCGGTCTCTGCCCCGACTCCTGAGAGATTTTAGGCTTTTGTGGATCCAGAAGGTAGAGTTTTTCAGGCCCCTCGCCCACCTACATTGCCCTTTCTCTTTCCTGCCTTTTAGTCTGACCAGTGCACAGGAC
>NC_043702.1:17555515-17572945 GCF_006229205.1 Suricata suricatta | reverse complement strand
GCCTCCCTGCGCTTCGACGGGGCCCTCAACGTGGACCTGACGGAGTTCCAGACCAACCTGGTGCCCTACCCCCGCATCCACTTCCCCCTGGCCACCTACGCGCCCGTCATCTCTGCGGAGAAGGCCTACCACGAGCAGCTGTCGGTGGCCGAGATCACCAACGCCTGCTTCGAGCCCGCCAACCAGATGGTGAAGTGCGACCCCCGCCACGGCAAGTACATGGCCTGCTGCCTGCTGTACCGCGGAGACGTGGTGCCCAAGGACGTCAACGCCGCCATCGCTGCCATCAAGACCAAGCGCAGCATTCAGTTCGTGGACTGGTGCCCCACGGGCTTCAAGGTTGGTATCAACTACCAGCCGCCCACCGTGGTGCCCGGGGGTGACCTGGCCAAGGTGCAGCGTGCCGTGTGCATGCTGAGCAACACGACCGCCATCGCCGAGGCCTGGGCCCGCCTGGACCACAAGTTTGACCTGATGTATGCCAAGAGGGCCTTTGTGCACTGGTACGTGGGCGAGGGCATGGAGGAGGGGGAGTTCTCCGAGGCCCGGGAGGATATGGCTGCCCTGGAGAAGGATTACGAGGAGGTGGGCATGGATAGTGTGGAGGGGGAGGGAGAAGAAGAGGGGGATGAATACTAGGGGAACCCCGTGTGTCTGTCCTCAATAAAGTACTGTGGCCTTCCTGTCTTGCAAGGGTCTTTTTCTCTTGGGAGAAAGTGGCTTCTCCTTCAAGAGAGGGAGGGGACCTCTGCCTGGGATCCCCAGAAAGCAGATCTGGTTTCAGATTTTATTAAAGAGAAGCAGGAAGCAGAATGGGGGCCAAGGAGAGTAAAGCAGAGAAGGAGGCAGAATTTACCCCAGAGAAGATGCACATGAATAAATGTCATCTCAGAATCATTCCTTGGTGTGGGGGAGCAGGAGGGGAGGTGAGGGTAGGGAAACTTATGCACCGGCTCCATTGCTCCATTGGTCAAGCCTTCACACCATCAAGCAAGAACTCCTCTGCACTTGGGCTGTAGCGTCACCAGGGAAACCCTGGGCAGAGGGTAAGCGATGTTGATCCCATCCACACAGGGCTATAACCAGAGCCCGGTGAGGTCAGGAGGGTCTGAAGTGGTGACTTAGCGGAGTCTGACACAGCTCTACTCACTAGCCCACCCTGGAGATCAAAGGTTTGTCTCTTTCAGGCATGAGGTTTGGGTCCAGAGGGTCCAGAAGCTGACATTAAGGCAGAACAGAGGCACAGTGGCAGCAGCAGTGGGGAAATGGCTGTGTGTGTGTGTGGAGGGGGGGTGGGGGCAGGCTGACCTCCCTGTAATCTCTATCAATACTCACCACTTTTTGATAATGACAAGTGACCTTCATTTCAATCCCATGCCTCGTGCTATGCAAACCCACCCCTCCATCCAGATGGCTGGCCGTAAAATCTTTATATATGGATTTTCTGTAGCTTCTGCTGGGCTAGAGGGATGATTGAACCTTTGGAGGGATAGAAACTAGGGCAATCCCTGCCCCCACCCCTCCCCCACCCCCAAGAGATTCACTGCTTAGCGTTGCCCTCAGCTCTGTCCTTCCTGAGGCCTCTCTTTCCCAGGATTGGATGCTGGGAAGGCAACTGAGAGATCAGCAACACCAGGAAGCTGCTAGCAATCCTAGGGCTGGAGGAGCCAAGGGATGAGGTGGGGATGCCAGAGCCTTGGAGCTGGGATGCCAGGTGGGAGCTGGAGCCACCGCAGGGCTGCCCAGAGGTGGCAGGAGGGACCAAAGAGGGAGGGACATTTGGACCAGAGCCATGGAGGACACACAACTGCTGCCTGGGGTGCCCCCTGATTTAGAGAGAGGGGAGGGATACCCTGGCTTCTCTTTCCTCCCACTCTCAATCTCTGGCTAGTGACTCCCACTGTCTGAAACCAGACAGGAGCTCCTTGGCAAGGGGGCCTAAGTACAAGGGGGTGCAGCCTGTGAGATACAGAGCATGGCGGGAAAGGTAGGGGAAGTGGACTGCAGAGAAAACAGGCGAAGAAAGCACATACCCACCCCAGGTCCAGCATTCAGGGCCTGTAGTGGGTTAAAAACAGAAATTGAGTGGGACATCTGGGTGGCTCAGTTGGTTGAGCGTCCGACTTTGGCTCAGGTCATAGATCTCATGGTTTGTGGGTTCAAGCCCTGTGTCGGGCTCTGTGCTAACAGCTAGCTCAGAGCCTGGAGCTGCTTCAGATTTTGTACCTCCCTCTCTCTCTGACCCTCCCCTGCTCATGCTGTCTCTCTGTCTCTCAAAAATAAATAAAAAACATAAAAAACCCAGAAATTGAGTGACTCCTGGTACCCATCACCTGTCCCTGTCACTCTCATCCATATGAGTAGAGGATGGAGTGAAAGCAACAGGGTAGTGAGGGGTTGAGAGGAGAAAAGGGGCATACCCTGGGCAGCGGCTTTTCCCTTCTGTTTTACAATGATTTGCCCAGGGAAAGCACGTATTCTCAATTCCTCTCTGAGGACTTAAGTGTATAGGGGCAGCTCTGTCCTGGGAAGAAAGAGGCTTGAAATTGTGTGTGTGTGTGTGTGTGTGTGTGTGTGTGTACACAGTGGGGTCATAGTGGGAGTCATTTAATTCAGTGGGAACACTCAGAAGCCCATTTTGGCTGAGTAGCTCAGCTATACCCCCAAATCCACTTTTTTTTTTCTTTTTAAGCCTACTTTTTTCCCTAAAAGGGCTGACTTTCAAATCTCTGTCTGACTCCTGTGTCTTCTCCCAGCTGGTTTCAAACTTCAGAAGAGAAGAAGGGTTCTTTTGGGAGTCCTTCAAATCCCAAGAAACATTTGTCATTTATTGAGTGCCTACCATGTTCCAGGCCCTGTACCCATATCACCTTGTTTAACACTGATTTAATACAGTTATACACACTGGACTGGAAACTTCCCAGGAGCGGGGCTTGTTCTGTTCTTAGTGCCCAGAATTTTCCTGGGTGAATATATTCGGTGACATATGTGTTGAATTGACTCGCTAAGTGAATGCCTATTCTACGGATGTGGAGACTGAGGCTCAGAGAGGTTATGTGACTTGCCCAAGGGTACTCAGCTATAAATGGAGGAGTTGGGATTCGAATCCAGGCCAGCCTGGACAGAAGCTTATGCTGCTGCCTTCCCCTTCCTCAGAGGCCCTCCCTGTTCCTCTCCACAGGAGTTCCAAGCACCCCTCCAGACACCACCTCTTCTGGGCCTGCCAGGCCTCTAATGCCCAGGCGGTGACTCAGACTCAGGCACCTCAAAGGCAAGGAGGGGGTGACGCTTGACACTCCCTTGCCCAGGCGCTGCAGTGGAGGGCATGGGAGGGGGGCGGTACAGAGACACAGCTTCTGGGACTGAATGAGGGCAGAAGCATCTTTGGAGCCAGTTTTGGGGTCTGTTGGTGCTGTCTGGAAAGGGCTCCTATTTCCAACATTTCATAGGATGGGAGGTGAGGGTTTGGGAGACGCCAGGAGGACGTGAGATCTTTACCTGCTGGGATCCCTGGGCTTCCAGAGACCGGCCCAGGCACCCCTGCTGTCTGCCCTGGGCCGCTGTGTGGCCATCTCCTCTCAGTTCCTGCAAGCCCTCCCAGCTAGTAAGTCTGCTGGCAGGCACTGGCAGGCTTAGGTTGGACTGGGCGCCGGTATGGGGGGTGGCACCCCGGACCTCCCTGGGGCAGCTGGGAGCACCGCCCAGGCTGCTGGGGGCTCCCTCAGTACAGGGAACGCTTTCATCCCTCATGCTTCTAAAGTCAGGGTGCACTTACCTCCTGCAGACGAAGAGAGAGATCCCCAACTTGGATTCCACCCAACGCGTTTATTCCTTCATCTCTGGTGTGCCAGGACGATACCGGCCTCCAAGGCTGCCTTCTCACCGTTCGCTCCTTTTGGGACACCGCCTCCCCCTGCTTGTCTCTGCATTGCAATTCCTCCCAGCTTAGGTCCTGGACACCCAGAACCATCCAGCTCTGGGAAGCTCCCGCTTCTCTAGATTCTCCCAGCACCTACTGTCTGTCTCTATCACTCATCTGGCACTTGGCATGGACTGTCTTGTACGGTGGCACTCAGCTTCTTGCCAATATCCTATTTCTCCTAGATTTTTAAAAGTTATATATTTGAAAGGTTATTATGTGAACATGCTTCCAAATTGAAAAGGTACAGAAAAGATTTACAAACAGCAAAAAATAGGGGCGCCTGGGTGGCTCAGTCGGTTAAGCATCTGACTTTAGCTCAGGTCATGATCTCACGGCTTGTGAGTTCAAACCCCATGTCAGGCTCTGTGCTGACAGCTCAGACCCTAGAGCCTGCTTCGGATTCTGTGTCTCTCTCTCTCACTCTGCCCTCCCCTGCTCATGCTCTGCTCTCTCTCTCAAGAATAAATAAACATTAAAAAATTTTAAATAACAGCAAAAATAAGTCTATAAGTGGACATAAGTCCTCTTCTTTTGTTTCCCTCTTGACAGCCTCCACTATTAACATTTTTGTTAGTGTTTCTTTTCAGAGACATCTACATATATATTAATGTGTATGTCGTAGCCCCCTTTATCCATGGGGGATATGCTTAAGACCCCAGTAGATGCTTGAAACCATGGATAGTACCAGACCCCATATATATTATGTCTTTTGCTATACATGCATCCCTACGATAAAGTTTAACATAAATTAGGCAGAGTAAGAGATTAAAAATAATTCATAATAAAATAGAACAAGTATAACAATAAACTCTAATGAAAGTTATGTGACTATGGTCTCTTTCAAAATATCTTGTACTGTACTTATCCTCCTTGTGATGATGTGAAAACGCTTACATCATGAGATAAAGTGAAGTGGATAGCATATTATAATGGAGTGTTTGGCTAAATTTTGACTTTCTGATGACATATCAGAAGAAGGATCGTCCACTCCAGACTGCAGCTGACTGTAGGTAACTGAAACCACAGAAAGTGAAACGGTGGATAAGGGGGACTAATATGTCCACACTTAGACACACTTCATTTTCCCTCGTTTTTTCATTTAATAAAAAACCTGGAAGATGGTTTATATCAGTACGTATAGATATGCTTCATTCTTTTTGGTAACAATATAGTATTCCAATGTATAGTGTACCATTGCTTATTTTTAATGTGAATTTAATTTTGAAAGAGAGAGAGAGAGAGAGACAAAGCATAAGAGGAGGGAGGGGCAGAGAGAGAGGGAGACACAGAATCCAAAGCAGACTCCAGGCTCTGAGCTGTCAGCACAGAGCCCGGCACAGGGCTTGAACCCATGAACCATGAGATTATAACCCGAGCCAAAGTGGACACTTAACCAACTGAGCCACCAAGGCACCCCACCATTGCTTTTTTAATCAGACTGCTATTAGAGTATTTAGGTTGTTTCCAATCCTTTGCTTTGGAAACAAATGCTGGAACCCTTGTACATATTTCCTCGTACATGTGTACAACCATAAATTCTTAGAATCAGAATTGCTGGGTGAAAAGCTATGCACCTTTAACTTTGATATGCACCATATTGCTCTCCCACTACCATTGTGCTAGCAAGCCTATGCCCACAGCCTTGCCCATACCATGTACAAGTTTTTGACCTTTGTCAATCATCTGACAAGCAAAACTAAGTATTTTATTCCAGGTTCCCTTTATAATTCTCTGGTTATGAATAAGACTGAGCACTTTTTCATATGTTTAAAAGTCAGTAGGGGTGCTGTGTGGCTCAGTTGGTTAAGCGTCCAACTTTGGCACAGGTCATAATCTCACAGTTCGTGAGTTTGAGCCCTGTATCGGACTCTGTGTTGACAGGTCAGAGCCTGGAGCCTGCTTCTGATTCTGTGTCTCCTCTCTCTGCCCCTTCCCCGCTACTCTCTGTCTCACTCTCTCTCAAAATAAAATAGACATAAAATTTTTTTTAAAGTTTTAAACGTTTTTTATTTATTTTTGAGAGACAGAGAGAGACTGTGAGAGCAGGGGAGGGTCAGAAAGAGAGGGAGACAGAGAATCTGAAGCAGGCTCCAGGCTCTGAGCTACCTGTCAGCACAGAGCCCGACGCGAGTCTCGAACCCACGAACTGTGAGATGATGACCTAAGCCGAAGCCAGATGCTTAACAAACTGAACCACCCAGGCGCTCTCGTAAAGAATATATTTTTTAAAGTCAATATTTTCTCCTTTGTGACTTGTCTTATCTGTGCCTTTTGCCCATTTAAAAAACTACATTGTCTTTTCTTTGTGAATAAAGGAAATTAACTCTTTGTTTGCTAGATGTGTTCAATATAATTTCCCTCAGCTGTCATGTCCCAACTAGATTTTTATCTTCTCTAGTACAAGGACTGGAACTCAAACCCCTTAGTATTCCTAATTCTTAATATAATATCACATACACAGTAGGTGCTAGACAAATGTCTGTGGAGATAAGACAAGTAAGAAGAAAGATTTGGTTGGAAGATTTTGAAGTGATTCCTTCCTCCTATACTAAGATCAGTCAAGGCTCTCCTTGGAAACAGCAGAAATTATCTCTGGCAAGTTAAAAAAAAAAAAAAAAAAGGAAAAAGATCCCCCTGGTTCCCCTCCCACGAACACACACAAATTGGAGAGATGCTGAATAGCATATAGAATTAATACTCCCAGATAAGACCCCACAAACAGGTAGGCACCACAGGAAGCTGAGCAGCCAGCATCATAGTCAAGGTCGTGGCACAGGACAGCCGGCCTAAAAGACCCCTGTTCCCTACAGAATAGGGGCTCCAGTGAGGCTCCCTCTCACCCAAGCACTGAGACTGACACTTCCTCCTCCAGACACTAGAGGCCGCTGCTGGCTCCGCTGTCACAACCACCACAGAAGGGAACTCTATAAACTGCCCCTGCTTCTCTGTGACTTGCTCCACATTCAAAGTCCCAGTTGGAGCTTTCAGTTGACAGAGCTTATGTCTTTTGATTGTACCCTTAGAGCCGAGAAGTCTGGGAGAGCGTCAGGGCTTTGGGACAGGTGGTGGGCTACCTCCCATCCAGGCCTACACAATGGGAATTCTCCAAATGTAGGCGGAAGGGTCAGACTGTGGGCAGCCAAGAAAAGTAGAGGAATGCACACCACCTTCTTGTCTCCTGTCTGGCTCAAGCCTTTCTCTTTGGTGAAGCATTTCTAGGTCATCCAGCGGAAAACACTCTTGTGAACTCACATAAGCATTACTGGTTGGGCTGATCATGGGCCAGAGAGGATATGTACCAAGACCTAGATATCCTATGTACTACACCTCGTTTGACTAACAAACAGCCCTAGGTTTCACCTGTACTTTGGTAGGAAAACCTGAGTCCTCCGACTTTGCCAAGTCACACAAAAGTGCCAGGTTGCAAACCCAGGTCTGCCTGTTTTTAAAACCATGGGCTTTCCCAGTGGGCTATATTGCTGGGCTGGTGTCTCACCATGTTGGAGCTCTGTGAAGCCACGGATTGGGCCATATTCTTCTTTCTACACCTTGGCCACATCTGCTATGTAGAAGGTGTTCAATTAATACTTGTGTATTGGCCTGGATGAGATCAAGTAGCAGCCAATTCTGGAACGTTCTCCAATGCTCTGGCGAGGCCTGAACCCAGGAATCATTGACAAGGTCTACACGTGATCACTCTGAGAGAAAAAAACAAAAACAAACCCCAAAAAACCCCCCAAAACGAATCTTGAACCTGCATAATTTCCTTTTCTTTTTTCAAATGTATTTTCCTTTTACCTTTTAAGCTCAACTCCCCCAAATGTGTCAAAACTGTCAACAAGAGATTCCAATTTGTTCATTATTTAATCATCCAAAGAATATTTTTGAACCCCACTACTGCCCTCATACTCTAGCGCAAGAAAAGACACAATTTCTGTCCTGTGGCATTTACATTCTAGTGGGGGATGTCAATGTCAATCAGAGAATCAAACAAGTAAGTGCTGACTTGTAGCTCGGAGTGTGATGAAGGATGTCACGAGATGCGGACTGGCAGGTCTGACCTACTCAGGAAAGAAGGCGGGGCAGCCTCTTTTCAGGACCTGGGGCCAGAGCAGGGGGAGGATTTAGGCCCAGAGGGGGGGAGTCTGTGAGTTCTTGAGGTGGTGAGTAGCCTTCGATCGTCGGGCCTGTTTATGGCAAAGCGACAGAGGGACCCCGGGCCGAGTGGCTTGTTTACTGCGGGCGAGTGCGTCATGCCAGAAGGGAGCCGGCCGCGCGTCTCCCAGGTCCCGACCGGGGATGACGTCGCCGGGGTGCAAGCCCAAAATAACCGGCTCCGCCCCCATTTCCCGGCAGCCCCTGCAGCAGCCCCCCGCGTCCCCGCCCCCTGGGTGACCGGCCGAGCCGGCCTCCTCTGGGTCTCTAGTAGTTTCCGAGCCGCTGACGCATGCTTGCGCGCACAGCTGGGCCGGGCGCGTCCTACGCAGCAGCCGCGAGCCCGGCGGCCGGTGCCAGACGGTTCCTGCGGGGGGCAGGGGCGGGGCGCTGCCGGAGGCCCGGGACTCCCGGCGGAGGAGGTGCGGGCGGGGGCCCCCGGTCCGGGCTGCTGGAGTCAGGGGGCTGCGATAGGACTCCCGGGGCCTGGGCGCCCAGATAGCCCGTGCGGCACCCGCCTGCGGGGGGCCGATAAAGCAGCGCGAGGGAGCCTTGTCACCGGCCCCGAGGAGAACCCAGCAGGCGCTGCCTCCCCGCTGGTAGCTCTTACGGCCCCCTCGGGGGGTCTCCAGCCCCAGGGAGGGGCCCTTGGTTCTTTCTGCCTGACTCCTCCTCCTCTTCTGCAGCCCCGAGGAGGAGGCCCGTCTGACTACTGAAGAGTTACCATGGCATCCTACTACGAAATCCTGGACGTGCCGCGAAGTGCTTCCGCTGATGACATCAAGAAGGCGTAAGTGCCTCACCCCCCGTCCTCACACCGTGGGGTCCTTCAGAGGCCTTGCCGCGACGGAAGCAGGTCCTTAGGAAGGATGGGGGGGGGGAGGGGATTCCCTCTACAGGGAGGGAGAAGACCCCTGGAAGAATAGGAGAAAGTCCTTAGCATGAAGTTCTGCTGCGAGGTGTCCTGTGGGTCCTTCTCCAGTGGGCCCCCTTTCCCCTCACTCCTACCCCAATCCCAGCCCCTGGGTGTGGGCTTTCTTAGGATATCTGCAAAAATGTCCAAGGCCTGTGACCAGGAGGGACCAGGGCCCTGTACCCTCCATGGCAACGCGTATTTCCAATTCCTACAGCCCCAGTGCGCTCCAGGGAGGGAGTAGGGCTGGGGCTTTCTCAGGCTCACATTATCATCTGCTACTAGGACAGCCCCCAGCACTGGCTGCAGAGGGGAGACACAGGGACTCCATTAAAACATGGCAGCCGAGGCGGCCCCAGCAGCGGGGGTGATCGCTATCGTAGTGGAGCAAGGACAGTGGCAGGCCAATGGGCAAATGGATTGTTCTGTCCCCTGACCCACCCCTCCGAACCGACTTCCTGCAGGTATCGGAAGAAGGCTCTCCAGTGGCACCCAGACAAGAACCCGGATAATAAAGAGTTTGCTGAGAGGAAGTTCAAGGAGGTGGCCGAGGCATATGAAGTGCTGTCAGACAGTAAGGGCCAGGCGCAGGGCACCCCCGTTTGGTGCCCCATCCTGTTGCTTCCCAAAGCCATGCTGCCACCTCCTGTCTCCTCTGTGCCTTTTCCCAGCCTGGCATTTAAGTGCCCTCTACCCCCCTCCCAAGGGGACTCTGGGACTTCTTTCTTTTTGCTTCAATTCAAGTGAGCACCTACTATGTGAAAGCACCCTTTTATTCTTCCCCTGATCCCCTGTGCTCAGTGTCTGCTCCCCGGGATCTGAGAG
This sequence comes from Suricata suricatta, assembly GCF_006229205.1. Classification (NCBI taxonomy): domain Eukaryota; kingdom Metazoa; phylum Chordata; class Mammalia; order Carnivora; family Herpestidae; genus Suricata; species Suricata suricatta. The sequence continues at coordinate 17,563,130 of NC_043702.1, read as the reverse complement.
TTGCAGGATGGGTCTTGACAAAGGGAAGGGGGCAGGGCAGGTGACCTGTGGGTACCAAACCTCCACTGTGCCAGGCACCGGCGGGTGTGATCTCCAGGAGTCCTCACAGCCATCCTGTGAGGCAGGATTTATCACCCCCACTTCACAGGCAAGGAAACTGAGGCTGAGAGAGGTGAAGTAATCTACCCCAGGTCACACAGAGCTGGAATATGATTCTAGGTCATTTCTTTCTTTCTTTATTCAAAAAATATTCATTGAATGTTGATGGGGGAACAATGGGGGACAAGTAGACACTGTTCTCAGCATGATGGGTTTATTCCATTTTGGTCCAGGAAGACCAACATTAACCAAGGAAGTACACAGACAAGAGTATTCGGAAGGAAAGTAGCAGGGTGAGGTTGATAGGGAATAATGGGCCCCGTTTTTTGTTACAGTGGTCACAGAAGGCTTCTCTGAGGAGGTGACATTTAGCCTCAACCCTGACCAATACCATAGTAATAATTACTAGCTAACATTTATTGAACATTTACTACGTTTTCAACCACTGTGCTAAGCAGTTTACGTGGATTATTTTATTTAATCCTTGCAACGACCCAGTGAGGTGGGTGCTGTTTTTGTGTCCATTTTACAGATGAGAAGGAGCCACTGTGTGAAGAGTGGGCGCTGCTAAAACCTATAACCTGTGTCCCTGTGCACCCTGCTCCCTCTCTGGCATCAGTCACGGGGCAGTCCTCTGAGGGTCCCAGTCTGGAAGGGGTGGCTGTCATCCCAGAGGGAGGGAGAAATGATCTGGTCTCTTTTTCCAGAGCACAAGCGGGAGATCTACGACCGTTATGGCCGGGAAGGGCTGACTGGGGCAGGTAGGTGGAGCGGGAGGACCCAGGGATGAAAGTGGGTCATGGAGGAGAGGGGGAGGGCAGATTATTGCAGCGAGTGCTCTCTGGAGGCTCCTGGCTGGGCCTTCGTGGGGTCCCTTAGCTCAGGGCAAGTTGCATTCCCTAAGCCCCCTCCCCATCCTGCCTCTCCTCCAGGAACTGGCCCATCTCGAGCAGAACCCGGTGGTGGCGGTAGTGGGCCTGGCTTCACCTTCACCTTCCGCAGCCCCGAAGAGGTCTTCCGGGAGTTTTTCGGGAGTGGAGACCCTTTTGCGGAGCTCTTTGGTAAGTGGGCTCAGGAGGCCTCTCTTAGGGCCCGGCTTCTGCTCCAGGCCTGTCATCCATCCGCTGGGAGGCCCTGAGGCAGGAGGCTGAAAGGGAAGCCGGATTCCACAGACCGAAGATTTTGTGGGGGTAGATCCAGTGACAGCTGGGCCAGAACCCCACACAGGCCTGAACCCACAGAGACTCGCCTTATTAAATGATGGTAACAATAATACATTGTTAGGCTTGCACAATAGCGACCATGAAAGCAAGACTCAAAGCACCACGTGACCCTAATAATGACATCAGAAACAACAGATACCATTTTTCGAATGATTAATATGAACCCTGTGAGTTGGATCATTTTCTCCCCATTTACAGCTGAGAAGACAAAGGTACTTTCAGATAACTTGGTTAGAGTCACACAGCAAAGGGGAGAGCCCGGGCTGGGAGCCAGGCGTGCCTGACTTCACACCTTGCTTATCTGCCTGGACTGAATGAGCTACCTGTCCTGCTGTCCACTTTCCGTTCCTCCCTCCTTCCTTTATTTTTTTATTGTGGACAGAACTTACCATCGGTCTTTTCCATATGTAATATTAAGAGGAAATTTAATTTGTAAACAAGTCCAAGCAAAAAAGAAAAAATAATCAGAGATGCTTATCAGGTTACATTTCTAGACTGACAGGGTTCAACACATTTTTCGGGGGCAAGTCTCTTTGCCAGATGATTGTTAATCTGCTTGCTGGTTGCAGATGACCTGGGCCCCTTCTCAGAGCTCCAGAGCCGAGGTTCCCGACCCTCGGGTCCCTTCTTCACCTTCTCTTCCTCCTTCCCTGGGCACTCTGGTAAGTGTTTTCCCTTGCCTTTGTTTGGAAGCTCTGGGACCTGGAACCCCTCATCCCAGATCCCGCTTGTGGCTTTCCCAAGCCTTCTCTCTTGTGTATCTGGAGCCCTGCCCCCCGGTCAGTTCTGCAGGGAGACCCCACGAAGGTTCCTGGCCCATTGTGACTGCAGCATGTCCGCCCCAGCCTCCCTCTGACAGCCTCTCTGCCTCCTCCTTTGTCTCCATGCCAGATTTCTCCTCCTCATCTTTCTCCTTCAGTCCTGGGGCTGGTGCTTTTCGCTCTGTTTCTACATCTACCACCTTTGTCCAAGGACGCCGCATCACCACACGCAGGTGAGGGCTCCTTTGGGACCATACCAGGTGTGGGGGTGAGGGGTGAAGAGGGGGCTGCATACAACTAGAATGTCAGCTCCTTGTGGGCAGGGTCTGTCCTGTTCACTGCGGCGTCCCAGGCCGTGGACAGGCAGCTGCCGGACTCATGCACGCTCCCTGAGTGAACTGCGCCACCTCCTGCAGAATCATGGAGAACGGGCAGGAACGGGTGGAAGTGGAGGAAGACGGGCAGCTGAAGTCAGTCACAATCAACGGTGAGTCCCTGGCAGGAAGCCCCGGCCCTGGGCCCCAGGGCCCCCTTCCCAGACTGCTCCTCTCTGAGCTCCTTTGGGACAGGGAGGGAACGGCGTCCACAAGCCAGACTAGCAGCATCAGAGCCAGGGATCCCGGGAAAGGGGCTGGGGCAGGGAACCGAGGGGCCGCAGAGGGCCAGCTAAATCACCCGCATCATTAGTGGGTGCCTGCTGTTTGCAGAACATTGGACTATTTTTTTTTAATGTTTATTTTTAAGAGAGAGAGAGAGGCAGGATGATAGAGGATCTGAACCGGGCCCTGTGCTGACAGCAGAGAGCCTGATGCAGGGCTTGAGCTCACGAACCGTGAGACCGTGGCCTGAGCCAAAGTTGGATGCTTAGCTGACTGAGCCACCCAGGCTCCCCAGCACTTTTTTTTTAAAGTTATGTATGTATGTATGTATGTATGTATGTATTTAGAGAGAGAGAGAAAATGGGGCAGGGACAGAGAGAGAGGGAGAGAGAGAATCCCAAAGAGGCTCTACACTGTCAGTGCAGAGCCTGATGTGGGGCCTGAACCCAGGAACCATGAGGATCATGACCTGAGCCAAAGTCAGATACTTAACTGGCTGAGCCTCAGGCGCCCCAGCATTTGGCTATTTTGAAAGCACTTGTGCACATAACATGGCTTCTGTATTGAAATAGCCACGGGGGAAGCAGGGCTGTTGGTACTCGCCCTAGTTTTCTTTGTTTTATTTTGTTTGTTTGTTTGCTTTCACCCTATTTTTCACTTGAGAAGATTTAACCTTAATATGGTTAAATGGCCCTCACTCCCAAGTAGCCCCAGGCCCAAGGCTTTTGTCCTGCTTAGTAAGGGGTGAAGCCAGGAGTGACACTTAGGACACAGGCTTCCCGGGGTGGCACTCTTCCCACAAGAATGGGATGGTCACTGCAGGTCTGTGCGCCCTGTGTGCTAAGTGCGCTTGAAGGGCTGTCTTATTTAGTCATCGGAACAAATTGATAATGTAGATACTGTCATCATTTCCATTTTACGTATGAGGACAGGGAGGTTCAGAAAGGTTGAGTAACTTGCCCCAGGCAGGGAGCCGGCGTGCCCCTGTTGCCTGCTTGGCGTGCCCAAAATGCTCGCATGCCCGCTCCAGAGCAGGGGCTGTAAGTGGGCACAGTTGCTGCTGCATGAGGCAGCCTGGCAGGCTTCCTCTGGCCGGGGTTGGAGGGCTTCATGGTGGCCGTGACTCCTGCAGGTATCCCAGATGACCTGGCGCTGGGCTTGGAGCTGAGCCGTCGTGAGCAGCAACAGTCTGTTACCTCCAGGTCGGGGGGGACACAGGTCCGGCAGGCCACTGTCTCCCGCCCCTCTGACAGCGACCTCTCCGAGGATGATGAAGATCTGCAGCTCGCCATGGCCTACAGCCTGTCAGAGATGGAGGCAGCTGGGAAGAAACCAGCAGGTGGGCGGGGGGCGCAGAGGCGACGGCAGGGGCGACCCAAGGCCCAGGACCAAGATCCCAGCATAGGGGGGGCCCCCGAGGCTGCAAGGGGGGACACGGCCAAACCCAGCCCATCCCCGGAGGAGAAGGCCTCTCGCTGCCTCATCCTCTGATCGTCAGGCCCAAACTGTCCTGATTCAGGGCCACCAGGGGTCCTGCTCACTGTTGGGAGCAGAGGGGCACAGCCTGGGTTGCAGGAGCCCTTCTCCAACTCCAGGCTCCCCCTGCAGGTTTCCCTCCCGGGTCCGCCCACACTCCAGTGTGGACTCAGGATTTGCTCCGCTCAGCCTACAGCTGATAGGTCCCTGGCGAAGTCCAGAGTGGGGGGCCTCTGGGCAGCGGGAGGGCCTCCCAGGAGCCAGGATGTACTTAGTTCTACTAGATGGGGAGTTTCTAAAGGGCATTAGTGGTTTGGGTTGGGCCTTTTGTGCCCAGGTCTTCTGCCACCTGTGTTGCTGATGACGTCAAGGAAGGAGGACTTGGCCTGGGGTTCTTTGAGCCGGAGTCCGCAGCTACACCTGGGAGTCTCTGTGCTCCCTGCCTAGCTGCAGACACCCCACCCTGGTTTCTGTGCAGCGTTGAGCTCTGACGTCTCTGTTGCTTCCCTTCTGGTGTTGCTGCTCCTCCCTCGCTCTCTTCTCTCTGCACTTCCCCGCGGGCCGCATCGCTTGCTTTCATGCCACCTGGCTTAGGACTCCCTTCTTCCCCAAGAAGGCCTCAGTGTGACAAGGAAGATGCTGTGGCCGGTAGGGCCATAAGGTCTTCTGGGGAGGCTAGCTGGGGGTGGGGCGGGAGCCTCTCGTCCAGATTCGGAACCGGAGCCCACTCCTCCTCCCTTCCTCTCGCTGCCTCAGCCTGCCCCAGGCCTCGGGACTAGGCAGAGGTGAGGCCGGCTATCCCTGGAGAGGTGGGATGAGGCCAGGGTGCCCCAGGAGGGAGGCCTAGGAGGGGGCTGTACCCCGTCCTACTTCATCATGCATCAGGGCTCAGGGAGAAGCCACAGGGCTGGCCCAGGTCTGCATGCTCTGCTCCGTCCTCCACAGCTTGCAGCTCACCGTCTCTCCTGTCACCCCACCCCCGCTCTCTCCTCAGATGTGTTCTGAGCTGGATGGCCAGGATCCAGAGCCGCTGCACAGTTCCAACAGGACAGCGCCCTCCCCTGTGCACTAGGAGGGGACCCTCCATTCCTCTCTCGCACCCATGCTGAGCATAGCGCTGGGCCTGGGTGGTGGGTGGGGGCCGGGTGGGAGGCATCCGTAGTCTTAGCCTGTGAACTCTTCTCTGGGGGTTTGGTGCTGTCTCATTGGGACTACAAGTCCCAGAATGCAACGCACCCTGCCTCATTTCTCATAGATCATCTTGGGGGGAGTGGTGCGTGGTGTGGAGCTGTGCATCTTGGGACATGTAGTTCTAGCCTGGGTCGGCTTGTGGCCTACCGTGAGATGGGGAAATCTCGTCATCTTATTCGACCCTGGTAAGGAGGGTGGCAAGAACGTGGATGAAGGGGTAATGGACCAAGCGTTGGCTCCCCTGACACCTCTTGCTAGCGCCGGGCTTAGAGCGTACAAATCAAAGCCCTGCTGCATCTGGACGAGGCTCGTTTCCTGTGGGCAGTCCTGGGATCCGAGGAACCAGCCCCGTGGGATCCACCAGCGGGGCGTGACCCCAGAAGGCTGATTGATGGGCATGGGCAGGCAGAGAGCTTGGAAGGGAAGGAGGCCAGTGTGAGTATGAACGTGTGTGTGTGTGTGTGTGTGTGTGTGTGTGTGTGCACGCACACGCATGGCCAGGATCGATGTGTAATGGGCACTCCGGGCATGTTGCTGCTTGTATGGCTTCTTTGGCCTCTGACCCTGCTGCCCATTCTTTTTCTCCAACACAAATGAGCTGCCTCTCCTCCTCCCTGCCTGGGGAGCCCTGGGACCAGGGAGGGGAGTGGTGGAGCCAGAGTGTTGCTGGCCCTGTAACACTGCATCTCAGAGACCTATCAAAGCCAGCTGGGCTGAGAGCAGACCGAGAGAGAAACACTGGAAGTCAATAAAGCTGTTTGGAGAGCTCGGCGGTGTGCTGTGTTCCTGTGTTCTTCCTTCCCAGGGTGGCCCCAAAGGGATCCTAGGAACCCCCTCCCTCGTTACCCAAACACCTAGAAGTCACAAGCCTCAGCTGACAGCAGAAGTCCCCTCTGACCAGGCTGCCATCCCCCATTGTCTAAGCCCGAGAAATGCTCCCGGTCTCCTGCCCTCGCACTGGTGGGCCCTCGGCTGGCTTTCCCCAGGCAGCTCTTGCCCCCCCATAGCAGGGACCTGCCCCCCACGGCTCTGGAGCACAGCTAGGACCAGACTAAACTATGACTGCAAGTATGGGGATGATAGAATGTAGGGAAACATGAAACGTGGTTAACTTGTAAAAACATACCCTAAGGTCCATAGACTCCCGGGTTCCCTTACCTCAAAGCCCTTGGCCGGTCTCAAAGGCCTGCCTTTCCCACATGGAGTGGCCCAAGTCCACCTCACCCAGGGTCCAGGCCCCAAACCCATCTGGGCCTAGGGTGGAAAAAAGCCAGGGGCCTCTCCCACCCTCCTCTCCAGATGGCTTCGGAGTTGCCCTTCCAGCCACAGCACCAGCCACCCTCTTGTCTAGCAGAGCCCTGTGGCTCCCCAGCGACCCTCTCCCGTTCCAGGATGAGTGCGTTGCTTCATCTTCAGTAGTCAAAGGGCTTATGCTGTATTTTCCTCAAGGCAAGGGAGCAGCCTGCCCTGAAAGAGGAATTTCAAGCCTCAGTCTCGAAAGAGAATCTGCTGGGAGTTTGTAAAATGGCTGCTTTGCGCGTTTCTAGTCTTTGAAATGCCAAACACTGGAGCTGAGCCTCAGCTGAACACAAGCCAGGTGTGTAGGAGTCTGCCTGCTGGTCCCTTCCCTCGCTGTGCAGGGCAGATGTGCCCCCCCCCATTTTTCCTGTGAGGGGATAGCCTTGGCAAGGTTAAGAGACCCTCATTCCCAAGTAGCTCCAAGCCAAGGCTCTTTTTGCCTCATGTCTGTGTCCAACACCCTTGTCCAAGGTATGCAGGTGAGGGCTCCTCTGGAACCTACAGGAAGGAGGGCTGGGGGAGTGGGAGACTGGGAGGAAGTGGCCCCTGTCACCCCCCCCCCCCCCCCCCCCCCCCCCCCCCCCCGTTCCAGGGAATGCGTGTTGAGATGTCTCACAGGCCTGGTCTACTGTAAGAACACGAGTCTGAACCTAACAGACGCCATGACAGGCTTTGTTTCCCCCTCTAAGCTAAAAGCTCTTCGGAACCTTTTGGCCATTTGGCCATTTGGCAGTCATACATTGACCGGGGGTATCCAATCAGGAAAGCCCAGCTACCTCACCCCACATTCCTAAGGGTAAGGCCTACAGATGGGAACTTTAGATAAGCCCCTGTTACCTAGTGTTAAAGTTAACCCCATAGTCACCAAACAAGACCCTGAACTCGCTCTCTAATTGGTTAATTTCAAAGATACCCTAAATGTTGTAATTGGGTCCCGCCAAAAGTAACAAACACTCTGAACAGTGTG
>NC_043702.1:17433269-17555415 GCF_006229205.1 Suricata suricatta | reverse complement strand
AACTCATAAAAGTCCTACCCCGCCTTTGTTCGGGGCTCGCGCGCTCTCAGCATGGATCCACCACGCCGGTAAAGTCTGTGAGCCCGAGTTTAGGCCCCAGCGAGCCTAAATTCGTAATAAAGCCCTTTGCTTTTGCATGCGTGCTTCAGCCTCCCTGGCGGTCTCTGGTTTCTGGGGGCGATAAAGAAATCTTGGGTACAACACTACAAGCTGCTATCCAAGAGTTTGGCTACTTTTGTCTAAGGTGTGCTGGCACTTTGGCCGTATCACCTCGTCCAGTCCTAACCTCAGTCCTGCACGACGCACATCTTCCTGAGGCACGAAGGGCACGAAGTCAAGAGGTTAAGCATGCCTGGGTTTGAATCCAAACTCCACTATGTACAATTTGCATTACCTCGGGGAGTTTTCTTCAGGATTAGTGACAAGATCGAACAAGCTAGTGTGTGGGAGCACCTTGGAGAGAGACTGCCAGCCCAGCACAGAGAACGGCTTCCCTACTGGCCACCATTCAGGGCTCAGAGAGCCAGACTCTGCAGCCTGGCTCATCCATCACCATCTGAGAAATGCAGCAGGGCCGGGCTCCCCAGTGAGGCCGGAGCCGGAGTCTGCAAGCAGAGCCTCCAGAAAGGTGTAGGAGTCCAGGTTGCAGCAGCACACAACACACGAACTTTATTCACATCAATACAAAAGTAGATTTTTCTAGAAATGTTCTCTTGCGCCAGAGGGAGAGAGTTGAATGGCACATGGCAGGAGGGTGGGGGAGGAGGTGCGAGAGAAGCAGGGAGGGCGGGACCAGAGCAGGGGTGCCACAGAGGGAGGGGAGCAGGCAGCAGGGGCTGGGAAAGCGGGAAGGGTGGGGGTGGCGGCCCTTCACCCAGTTCTGTCCACACAGACTTAGTGGGAGCTTCCAGAAGAAAAGGAGGTGGGGCCAGGGAACGCAGGCATAAGACTCTGGGTGGAATGGCTGCCCATGAGTCTCCTCTGCTCCTGGCTGTCTGTCAGCTCCCCCAGCTCCCCGTGAGACATCTGGGTCCGACATGGGAGAGGCTGGGTTGGCCTGCCCCCCCTCCCACTCCCCCTTCCTTACACTCCTCTTGGATGGCTGGCCATGCCCAAGAGGGACCAAGGGAGTGGGGCTGGGGAGTGAGGAGCCGGTACACAGATATATGCTCACACAGGCAAGGAGGGAGCAGAGGCTGGCTGCCCACGGAGGGGCCCCAGGGGTCTCACTGGGGCAGGGCCTTGAGGATGGCGTTCACCTCCTCTGCCACAGCTGTCAGAGCAAATTCAAACTGGTCCTGGGGAAGGACAGTGGGAGGATGGTCACGGAGGGCACCAACTTCTGCTCATGCACGGGGAGGGGGAACTAGGGAGGTCACTTGGGAGAAGGGATTCCTCCTGGGGAAGGCTGGCGGTTAGGGTCAAGGCAAAGAGGAAGAGTCACCTTAGAGCGGACAAGGCCAGGCCGTTGGTCACGGACATGCTCCAGGGTGGCAGCGATGTCAATCTCCTTTACTCCTGGAGGTTGGAGAGGGCATGGGGCAGCTCAGGGGGTGTCCAGAGGGGGAGAGGACCAGAAAGCCCAGAGCATCCTGGGTTGGGAGGCTTGGAGGACTAGGCAAAGCCTGGGGTGTGATGACCTGTCCCTCCTAGAGCTCCTCTGAGCCTGGGTGCTGCAAAGTCTGATCGGGGGCTAGACCACTGGTGCTATGGGGAGGGCCTCACCTTTTGCCATGCGGTTCAGTACCATGTCAATGAGGATGTAAGTGCCAGTCCTCCCTGCACCGTCACTGAAACAGGAGATGATGAGAGGCTCAGCTCAGGACCCAGCAGCAAGTGGGGAGGGGCTGAGGAGACTTGGAGGCTTAAGGTGTGAAGACACTTGGGGAGCGATTAGAGTTGGCTTGAGGAGGGCATGAGTGAGCTGAGGAGGCAGCAGTCAGAGCCCCTTGGCCCTGGTAAGTGGAACTTGAGTAGGGAGCCTGTGACCCAGGGGTGGTCACTTACATAGTGGGCCAACCTAAGAGGGGAGTCCTGGCTTAAGGTGGAGGCAGGGCAGCGGGAGGGGGCAGGACTCGCCCTCTCCAGTCTCTGGCCAGGCTTTTGCTCAGATCAGTAAAGTTTTTGTGTCAATGGCCAGAGGGTACATATTCTCACCTTTGTGGGCCACATATAGTCTCTGTCACACATTCCTTTGTTTTGTTTTTTCCTTCCACCATTTAAAAATATGAACACCATTCTTAGCTCATGGGCCATTAAAAAAAAAAAACAACAGCAGATGGTGGGGCATCTGGGGGGCTCAGTCAGTTGTGTCCGACCCTTGGTTTTGGCTCCCATCATGATCTCATGGTTCATGAGATCCAGCCCTGCATCCGGATCTGTGCTGACAGCGTGGAGGCTGCTTGGGATTCTTGCTCTCTCTCTCTGCACCCCCCCACTCAAATAAATAAATAAATAAATAAATAAGTAAGACATAACGAAAGAAAACAAAACCAGATGGTATGTTGAACTTGGCCCATGGCTTCAGTTTGCCAGCATCAAGGGGACAGGCAGGTAGCATGCATATGGGAGACGGGCCCAGGGGAAGAGAGAGGGGCGGGAATCGTGGATGCCCCACCTCAGAGCCCTCTGGCCTGGCCTGGCCTGGCCCCTCTCCCCTCCACCCCTGCCCACACCCCTCCGCACGCACCTGCAGTGCACAATGACGGGGCAGGAGCGGCCCCGGTAGCACTTGTTTACTTTCCTGCAACAAGAAACGGGTATGAGGGTGGGGGTATCAGCACCCACCTGGGGGCCTCTCTTTCTTCCTTTTCTCCCCACAGGCCCGGGGCAGAGGGAAGAGGGCTGGAGAATTGAGTCAGGACTGGCCTGGCCTAGGCACTGGGCCTGCCCTGTCACTTAGCCAGCCAGGTGCACACGCTGTGCACCTGGAACAATAGCTAATTGAACCTCTTCGAGCCTCAGGTTTCTTACCGGGAAACGAGGGTGATAATAATAGTAATAATAACCTTCTTAGATTTCTCACCGTGGTTACATGAGACAATTCATGTAAAGAATTAAGTGTAAGGTTTGACATACAGTAGGTGCTCAATAAACGTAGTACTATTCATGATAATACATACTATTAATAGTGACCTCTGCCAGAAGTCCAGGAAGAAGAGGCTTTCTGGTGACTTCAAGGGTGGCAATCTTGTCACATTCCTACTCTATCCCTCCTTTACAACTGTCCACGCTGTTCCCTTCCCCACTCAGACCTCTTGGAGTCCTCACTAGCAATGAGGTCAGGTGGCCCTAGGCGCAAAGCTCTTTTGGCCAGGGGAGGATGACTTCTCAGCTCTGAACAGTATGTTACTGTGTCTCCGTGAATCAGCCTCATCTCAACACAGATGCTCTATGGTTGGGTCATATTTAGACTTGGGGTCCACTTGGACCCCAGACTCTTTTCTGCTACCCCAATTGATGCCCTCTCAGGAGGGAGCAGGGGGTTTCTCTCTTCCTCAGTGGCCTCTAACCTGCCCTTGTCCCTTATGACTTCCCTACTTTGAGGGTCACCTGTAGAATCCTGATACCCACAACGAGCCAGGACTAGGGAGGGCCTGCTTTGGGGGTTATTAGATTGTTTCAGGGGAAACTTGGAACTTAGTGGTCTTCTAGTCTGATTCCCCCAGACTTGTAAGGGCCAGATGACTTTGAATGGTTTTACAGGAGTCCATATGGTTTTCTCACCAATTGGCCCATGTGTTAGAAAGCTGGGGTTGAACAGAAGTTGCTGAAGCAGCTCCCAATCATTGAATAAGAATGACAAGGAATCGTATCTAGAATTAACCGAGCCCTTGCCGTATGCCAGGCACTTAACCTGGATTTTACAGACTTTATCCCACTGACTCATGTAACAATCCCCTGATCTGGATCATCATCCTCATTTCACAGGTAAGGAGACAGGGAGACCAAGGAACTTGCTCGGGGTCACGTTCAGCATTTCAAAAACATATTTTGCCTTCCCTCTGGTGGACCTTCACCAAACTATATTGCTTAAGCAGCAATTAATTTGCTCTGGCTGTCTAATGCCAACAGAGTTTACATAATTCTGGCCTGAAGCAAAGAAATGTAACCTTGTAGCTTACCTGTGCGGGTCTTAAAATATGGTCCATGCATATAAAGAGTTTTTAAATGTGGGAAACAGGAAATAACTGTTACCCTGGCATTGCTTTTGAGAAACCTATGCCTCAGGCATCAGGGACCCCAGTTGGAAACCTTTATCCTGAGGCTCAGAAACTATCTTCAGGTCCCACCAGCTCTGCTCCTCTGCTCTCTGCAGACCCCAGGCCTCTACCTGACAAGAGGTAGAGAGGCAGGGGGGAGGTAGCAGTGTGGGTGAGGGCCCACCAGAGGCAGCAGACCTCTCAGTGCCTGTCTGGGATGCGGGACGACTGGCCTGGTGGAGGTTTTGTTGTCAGAACTGGGTAAGTCCCCTAGTTAGCTTCCGGTCCCAGCCCCCACGGGCTCCACCGAGTCCCCAGGAATCCCGAGATCCTCTGCAAGGCCTTTGATAGTGTTTGTCTCCTCTGAGTAACCCCCCTCAGCCCCCAGCTCTCCCAGCAGCCTTCAGGGGGCCCCTGGGCCCACAAGTCCTGATTGGATTGTCCTGTCCATGCAGCGGCCACGGCTGCCAATGATCACTTTTGTGACTATGCAACTGGAGAACGAATACTAGCTGCAGATCACAAAAATGACACTGGCAGCCGTGAGAGGGAGAAGAGACAGAGGAGGAGGGGGGAAAAGGACAGAGTGGGGAGACAGAGATGGTGAGAGGCAGAGATGACAGAGAGGTGGAGAAAGAGGGGAAAGGGGACAAAAGAGGGGAGAGGGGCAGGGAGGGGGAAATGGAGATTTAAAAAAATGGGATAGACTCAGTGAAGAGAGACAAAGAGATGAAGGGAGAGGCAGGGTGAGGGGGCAGAGAAGGGGAAGGAAGGAAAGAGAGATGGGGAGAAAGAAAAATAGAGACAGAGAAACAGCAAGGGATAAAGAAAGGGAGATGGGCAGGATGGAGTGAGAGAGGAGGGGAGGGCAGACACAGGGAAAGTGCTGGAGAGCTGAAAGAGCAGTACAGGAGAGGCAAGGAGTCAGGGACCAAGTAGAGGGTGAGAGGGCGAGAGGGAGGGAGCTTGAACCAAGGTGAGCCCTTCTTGGGGGCGGGGGTAACGCAGGAGGAGCCAGACCTCGGGAGGTAAGGAGAGGAAAGGGCGGGGGGGGGATGAGGGGGACTCAGCCAGCAGAACAGCAGAGCAAGAGCAGAAACGGAGAGGGACCACAGCGGTGGAGGGATGCGCACAGCCAGACAGAGCATCAGTCCGGGGTTGGATCGGGGGTCTGGAAGGCGGCGGCCGGATGTCAGAGGCGGAGGCTCCAGGTCAGGCTAGAGCGCCCCCTCCCGGGCCCCTGCTCCGGTGCGGCTGGCTTTCTCGCCGGCTCCTCGGAGCCTCCCCTGGGGCCGCGCGTCCGCCCCCGCGCGGGTCGCAGTCGCTCAGGGCGCTCACCTGCGGAAGTCCAGCAGCGGCCGGGTGGACGCCGGGGTGCCCTCTGCCGGCCAGCTGAGGAAGTGGAACTGCGTGAGCGTGCGCGTCTCCTGGGTCTGCACGTTCTTCAGGTAGAAGCTGCGCACTAGGAAGTCCTCGCACCAGATGTGCTCTGACACCAGGTTCACCTGCCCGCGAGGGAGCCCGGGCCTGAGCTCGGCATGGCCTCTCCAAATCCTCCTGGCTTCCCAGCCGATTCACATTCGAAACCCTCCATGAAGCTTCCCCGACTGCCTGCTCCAACTGTCCCAGCTGTCCCCTAGACCCCTGGTCGTCTGTGTCTCTTATCTGCTGCTCAGGACAACTGGTGGCCGTTCCACCTGGGCACAACTACTGTGCGCTTCTTGAGGTCAGATCCTCTCCTTCCTCTTCCTCACAGAGTCTACCAAAGTGTCTGTGCTACACGTACCATAAACCTTGATGAACTTCTATATTTTATTTTTCCCTCCTTTAACCATGAGCAACACCAATTTTTAAAAAGGGGCGCCTGGGTGGCTCAGCCGGTTAAGTGTCTGACTTGGCTCAGGTCATTATCTCACTGTCTGTGGGTTCGAGCCCCGCATCAGGCTCTGTGCTGACAGCTGAGAGCCTGGAGCCTGCTTCAGATTCTGTCTCCCTCTCTCTCTCGGTCTCAAAAATAAATAAACATTTTTAAAAAAGCTTAAAAAAAAGACTGCTGAGTGTTCATCTAATGATGGAAGAACTACTCTCCAGGTTCAGTGCTCACCTGGTGATGAGAAGCTTTTAGTGTGTTCTTAGTGACTCTTGTTTTACAGGAGGGTCACCTTCCATGTGTCAGGAATCTGTTCCTCTTTCCTCGTCTGGCTTTGCCTCTACCCAGTTCCCCCCTATGTCTCCTCTCCCTTAAGGAAAAAAGTTTATTTCTATCTTATATGGACAATCTATGTGACTGATGGAATTTCTATCTTTGCTTTGGCCTCCAGGGAACTCAGAGCCAAGTGAGGCTCCATTAAAGTAGGTCTTAATGTTGGTCTTTGGTTTTACTTATTTTCTTGTGTTGTATGCTCTTGACTCTTAGCTTCTTACCTCAGTTTTGGTGGGTTTATGGGTTTATTTCTGTACCTTTCATCTTTGGACCCTGCAAATGCTTTCTGGGCCTAGACTGGTCACATGCGTGTAGATGTACATGTAGGTATGGATGTGTGTGCATATGTATGTTTACATGCATATACATTCATACATGTATGACTGGCTCTCCACCCCCTTTCTCCATTCCCACTGTCCCCTGGCTATGGGGGTCTTGCTGACCTCATAAATGTGGTAGAGGGAGGACCCCTCATCTGGCCAGTAGCGGTCACATTGCTTGACACCATCCTCCACCAGCGGGGTCAGCATGACGATGACGGTGCAGCCACTCTCCCACACCATCTAGGGACAGAGACTCCATTCTAAGCTCTCCGGGATCCGGCTGGCCCCGGCTGCCCTCAAAGGCCACTGGTCCCCGGGCAAGCCCTCCTTCCAAGAACGCACCTGCCAGAAGTCTGCGATGGTATGGGACAGCGGGCCCTGTGTGGCTATGTAGGCTGGCATTCGAGGGTCGTGCTCAATCTGGAGCAGGGAAGATACATCATGAGCCAGAATGGGAAATGCTACTGTGGAGAGGCTTGGTCAAAGGGAGCAGGCCAGGATGTGGGAGAGCTTGAGAAACCCCCATTTCCATGCCAGGATACCAGGCCCCACAATTCCAGGGCCTCAGGCGAGGTGGATGGTGGCCGTAAGGAAATGGAGTTTATGCAGGCAGGATAAAAATGGGGCAGAGGAGGGGGCTGGAGCCAGGGCCACTTACAATGGGGCTGGCATTGATGTAATCGCTCCGAGAAGGGCTGCTCTCCACCTTCAGCTTGATGCGAGCGTGATCATCTGCACAGACCCCACGTCCCACCTCAGATGCCCCTCCAGTCATTGGGGTCCCAGTACCTCTGCCACTCGGCCTGAGTTAGGACCCCAGCCCCGCCCCCAAGTCCTCCAGAGTTCCCAGCAGGGAGAGAGCTGGGCCAGGCTGGCCAGCAGGACTCACTCACAGGGCAGAAAGTCAGGGTGGCGGTTCTTTTTGATGTTGCCCTCCCCCTGGGCAGTGGCACAGGTGTTGGGCTCTGCCTGGTAGGCGCACAGGGCCTGCCACTCCTTGGCCAAGCGGTCCCGGTTCCGCAGATGGTCCTCCATGTACGCCTATGGGGACAGCACAGCCTGGCTCCGGCCCACAGCCTCAGCCCTGCCTCTCCCACCATCCTGTCCCTTCCCCTGCTCTGGGCCTGGGCCCAGTCCTGACCAGAATCATGTGTCCCGTGGAGATGTCCATGTTGGCCTGGGCGGGTTCCTCGCACCAGGACGGCGTGCTGCTATGGGAGCTGGGGCTGGCCTGGGCCGCATCACTGAACTGGGAGGACACGCTGCTCACGCGGGAGGGCTCTGGCGGGCCCTCCGCCCGGTTGAACAGGGACTTTGTGGCCATGTGCTGGCGGCATAGGTCCTGCAGAAGAAAAATCAGGGAGGGTCCCAGGCCCCTTGAAGCCTTTTCAACACAGTCCTGGGTTCAATTTTGTAGGAAACCCATCTCCTGTGGGGTGGGCTCTTCTGCCCTGGACCTCATCCTTTTCAAGGCTTTCCTGCTTGGGGCGCAAGGACTTCAGATATTAGAGGGACTCCCAGAACCCCAGAATTGTCGCACTGGGAAGAACTTTAGAAAACATCTTTTCCCAATTGCCATCTGTTCAAAGTGTCCCCACAGCCCCTGCTTGGGGTTCTGTAGCCCTCGCCTGGATATTCCCAGCGATGGGGGCTCGCTCCCCCTCCAACACCTACCCTCACCCCATGTGCCACCCAGACTCCCAAGCCCCTTCCATTTCCCTCTCATCAACCAGCTTTTGGGGCTGCACACCTGGTACTCAAAGGTAGTGTCACCGTGGGCTCCCTCGGGCCCCAGGGCCGCCAGGCGCTCCTTGTCCCGCTGTCGTGCATGCTGCCTCACACACAAAGCCACTGCCAGAGCCACCAGCAGCCCGGCCACACCCGCCAGGGCCACCAGGGTGAGGAGCACGGAGCGCATGGGAGAGGCGCTGCGGGCTGGCCGGGGAAGGACTGCGGCCGCCTCCTCCCTCTGTAGGAACAAGGCTAGAATCAAGGGGGGTGGTGGCAGGGGAGATTTAGGAGCTGTTCCTCAGCCCTGTCCTCCCCTGTCACACTCCCTGCTAAGGTGTCCCTGGGACAAAGGAGGGCAAGGCACAGTGGCACAGTCAGAAGGTTTCAGATAGACCCCAGGTCCTCCTTCTCAGTCCCCATCAGACCAGCTCAACTACACTGCACTGCCCGAAACTTAGTGGATGACCCCACCCCTAGGAGTTTTTGCATTTAAAAAATAGAAGTAGAGAAGTTTGGAGAGATGCAGCAAGGAATCAAATAGTAGAATGGGAAGCATCAGTGTTGGATGCAGAACAGAAATATATTTTGAGTTTAGGGGCACCGGGTGGCTCGGTTGGTTAAGCGTCTGACTCTTGATTTCAGCTCAGGTCATGATCTCATGGATTGTGAGATGGAGCCCAGTGTTGGGCTCAGTGTTGACAGCGCGCAGCCTGCTTGGGATTCCCTCTCCCTCTCTGTCTCCCTCTCCCCTGCTCATTCTCTCTCTCAAAATAGTAACAATAATTAAAATATATAAATTATATATTTTATAATTATATCTGAATTTAATGTCCTTCCTGCACAGGATTTTCCCTTGGAATTTAGAAATTTTGTTCCAGAAGGCTATGGACACCTCAGGAGTCACTCCAAGCGGCAGGCCTTCCTATGGAAGGCTGGTCCAGCAATGGGGACATCTGCTGGCCAGAAAGGAAACTGCAAGGGGGAAGGACTGCTTTGGCAAAGCCAGGGGGCCAGCCAGGTACAGGAGTTTCAGATCTGGTTCTCCTGCCAAGTTTGCCCCCATCTCTTTGGGCAATGCCAGCCCTCTGGGGCTTCAGCTGATTCTTCAGTTAGCTCATACCTGTCCCACTCCTGTCTGCAAGATCTGGAGCCCTGTCTGTGCTTCCAGTTCCGATTTCACCAGCCCTGCAGGGAAGAGGAAGGTCAGACTCTCTCCAGCCACGTGTGGTCCCCACCCCATGTTGTGCTATGCTAGGTGGCAGGCAGGGCTCATGTGCACTGGAAATATTTCAAGGGGGAGGGGGCCATCAGCCACAGACCTAGGTATGTCCTACTAGGGCTGGGGCTGGGACCAGGCAGTATTTACCAGCTTGCTGGGTCACATCAGCCAAAGACAGGTTCTGTTCATTGTGTCGGATGCGGAAGGTGAGGGCCGGTCCCACCACACTGCCAAACAGGAGCTATATTACTGCCTCACCCACCACAGACTTTAACTGAGAGGCCAGCTCTGGCCCTCTCCCCAGGAGAGGACGAAGCTGAGGCTGAACAGAGATGCCCTACAGGGATGTTTGAGGCCCAAGAAATGCTGGATGAGGCCAGCATCCAGGTGTGTGTGTGTGTTGCGGGGGTGCCTGCAAAGCAGGGGAAGCATCTCTAACCCCACCTTCGCTACTTACCAAGACTTTGTCATCCCTTCTTTCCCTGAGGCCCACCAGCCACCTCTCCCCTCAAGCTACCTTCTAGATACCAGATACCAACCGTACCTGATGTTGATGAAGCTGCCTGAAGACAGGTGCACATGCTCAGCTAGGATCTCCAACAGTTTCACTCCTGCAGCCAGACTCAGGGGCCTGGAGGCAGGGAGCAAGCAGAGGAAGGAAAGTGGGGGTCCTTTTAGCCACCTTCTTGAAACAAGCCACCTCCAAGGATGCAGAGCAGCCCACTACCCCCACCCCCACCCCCGTCCACTTCACATCTGGATTTCTGTTCTCTGCTTCTTGCCAGGCAGGCCAGCCCACCCCTCCACCCACCCTCTGGGAGGGAGGACTAGAAGTCTTTCCCAGGCTGAAGCCCGTACTTCTGGTCAGTGACAATGTAGCCATACTCCTCCGCTGATGGCTGAGCTGAGGGCGGCCTCACCACTGTGGGCTGGCTCTGGCCCAGGGGACTTTTCTTCTCCAGCAGGACAGGTGTGGCAGGGTGGCCAACAGCTTTGGGGGGCTCAGAGGATCCAGAGATCAGCACCTGCTGGGCTTTACTGGAGGTGGGGCTGGCAGTGGGGGATCCAGGCAGGGAGGGCGTGGGGGGCGGAGGCTCCACTGTGTTTCCACCCTGCACCTGCTCCTCCATTGTCTGTTTAGAAGAGAGGATAGAGGGGCGCCTGGGTGGCTCAGTTGGTTAAGTGTCCAACCTTGGCTCAGGTGGTGATCTCATGGTTTGTGAGTTCAAGCTCTGCATCAGGCTCTCTGCTGTCAGCACAGAGCCTGCTTAAGATCCTTTGTCCCCTACTCTTTCTGCCTACTCCCCCCCCCTCAAAGATAAATAAGCATTAAAAAAAAAAGAGGAGAGGTTAGAGGTATGATCTCTGGACAGTAGAGGGGATGGGGGAATGGGGGTCCACACCCCAGCTCTGAGGTCCCTAAAGAGGACCTCTGGACTTGTTTCTTTCTACCCCTCAGGGCCCAGGGCAGCACTGGGCATAGAGAGGTTACCCGGAAAAGTGAGTCAGGTGGATGAATGGATGAATAAAGGATTGAATGAGTGCAGCATGGTCAGTAATGATCTGCAAGATGGGGCTGGAGTGGGGAGAACCTCTGGGTGAGGGAAGGTGGTGTTAGAGGAGAGATGGACAGGGAGGTGATAGGTTTTAGATTTCTGTGTAGTCATGAAATTGCAGAAGTCCAACATGTGAAAAAGAGAAAGTTCTTCAGGCTATAGGAGCATGCATGCTTGCAACTTTCCTCTTCACCTAGGGATCCTCAGAGCATGGCCTGAAATGACTGTAGTGAAAAAAGTAGCCAATCGAGAATTCTAGCTTCTAGACCCAGCTCCACCATCAACCTGAAGTGAGATCTTAGGCGATGACTTGCAGTCCCTGGGCCTTGGTTCCTGCCCCCCACCCCCAATGAAGAGGTGTGGAGGACACAGATTTGGGGCCCGATGCTGAGGTTTAGATTTTGACAAAGGGTTTGCTCATAGGGGTGCTATGGGCCAGGGAGGTGCCACAAACTCACTTTCTTGATGTCAGCTCCAACATTTACAGCCCCTCCTGTAGAGACAGGAAAAGCAAGACTTTGGGCAAAGGGCTGAGGCTGAGGTCAACACAATATGGGTGGGAGAAAGGGCCAGAGGCCTGAGCGTGCTGTGGCCTCTTTTTCCCTCAGTCAGTGACCCAGTCCTGTCTTTAGTCTGATCTTAAGCTTGGCCTTATGCCTGTTTGCTTCTACCTTATTGTTTTATCAGCTTCTTCCTGTGTTATTGGCTGCACCTCTCAAAACTATTCTTTATTCAGTCCTCCCCCTAACCATCAGTTATTGGCTTCACCTTTGCATTGGCCTCTCCCTTCCTTAGAGGCTCTTATCATCCCCCCGCCTCCCTTGGCACCTCCTGATCCCTGTTCATGCCCCCTGTTGGCTTCTTCCTCCATTACTCTCACCCTGTAGTTCTTCTAACTCAGCTTACCACCCCCACTTCCTTGCTTCCTGCTCTTGGCAGGCAATGGCCCTGTGCTTGTGTCTCAAAAGAGCTCCCTTCCTTGACCGTGACCCCTCCCCTCTAGGCTGCTCCATGTGGTCTTGAGAGATGGGGGCAAGAGGCCATCATGGAGCTGGTAGTTGCTAGTTTCTCTGCCTGGACACTCACCCAGACTTTGTCCTGAGCCCTTGGGCAGCAGCTGCAGCAGGGTTGAGAGGGTGGAGAGCTGCTCAGGCGTCAGCTGACGCAGCTCCACCCCATAGCCCGCCAGCACAGCTGCCAGTCTCTGCAGAGTCGCATCTGCTGGGAGCCAGACACAGAGCTTATGGCAAGAGGGCAGTGGTGAGATGACCCTGTGGTGTGTGCCGGGGCTGGGGGAAGGTACTAGCACATTTAAGGGCTTCTTCTCAAACACCAGGAAGCTGATGCCCTCCACCTTCCAGCCCTTGTCCACACTTTGTTGGGGGGAAAGGCCTTCCTAGGGCCAAGACCAGACTTCAGGCCCACCACAGACATCGTGACTCTCCAGCTGAAGGAGAGTCATGCCAGTTCCAACCCCTACAGTATCCCCACTGCCTCCCTAGTGCCTGGCAGAGATCAGGTTGTCAGTGGACATTAATTAAAGGTATGGATGACTTTCAGGACAAATTAACAAACGCATGGATAGTTAGGAAGGAGACCCCCAAATGCAGTGCCCACAGGAAGGAAATGGATGCTGAGAACTCCGTACCTGGCTGCTCTGCTGGAGGAGGAGGCTTCTCCCTGCGACCTTCTAGCCCTTCCTCCTCATAGCCCTCTGAGGAATCCTTTGGCCGGCTGCTGCCCCCTTGCTCTGGCAGGCTCGGTGGCCTGGCCCTGCTGGACACTGGCAGCTCCTGGGCCAGGAAGAAAAGGCCTGACGCTTGGAAAAGCTGGCCAGGTGAAGGCCCCGGAGGGTCCCCATAGGAGTGGTCAGAGTGAGCCCCAAACATGCCCTTGGAAGCAGTTCTGCTGAAGAGGGCAGAAGGTTCGGCCTTGGGTATGGGGTCGACATTGACCATCCCCGGTGAGCTCTCTGAGCCCTGAGAGCCATCGCGAGAACCAAACTGTGGGGAAATTGGAGATCCAGGTAAGAGCAGATGTCAGGGCTCGGGGACAGGTGTCGGGGTGGGGCTGGTGTTTAAGGCTCACCTGATGAAACAGGTAGGGCTGCAGCAGGGCAGGTTCATAGCTCAGGGCAGGGTGGGGGGCCTGCGGGGGTAGCAGCAGATGCTCCAAGAGAGGAGGCAGCAGTTCAGCCTGCAGAGAGGACAGCGGAGAGCCCACCCCAGCTCCACCCCCACCCACTGGAGGTTGAGGAAGCCGGTGCTGGGCAGCAGGGGTGGAGCCAGTAGGGATGCCCTGTAAAAGCAGCTCCCCAGCAGGACCGGGTCTCCGGGGCACCAAGCCAGATCTGGGGAAGAAAGCAAAGAGTATGTGTGTGTGTGTTGGCTGAATGGGCAAGGGGGGACAGAACCTACAGGACACAGAGATCGTGGGACTGGACCAGAGAGGCTCAGCGGTTTACAGTAAGCCTGACCTCTTAAAAAAGTGAGGTAACCTCAGGGAAAGAGTGAGTAGCATGGGGAAGGACCAGAGGGCCAAGCCTGGACACAGGTCATTGCCTCCCTGGTAAGCATGCCTGGGTCACTGAAAGGCAGCGGCGGAAGTTAGGGAAGAGTGAGGCTAGGGATGGAGAGGGAGAGAACGGGTACAGGGGAAGGCAGCCAGGTACCGCTCTAGATCAACTGGGGCTACAGTTTGTCTTGTTTTCCCTCTATCCATATCCCCACACCTGGCTTTCAAACAGTCAGTACTGTGCCCCCTGACTCTGCCCCCCACCCACCGCACTCTGCCTTTTTCATCCTGGTGTCATCACGAGAGCCCCAGGGCCCTCATCTACTTTCCTCTGCTTTGCAGGGTCTGAACAATGCCTTCAGAGGCCCTAACCACGGAAAGACGGCCGTCTCTCCACATATAATTCCCCATAGTAATGAGATGGAACATTAAACAACTTCAGTATGACAAAACTCTTATTTGTCCCATGCTGACTCCTTGGATGCTTCTTTTAAATTATGAAATGTCCAAGCTTTTAAAAATACCTTTTGCTATTTTACTGGATCCCCAGGGATGAGCTCAGCTCCTACAGCATGTGGCCATGCCAAGTGACCACTCCTGAACCTCTTTTACCTGTGCCTTAGGCTGCTGACCATGGTGGTCACTTCCCTCCCCTGTCCCTCTGTCCATCAGGAAGACCACTGGCCCACCAGGCTTTCTGTGCTAGAGCTGTTGAGAAAGGGTGCCTACCTGTCCCTTGGACGGGGCTCTGGGGGGCGAAGCCTGGGGATGCGTTCCATCTCCTGGGAGATCACATACTGGGTGACGTCATCGTGCCAGGACAATCCTGTCAGGGGACAGGATAGGGTAAGGTTGGCTCAGGACAGCCTGAGGGCCCAGTAACAGTGGAAATCAAAACCTCACCCCCTACCCTGCAGTGTACTGAGTTTGGCAGAGCAGAGGGGCGGTGGAGGTGGTCCGGAGATCTGGTGGGTGACCCGAGCCGCCCTCTTCCCAGTCTCAGGTACAGATTTTGGAGTCAGACTGCCTCCAGTGAAACTAACTTTGAATCCTCTGCCATTTACTCATTGTGTGACTTAGGGAAAACTGCTGAACCTTTCTGAGCCTTGATTCTCTCTTCTGTAAAATGGGTTTTACCTCCTAAGATTGTGATAATTAAAATAACCCAGTGTAGGGGCACCTGGGTGGCTCAATTGGTTAAACATCCGGCTTTGGCTCAGGTCATGATCTCACAGTTTATGGGTTTGAGCCCCGCGTCGGGCTCTGTGCTGACAACTAGCTCAGAGCCTGGTGCCTGTTTCAGATTCTGCATCTCCCTCTCTCTCTGACCCTCCTCTATTCGCGCTGTGTCTCAAAAATAAATAAAAAACATTTAAAAAATTAAAAATAAAATAAAATAAAATAACCCAGTGTAAAATGGTAAGAACAATACCTGTCACGTAGTGAACTTTAAACAGCTGCTTTTATTATTGTCCTCATTATTATTCCTATTCTTATTTTTGTTGACCCTGAACCTCGCCTTTCTTTATTTGTAAGGTGGGAATAATACATACTTCATGGGGCTGTTGTGAAGATCAAATGCAATCAGGGAAATGAAAGTGCTTAGAAAACTCTAAAGCACTATACACGTTTTAAACCTTCACCATCACCCCCACCTCCACCCCTACACCCCTCCATCAATTCTCTTGGGCTGATGCGTATCTCCTGTCTGCTTCTTCCCTTTCATGAAACTACTCTCAGGAAAGGTCTGTCACCTATTCTAAAGGAAGAGTCTCCCACCCTCCACTTCCATTCCTTCTTCCTTGCTTCTGAGTTAATAGTCTGCTCTTAACTCATATTCTAGGATCTACTACCATCCCTACTTGCCTTCTTACCTATGAACATTAGATAGCTCATCCTATGTAGGGCCAATTCCTCCATTTGAGCACTAGATTTTATCCCCTACTATCTACTCAAGAATATCTTCTTCGCAATTCCCCCGTTTCCTAAATGATTATTTTTCTCTGTTCTCTATTGAATTATTCCCTTTAGCAAACAACATGATGGAATTCCTTTCATCTTAAAGAGTTACTGCATGACCCCACATTTTTCTCCAGCTATCACTCCATTTATTTCCTTTTCTTTGCAGCAAGACTCCTTGAAAGTGTTATCTATGACGGCTGTACCCCATTCTTTTCCTCTCATTCCTTCTTAATCCACTCTATTCAGGATTTTATTCCCATTTATTCTACCAAAACTGTTTTCATCAAAAATCACCAGTGATTTCTGCATATCTAAAGCCAGTGGCCAGCTCTTAGATCTCATCTTATGTCTTCTATCATCATTATTTGATACCCCTGATCACTCCTTCCTCTGCAATACATTTCCACTTGGCTCCTAGGACACTAAACATTCTTGTTTTTCCTCCTACCTCTTTGGTTCCCCTTTCTCTGTGTCCTTTGTTGGTTCCTCTTCTTGTCCTGGTCCTCTTAATATTATAATTCTCTAGGCCCCTTCTTCATATACACTAAAGCCTTTGGTTATCTCATCTACCTCATGGATTTAATTGCAATTTATATCTCCACTCCAGAATCCTCCATCTCTCTTTCAAAATCCAATCTCATACTCTCAACTTCCTACTGTACTTGAATGAACATCTTTTTTTTCCATTTTTTATTTACTTGAGAGAGAGAGAGAGAGAGAGAGAGAGAGAGAGAGAGAATCCTTAGCAGGCCCCACACTCAGCACAGAGCCTGACATGGCGCTTGATCCCACAACCCTGGGATCATGATCTGAGCCGAAATTAAGTCAGATGATCAACTGACTGAGACACCCAGGTGCCCCTTGAATGAACATCTTAAATTCTTCCCTGCAACCACCTGGTCCATGCCACATTCATCTCTTACAAGAGTTATTGTGGTAGCTTTCAATGATCTCTCTGCTTCTACCCTAGATTCCCTTCAGTCTATTCTCAACAGCAGCAAGCATGATCCTTTTAAAGTAGAGGTGAGATTATGCACCCCTATGCTCAAAACCTTGTGATGGGTTCTTCTTTTACTCAGAGTAAGATAACATCTATACATTCTCTTCTAAGGCCCTACAATGAGCTGCACCCCTTCCCCCAATACCTATCTGACTATATCTTCGACTTGCCCTTTCTATCACTCCTCTACAGCCACACCATAGATGTTCCTCAAGCTCCTGCTCCTGCTTAGTAAAGGCTTTTGTTCTAGCCGTTTGATCAACTTGAAACACTGCCCCCAGATAACCGTCTGGAAAACACCTCACTGTCTTGAAGTCTTTGTTCAAATTTCATAATCTCAGTAAAGTCTACCTTGACCACCCAATTTGATACGGAAGTGTATCATGCTGTAGTATCTGTAATTTTTCCCATGGCACTTATCACCTTAAAACATACTATATGTTTTCTAATTTATATATTGTATTCCCCCCTCACTTCCAAAATCTAAGCCCCAACAGACAGAGATCTTTGTCTATTTTATTCCCTGATATATCCCAAGCACCTAAAACTAAGCTTATATAGCAAATCCTCAATAGATAGTTGTTCAATGAGTGAATTTTATGAGTGGAGGGTTCTCCTGGCTGAGGACTCCAGGATTCATGGTTCTGGAGCCCTCAGAGAGTTCCAGGGAGTGGGCTGGCCCTAGAGAGATGGATGCTGGTCTCTTCCAGTGGCTCCTTCTAGAAGTCTCCTCTAGACTCCTCCAAAGAGTCTGAGTGTGAACAGCTCATCTCTATGGCTCCACTCCCACTCCTGTCTTGCCTCCTTCTCCAGCAAGGTCTGGGAAGGTGAGGCTCCAGAAGTAAGTGTGATAAGAATGTTTCTTAAAGAAAAATCCTTGAGTCAGAAGGACCCTCACTTCCCCACCCTTATATAACCAACTTCCAAGGTTTCTCCTTCCGTGTAGCTAGACCTCACCTTGGGACATGAGCTGTCGGAGCACACTTTGTAAGCGCTGAAGAACTGGAGAGGTGACTTGCAAAAGGGGCCGGGCCTGCCCCACTCCCACCTGGCATTGTCCAAACAAGCCATCTAAGAGCACAAAAGTGGTGTCAGCAGGGGGCTTGGACAAGAGGCCTTCCAAAGTCCAGGTTGCAAATGGGCATCATCCTCGCCATCTCCTCTCTTGGCTTCAGAGAATTCTGCTCCTTCAGGCCATTCCCCTTCTCCCCAAGACTAGTACCACTTCCCCCCTTCAGGCCTCCCCCACACTTCTTCCTTGTTGTATACCCCGTCTTGTAAATCCTATGCCTGAGCCTCACTCACCCTGAATACAGACTTCAAGGTGAGAGCAGAGTCTGCGATCAAACAGACAGCCTGTAGAGGGAAAGGTGAGCAGCTCAGACACTCATACACATAGAATGGTCAGAGGATGAACAGGTTGGGAAAGGGGAAATCAGATGGGGTCCATTTCTTCATTCTAAGAAAGGATTTAAGCTGGGAGGAGAAAAGGGAAGAGGCCTAGAATTTTTAAGACAAGGAAGCACAGGATTTGGCTTTGGATTTTAAGGATCTGAGAGT
Source organism: Suricata suricatta (assembly GCF_006229205.1). NCBI lineage: Eukaryota > Metazoa > Chordata > Mammalia > Carnivora > Herpestidae > Suricata > Suricata suricatta. The sequence continues at coordinate 17,537,145 of NC_043702.1, read as the reverse complement.
CTGGATACTTTCTTTAAAAACCTCAGTTTGCTTAACTGAGCGATAGAGAGAAGAAGCCTTCCAGGTGCCTGGGGTAGTAAGGATTTCTACTCTCATAGAATTACTATGGGAACATTTTTGGCCAAATTCTGAGAAGAAAGGGACTTTCCTCCTCAAATATCCCAAAGCATCTTAACTATAAGTTTGGACTCAGAAGTGATGGAAGCCCTAGCACATCTTTCCTCCGTGTGGGAAAGGGGTAAGGGTGGGTAGGGTGTTTCTAGAGCAATGCTCCCCACACTGTTCTGAGGTCAGCGGCCCCGAGCCGCTGGCGCTGTCCACAGTGCTGAAGCCCTGAGCCTGGGGCCGCTGAGGGCTGGCCTGGAAGCCGTAATGGGGGAGGGTGGGGTGCTAGGGTCAGGAGTCTCCACAGACCTGACCCTTCCACCGTTCTAGACTTCATTTACCACCCTATCAACCCACAGTGCCACAGGAAGTACCTTGCATTAGCCTCCAAACCAGGTGGGGAAGGAGGGCTTCAGACAGTGAGGCTGCGCCCCTTCCCCCACGCGCCCCACCACCCCACCCTCCCCCAGCCCGTGAGTCAGCGCTGACTGTCTCTGTCCGCTCAGATGTGAGTCAGCATCGGCCTGGCTGTGGGGAGGGGGACAGGAAAGGACCCCTCTCTTTCACCCTCTTTTACCGCCTCTCCTAGCTGTCTTCCTTTAATGGGATATCAGATCGCAGCAATCTGCCTCTCCGGACTTATAAGAGAAACCCTGGCCCCTCCTTCAGTCTGACCCTCTCCTGGGAGCTGGGACCCCGATGCTCTTGGCTCTGATTCTTACTGCCCGGACATCAGCGCTGCCTCTTCCTATCCCTATTCCCTATCCCCAATCCCTTAGCGCCAGTCATCACTTCTTTGGCGCCTCGGCGCGACTTGCTTCTCTCGTGGTCTTGTAGCCCGTCTCTAAATCCTTCTGTCCATGTGCACCCCCATTACACCTCCCAAACCCGCAATCTTTCCTCGAGCCTGCTTCCCTTAGGTCCCGCCCCCGTATTCCCAGCCCCACCTCCAGGCCTACGCCCCTTTCCTCCCAGACGCCCTCTCATCTTCCTCATCTCACAGCGCTTCCCCCTACCCTACTCCAGACACCACGTATTCTACCTGAGCTTCCTACCTTCTCCCCACCCCCAACCGAGTTTTGCTCCCGGCACCATACTCCCCCCGCCCCCCCCATTTCCTCCTGACCGTGGGCACTAATGGCGCTGCAACCTCCCGGGCGGCTGCTCAGCAGCAGGAGGCAGACGAGCACCCGGAGACCCCCGGATCCCCCGGGACCCCCAGGCCGCCGCGGGCGCCGCATCGTTCCGGGCTCCGCGCGCGGGCTCCCCTGCCACGACCGCAGCAAAGCCGGCCGGAGCCAGCCAGCGGGGCCGAGGCGGGGCTTGCCACTCCCCACCCACCTACGAGGCGGGGTCTATACTCCCCTCTCGCGGCAACTCCGCCAACCCCGGGCGGTGGTGACGACATCTCCACCCACGGCTCTTACGCTTTTGTGCGTCAGACGTGGCGTAAGAGCTTTGCCTTAGAGGGGTGCCTCCCCCCCATGTTCCTCCTCCGGATAGTAGGTGCTTCACTAGAATTCCCACTTGGCCCCACCCCCTTTTGACCTATGCTTCTCCCCCAGGACTTCCACCTCTATCATCCAGTCCCAGAATTGGAGAAAAGGATTAAGTTAGGTGGGGGCCAGGAAATACATGTGAGTCGGTTAGTATAAATCCTAAAATGGGCATCAAAGTGAGTACGCATCTCAACTAATGGTACTGTATCATCCTTAACAGTGGGGGATGTTTTATGTGTGTGCCTGGATTCCAGTTCTAGCAATGACACCTACTAGGAGTATAACTGTGGGCAAGGTGCTTAACCTCTCTGCTCCCAAGTTTCCTGATCTGTAAGAAAGAGGTGCTAATAATTCCTACCTCACAAGGTGGTTGTGAGGATCACACGAGTTAAATTCAGGTGGATCACTTAGAACAATGACAGTATCGGCATCTACTAGACACGTGACACATACTCGCTTTTGTTGTTAGCCTTGACTCTCCTTTTTTTATTCTTCTTTTCTTTCTCTCTTTCTCTACCTGCAGAATATATCTCCCATCTGTTTACTTCTTCTTTCCTCCATACTCACTACTTTATCTAAGTCACCGTGCTCTTTCATCACGAATATTATTGTAATCATTTAACTAGTCTCTTGCTTTCACTCTTCTCGCCCAATAAGCTGGGGAGTGAGCTTTCTAAAATTCAAATTTCATCACTTTATTTTCTTGCTTTTCAGGGGAAAATTTCCAAAATACAAGAAAAGATAGTGGTGCTTAGTAAATACTCATACACACATCATAACTAGACTTAGCATTTATTGCTATTTTGCCAAATGTATTTCTTTTTAGTATTTGAGTCAATGATAGACATCATATTTCCCTTATAAATTTCTCATTATGCATCTCCAAGAAATAAGTATATTTCCTCACATAATCCAAATGCCTTTATGATGTCTAACAGAATTCACAGTAATTCTCTAATATCATTTAATGTTCAATTTATATTCAAAATATCAAATTGTTTCCAAAAATGCCTTTTTCAATCTGTTTTGTTCAAAATAGGAGTCAAAGACTACCATTGCAGTTGGCTATGTCTCTCAATTCTCCTTAAATTAACAGACATGCTCTCCCGATTTTTGACATTGTTTTGTTGAATAGACCAGGTTAGTTATCCTTTACAGCTCCCCACCTTCTGAATTTGTCTGATTGTTTCCTCATGATAGATTTCCCTGTATTTCCCCTGTGTCTATCCTTTTATCCCCTGCATTTACTGTAAATGAGAAGTTATATCTAATGTCTTGATTAGATCAGGTTAATTTTTAAAATATTTTTAAATTTGTTTTGAGAAAGAGGGTATGTGCAGGAAAGGGGCAGAGAGAGAGAGAGAGAGAGAGAGAGAGAGAGGGAGAGAGAGAGAATTCCAAGTAGGCTCCATGCTGTCATCATGGAGCCCTATTCAGCGGCTTGAAGTCAGGAACCATGAGATCATGACCTGAGCCAAAACCAAGTCTCTATCACCTAACTAACTGAGCCACCCAGGGGCCCCTACTCTGAAATACAATTCCAAATGGAAATAGAGAATACATTCTTAATTTTTTTTTGGCTTACCAATCTGGAGCATAATGAATTTGAGTATAGTAGTTACCTCCAACAGTGACGAATAAATTTTTAAGAAACATCCTAATGGCTTTTCTTGTTTGAGCATTACTATGGGAAATATGGATTTTTATATATTCAACAAATGTTAATCAATTGCAGTAATTATTCTTTTTTTGTATTCAAATTGCCCTAGAATAAGTCAGCGAAAGCGCCTTTAAACTGGCTCTGGTGTCCTTTTGAAACATCCCAGTAGTAACTGAAAGTGCTCTTACTTTCTTTCATTCCAATATGTACCAGGTTCATCTTTATTATTCCCTGCCCTAAACACGGAAGCAGCCATCCTTCCAAAGAGACTTGGTAGCTTTTAGTAAGGACTGATTTTAAAGACCACAATCTGGGTGGGTTTTTTATGTTTGTTTGTTTGTTTGTTTAGAGATTAGGGGAGGGGCAGAGAGAGAGAGAGAGAGAGAGAGAGAGAGAGAGAGATTCCCAACCAAGCTCCATGCTGGGTATGGACTCAGGGCTCAATATCACAACCGCGAGATCATGACCTGAGCTGAAGTCAAGAGTTGGACACTTAACCAACTAAGCCACCCAGGGCAGCTGGAGCTTGGGAGCCACCCAGGCTCTCTCACAATCTGGGTTTCAAGGATGATAATGGAGGGGTTCCTGGGTGGCTCAGTCAATTAAGAGTCCAACTTTGGCTCAGGTCATGATCTCATGGTTTGTGCTGACAGGTCAGAGCTTGGAGCCTGCTCAGATTCTGTGTCTCTGTCTCTCTCTCTGTCCTTCCCCTGCTTGCACTCTGTCTCTCTCTTCCAAAAATAAACATCGAGAAAAAAGGGTGATAATGGAAACTGAAGTGATACTGCTTTTAGGCCCTTTCAGTGCACAGAGCTAGAATATTAAGATACACACACATACAAACACACACACACTGATATTTTCAATTTAAAAAGTTTTTTATTTGAGAGAGAGAGAGAGAGAGAGAGAATCTCAGGGAGGCTCCACACTCATCAAAGAGCCCAATGCAGGGCTCCATTCAACGACCCGGGGATCATGACCTGACCCCAAATCCTCTCAACTGACTGAGCCACCCAGGCACCCCAACCAATTAAAATTTAACTGTGATTTTTACTGCACTCTTGATTTTGTACTTGTATCTCTTTATTCTTACACTGAAAAGTTTGGTTTCTTATGACATTACTATAATCACTTATATGTGTCATCCTATAATATGCATACAACAATTTATAAATAATAATATAAGTATTACTCGACTAATAAAATAATAAGAACATCTAAGATATGTGGTAGTTTATTTTGTCCTTGGACTCTAATCTCATCAAAATACTGCTTCCTAAAGTCATTTGAAATAGTTCTTTTATTTGTGTAGTCATTTTTACCAATTTGATAATATAATTTGGTTTGTTTCAGTTTGTTTTCAATTTTAGGTTTTTTTAAACTTTATATGTAATTTTATTTTTTGAATATGTAAAATATTTACATTTTTCAACAATCAAAACTATATAATAAAACATACTCAGGGAGTTCTCTGCACCTTCCACAATTCCTCCTCCCATCTTTATCACTTCATTCATTTATTTCTTTTTAAAAACTTTGTAAATTGTGAAATAAAACAAACAGAAAAGTGCATAAAGACAAAATGAACAACTCAACAAATTATCACAAAGTGAACATCCATGTAACCCAAGTAAAGAAATAGAACATTTCTAGCACCCTGAAAACATTATTGTGTTTCCCAGTCATTACCTCTTCCAAAGGTAGCTATTACTTATGTTTATTATGTTTCTTTGCTTTTCTTTACAATTGTAACCTAAGAATGCATGGTTAGGTCATGAAACTGTAAAGAAAAGTAAAGATACCTAGATTTTGGATTATCTCCAGTCTTGGGTTATCATTAATAGTGTGACTATGTATACCATTGTACACATTTCCTGTTGCACATATGTGCCCGGGGGAGCCTGTAACAACCTCACAGGGAGGAAGCTAGGGAAAAAGAACCCTTATTCTCACTCTCCTCATTCCCTCCCTCTGATCTCTCCTGGATATTCCCATTGCCCTAACCTAACCAGAATCCAGGGAAAAAGTTCATTGAAGTAGTCCATACAGATTAGCCTCCTGAGACAGAAAATAGGGTGAAGTCACATAGAGAGTAGATCCTAGCAGCAAACTTTAGGTATCAGCTCACTTGATCCCCGTTTCTCTCTCTCCCTCCCCTCTCTCTTTTCGAGAAATCATCTGTCAGTATAATTGTTACTTTTAGAGTTAACCCATCTTTTATTGTCAACGGTTTTAATAGGCTGTGATTAGAGAGACATTTTTTTCCACTTATTCGCCCTGAGATTCCAAGAGCCTCTCGAATGCATGGCTTGATGTCTGACATCAATTTTGAGGCATTCTCAGACATTATTATCTTAAATGTTGATTCAACCCCATTTCCTTGTTCCCTTCCTTCTGAACTCCAAATAAATGTATGTTAGACTGTCATGTAGTATCTTTTATGGTTTGACTGTATCTTTTGTATTTTCCATTCTTTTGACTCTCTATACTTCATTCTGGATATTTTCTTTAGAACTACAGTCCGGTTTATTAATTTTCTCTTCACATGTGTACAGTATGATGTTTTGAACTTGTCCAGAAACCATGGTACACTCAATCAAAGTAAATCTAAAGAGTTTAATGAAAGAACTATTTATAAAGGTATGGACAGGTAAAGAAATATAGACCTTTGTCAACTCACAGCCAGCCAGGGAGGGAGCCAGAAGACGGCATACCCTGAACTCTCTCCCTATATGGCTTTTGATCTCTTGCCAATAATTTCTGGTGGCCAAATCCAATCATAAGACAGTAAGTAAGGACTTATTGTTGATGCAGTTCATAGACATCAACCTGGGGCCATAAAGCAGGGTGAAGAAAGATCATGCATAATTGTGATGCAAAAAATGAGGACTATCTAGCTTAATCCTAGCTTCTTGTCTTCCACTCTTGTCTTTTGTTTGGATGAAAACCCTATACTTTTATGACAAGTGACACACACATCCCTTAACTCAGATGCACTTTCATACGAAACCTAAAACATAGTGCAATACCAGTGTTCCCAATACAAAGGAGCAAGGAAGAGAAATGGGAGGAGAAAAGGAAACTTCTGTGCCAAGTTACCCTAAACACAGCCTCTATAATCCCTTCTTCTGTAGCTGATCCTGAGACCTAAACTGACAGTTACAACTTCCTTATTCTCCCACCCATTTCATGGCTTTTCTTACTGTGGTCAGCACCTTGACTGGATGAGATTTTTGAACTGGAAGATTGAGCCAAATCTGTATTTCTGCAGGATCTGAATCTCTGATGCTCCTGGCTTTGTTTGGTTTCTACAGTTTTCTATTTAACCAGTACTACTGGGAAGAAGAATACAAAAAGCCTTGGTTAATTCCTAGTTAATTCCTGGTTAATTACCTTTTTTTACCCTCATCTTACAGCAACAACTCAATTTCTCTCTTGCAATTGGAGTCAATTACTGTGCTAACTAGTGATACCCATATCTATCTATTGGTTCAGTGGCATGAGGAACCCAAAGTGACTGGGTGGTCGTCTCAAATTCCAATTAAACTATGACTATGATTATGGGCAAGCATTCCTCTTTTGGGCACTAGGACCTGAAAACCCATCATTTAGGAGATGGGAAGCAAAGGCTCCTTCAGATATTTTGAGGTATAATAGTGAGGGGGCCTCTCTGACCTTTACTCCCTAGTCCCAAAACTCTTGGGGATGGATAAAACAATCATTCCGTAAGTTCACTAATGGTGAGTGAGTATTGTCAGAGTATTGAGGACAGAAAGGGCAAATCCATATTCAGAATATAATTCACTGCCTTTTTTTTCTTTTTTAAAAATGTTTATTTGTTTATTTTTGAGAGACAGTGTATGTGCAAACAGGGGAGGGGAAAAAGGAGGAGAGAGGGAGGGAGAGAATCCTAAGAAGCCTCCCCACTGTTAGCTCAGAGTCTGATGTGGGGCTCAAACCCATGAATCATAAGATCATGACCTGAGCTGAAATCAAGAGTTGGACGCTTAACTGACTGAGCACCCCTCTTTTCCTTCCTTCCTTCCTTTCTTCCTCCCTTCGTTCCTTCCTCCATTCGTTCCTTCCTTCCTAGACAGAAGGAGAGTACGAGTCGGGGAGAGGGGCCAAGGGAGAGAGAGAGAAAGAGAGAGAATCTTAAGCATGTTTGACGACCCTGAGATCATTACCTGAGCTGAAATCAAGAGTTAAATGCTCAACCAACTGAGCCACGCAGGTGCCCTTTTACTGCCTTTTTTCATGGTGTAAGGGGTTCAAAATAAAAAATTTGCCACCAGGTGTGCCATATTGGGAACTCAACATTATCCTTTGCTATGAGCAAATTGGTATTCAGAGGTGTCTGTAACCATACCATTCATGAGGAGGGAAATTCGTGTTGGTAAGCCCCTGCATACCCTCATTTCCTACATCCCCTACATCCATTGATATGTGTTTAAGAAAGCACCAGGGGATTTGGGGAAAGAGGATGACTGATATCCAGAGAATTGGTCATTTCATAACCTGACTACTGACAAGCTTTTCTATAGTCTACATCTTCTCATGGTTATTTACGCAGGAAACCACGACTGTCTTCACACTGTTCCTCCCAAGTGAACCCTCTCAGACTTTCTTGTCACAGATTTTCATATTTTGTTCTATTCACATCCCAGATCAGCCAACCAACCTGTTATTCATAAACACTGTTATCAGTATAGATGAATACTTCAATTTTTTTCATCTTCAATTCCAAGTGGACCGCCAGATCTACCAACAAGACTTCCCACAGAAAGGATTGCTCTTAACCAATGTGATTCACCGACACTTCTGATTTGTGTTGTAATGTAGCACCCTTCCACTTCTAACTGTTGCCTGCATTTTGTGCAAATATCTATAAATTGGCTCCGTGCTTTCCCCCAACTCTGTTAGTCAGTTATAGAAAATTCCCCAGAAGGCTGTAATAAGGTTGTGGAAAAAGCAGTGAAGCAAGGAATCTGGGCTACCTTTTCGTGTAACTTGTTTAATCCAGATCTTCTTGGGCCCAGTCGTGTATACACCATTTCCATTTAACAGTAGAATGCTGTGATGAACCTCCAATTTTATGGTTTATTGGATCAGATAATACCCAATGCATAATTACTGGTTGTCCCATGGCCAGGTGTTCAGTATTCCAGGCCCCGATAGGAAATGTTTTTCATTTTTTAAAAAATGTTTGTTTATTTTTGAGAGACAGAGCATGAGAGGGGGAGAGGCAGACACAGAATCCGAAGCAGGCTCCAGGCTCTGAGCTGTCAGCACAGAGCCTGATGTGGGGCTCAAACTCACAAACGGCGAGATCATGACCTGAGCCAAAGTCGGATGCTTAAACAACTGAGCTACGCAGGTGCCCCCACTAACCTGCTTTTCAAATGGAGAATAGCTGGTGGCCTAAAAGGGCACAGCTTTCCTTTAAAATCCTAGGGATCTACCCTATAATAATCTTACTGGGGCTTGCCAGAGGATTTATATGATATCTCTGTCTTCTGCAGATACTTCCAATGCTCCTGAGGTCATAATTATCAAGTGATAGGACTACTTGCATTGCCACTTGGAACTCCTGCACAACGTTTCCTTGCTTCAGGCCATACAAAAGCCTCATGGATTAGAGTTAAAATGTGTTTTACATTGCCTCAAAGGCCAAAGAGGCCCATACTTCCACAAAGAGTATTGTCTCTTTTTTATTGCAGTATGTGTCCATTAATTTGTCTCACTTCAGAGAGGGCATCTCGACATGCCACAGACAATTGGACCCTAGAAACGTCACTAATGGGCAGGACTCTGAACTTTTTTGAAGTCCTTCTTCCATGCATGTGTCTTACGACATCTAGGGTTCATGCTACCTTCTGCTCATCATATCCAGTTGCCACAATATCATCAAAATAACGAACCAGCGTGATTTCCTCTTTACTCTGACAGAGGGCTCATCATGCGTTTTGTGTTGATTCATGGTTTTGAGGATGTGTTTGTAACCTGTAACAAGCACTGGCTTCAGGTTAGAATTAAATGACAATCTCATTTGCATTATCAGCAACCCTAGCATTATGAAATATATCTGGGAACCAGTGGTCCTGCAACTGGAGGGCTGTTGGATTTCTTTGAGTTCCTTTACCCAGTCTCTTCTTGTGGATTCAAAGCCAAAGAGTGCCCATGGAGTATTCTCACTGAACATTCAATCACTAATGAGCCAGCATATTTAAACATCACTGGTTAACGCCCAATATCATGCTATAATCCAAGAAAATTTTAATTTCCTTTTGTGAAGAGTGAGGTAAAGAATAGTAGTAGTTAATACATATAGGGAAACATCCCAAGGGCCAGTGGGACAGGAAAAGTCAATATTACCTCAAATGGAAAATGTGGGGACTCATCCACGAGTGTCTTTTGGGTATAGTTTTCCCCTTTTGGACCATATAAATTGTATGCTTTCCTGTTAAGGGTGGGAATTAAACTATAAATTCTAGATGGCGAGGCAACCTTCCTGACCTTGGAATGGGGACTGAGAACGGCGCTGCCTGCTTGAAGCCGCACCCTTGCCCGTGGATATTGTCTTTTACCACCTTATAAATGGTATCGTTAAATGAAGAACTTGCTCCAATGTCTGTATTTATGAACTCATAAGGGTAGAGGGAAAAGGAGCTTCTCTAGATTTAAAATTTGTAATAAAGGCCTATTTAAAAGTAACAACAACAAGAACAACAACAACAAGAACAACAAATAAAGACTGGTGTGATTTGGGCTAACAAAGTAAAAAATATCTCTCCAAGCCACACTTTTGAAGAGAACAGACTTGGTATAGCCTTGTTTCTTCTTTATTTTTTAAAACATGTGACTACTAGAAAATGATGTTTTTACATTTTTAACTTAAAACATTTTTAATGTTTGTTTATTACTGAGACAGAGAGAAACAGACCATGAGTGGGGGATAGGCAGAGAGAGAGGTAGATACAGAATCTGAAGCAGACTCCAGGCTCTGAGCTGTCAGCACAGAGCCCAATGCGGGGCTCGAACCACAAACCATGAGATCATGACCTGAGCTGAAGTCAGAGGCTTAACTAACTGAGCCACCCAGGTGGCCCTGGTTTTATTCTTTTTTAATTTAAATTACATATATAATTATAAATTATATTTCTACCAGAAAATACTGACCTAGGAAATTCTTTCCTTTCCATTCTTATCAGAGGGGCGCCTGGGTGGCTCAGTTGGTTAAGCCTCCAACTTCGGCTCAGGTCAGATCTCACATTCGTAGGTTCGAGCCCCGCGTCAGGCTCTGTGCTAACAGCTAGCTCAGAGACTGGAGCCTGCTTCCGGTTCTGTCTCCTTTTCTCTCTCTCTGCCCCTCCCCCTCTCATGCTCTGTCTCTCTCTGTATCAAAAATAAATAAAACATCCATTCTTATCAGACAAGACAGCTGAAAGAAGTTGGCATTCCCATGGCAGAAATAACATATATCCTAAAATGATCTTACTTCAGCTGTAAGAGCTTATAGATATTCTTAATATAATATTTCAAAAGTACCATCTTTTCTTTTGTTTTTTTTACACATTTGTTTCCTCTTTAAGAAATATTTTTCTACTGTATTGTAAATGATGGAAAATAATTGCATATGTTAAAAAATATGAAACTTTATAAAGTAAAAAAAATTAGCTGAGAAAAAAAATAAAAACAAAGATAGAAAAAAAAGAAATCTTTTTCAACCATTAGGACATGAAGTTATTCTTGTACCACCTTCTAAATGCTTCATCTATAAAGTTTTGCAGAATAAGAGTTCAGAGAAGTGAAATAAAACCAACAAATGGCTTTAAGCTATAGAATAAATTTCATCATTTAATTTTTCACATTGGCCTATAATCCACCTGGATTCTATTTGTGTGTTCATTTTAAGTAAAGTGATAAAGGTGAATTTTTCTTCTGTAAGGATACTCAGTTGTTTCTGAACTATTTATTGAAAAGGTTACCTTCTCTATGCAATGCCACCTGTATTATAAATAAAGTGTCCACATTGTTGTGGACCTATTTCTGGGCTCTTTGTTTCACAGATCGACCCTGTCCATCCTTACATCCATACCACACTTTCTTAATTACTGTAGCTTCATACTGAGTATTGACAGTAGGAAGAGCAAACCACCCCATCTTCTTTTCAGAAACATCTTTTCTCCTATCCACTTTTTACATTTTTTACTTTGAGAGGCTCATAGTTACTATTTTTTATTATTGAAGTATAACATATCCAATAAAGTATATAAACTTATGTTTATAGCTATATGTTTATTATCATATGTACACATATACTTAGAGAAATCAAATCCTGATACCTGCCTATTTGCTTACACCTGTGAGTATCCAGTGAGTGTGAGAATATTTGAGAAGCATAAAGCTCTGCAAATAGAATATTCTGGTATTCAGATGGTCTGGACCTAGTTGGTCAGATTACCCATTCTCTTTTAAGATTTTCAGGTATCAGGAGGAAACTGGCAGGAGCCATCAAAATATTAGATGTGTGCACACTTTGATTATAGCACTTCTCTGTTGATTCTTGGGAGCAGGGTGAGTGGGGGATGGCTGGCAGGGGTGGTAATGTGCAGATGGAGACCCTCATAAAACAGCAGGGTTTAGGCCTGTCTGACATGGAAGGGTATGCAACTAGACCACACAGTACAGGCTGGTGGGGGTGGGGAAGGCTGAATTCCAGCTCTGGTCCCACCCCCACTTTCTCCACTTCAGGAATAGTCTTTGGAGGGAAGACAAGACAGCAGTCCATCCGCACCACGGAGCTGTGCTCTTTTTCACTGCACCCTTGTTCTGGCTCACCCCTACTCTTACATTTCAGAGGTTCTGGACATGTCCGAACCCCACCCACTCTGCCTCAAGATTAGGGTCATCCTAGAGCTGCCCCTCTGGAGGGCCAAGGGTACTGGGGCAGAGAGGCTTCGCATGAGGTCTCAATCAGCAACAAGGTTGTGGCGCACAGTGGGGGTTGGCTCAAAGAAGGCTTAAAACAAGAAGAAACAAAGGATTGGAATCAATATGTGGGAAGGTGTCCTCTTCCTCACCTACTCTCCTTCACAAAATGCTTCAATGACAGCCTGGTTTGCGTAAGCTACAATGACTCAGCCCACCCATTGTCTGTCCTTTTGACTCCCACAGAGAGTTCACCGGCTCACCAGCTCTCCCATGTTTTTCCCTAGGGCTCCGGGCTGGGGAAGAATGGCAGCACCTTGTTTGCATTCACGGAAGCACCATGGCAACCATTTCTTGCAAGTGGATCTGTCACTTAGCTCTGGATGCCGTGACCCAGCAACCAATCCAGACTTAGGAAGACCAGCTGCTATCTGATGGAGTGGGGACCAGTTTCCTAGGAGAACATGAGGGGCTGGAAGCTCCCTGTGGTGCAGGCTCCTTGCAGAGTCCCAAGTTTCTATGCTCACTCTTCTCACAGCCTATACCCCAACATTACAAGAGTGGCCTTTTGAAATCATGTATCACATTGTGATTGGTTAGGGCTTCTTTAAAACTTCCCAGTTAACTTGCCATTACACTTAGAATAAAATCCAAATAGTTTGCCATGATCCCTGAGCCCCTGTACGGCCAGTCCTGGGCCTACTTCTCCAACCTAATCTTCTGCCACTGACTTTTCCACCTATTCCTTTAATGTGAATCATATACTTGCCTCAGGGCATTTGTTACATTCGTGCTCTCTGCCTGGGATCCTTTATACCTTCCTCTGGCTGCCATCTCCTTGTAATTTAGGTCTTAGTCCCAAAAAAAGACTTGCCAATGTAAAGGAGTTGAATGTTAGGAACAGCCCAATCCTCACTGCAGTTCTTCAGAGGAAGGGCAGGGGCTGTGCCCCCATGAAAGGTCTGGGAATCAGGAGACCTGGGTCCTGTCTTGGCTCTGCCATGAACCTGCTATGTAGCTTTGAGTAAATCCCTTGACCAGTCTGGGCCTCTATGTCTCATCTATAGAAGTACATGGGAGTGCTAGATGGGTGTTTTTAATCTGGATTCTGAAGAGTTCAAGGAGATAACCCAGAGCCTTGTCCGGGTGACTTGCCCAGGCCATGGGGTAGAGGAAGGAGGGGGAAGTCGTGCTGAATATGAAGGCCTCTGGGCTACCTGTCCCATTTATCCAAAGGAGCTTTGCTATCCCTTGCTGTATGAAAAGGAGTATATAGAGGGGGGAAAAAAGGACTTTTTATTTAATTTTTTTTAATTTGGCAATTTTCAGGGTGCCTTCCTGGCTTAGTCAGTAGAGCATGTGACTTTTGGTTTCAGGTTCATGAGTTCAAGCTCTGCATTGGGCATAGAACTCACTATAAATAGATAGATAGATAAACTTGGCAACTTTCAGTGCTTATTTTATTTTATTTTATTATATTTATTTATTTTTGGGAGATGAGAGAGAGAGAGAGAGAGAGAGGGAGAGCAAGAGCACGAACAAGTGAGGGAGGGGCAGAGAGAGAGAGAGAGAGACAGAGGATCTGAAGCAGGTTCTGTGCTGACAGCAGTTAGCCCTACATGGGGCTTGAACTCATGAATGGCAAGATGATGAGCTGTGTCAAATTCAGGCACTTAACTGACTGAGCCACCCAGGTGCCCCTCAATGTCTAGTTTAGACTCAATGCTTATGCACAATCCTATAGATCATTTCCTCCTTAGAGGCTTCCAGCATCTGCCCTCCCAACCTCTCATACTGATACCCACAGGTATTTCTGTGAGAGAGAAGGAGGGGGGAGGTGCCTTTCAACTGGGAAAGGAAAGAACTTTTCTTTAGCTTATCTGTTCACACCTCAGTACCCATTCCTTTCTTCATAGCTGCCACCCTCATTTCAGCAGGTTCTTGGTGATTCCAAACTCGTGGGAAAAATTCAATCCCTTACCTTGACAGGATTGGCCACCTCTCATTTCAGGGTCTTCAAATCCACTTTGGAGGTAAAACAATGATCCCTATTCACTTTGGCCATTGGGTTCTGGGAGGGGGGAAGCCAGAAATCAAGAAGAAGGCAGGATCCAAAGTCAGGGATTTAAAATGCTTGAGAAGACACATATGTCTTACTTTGGGGATAGGAGTTGAAATTTCTCCTCTTGCTTGCCCCTAGAAGAGACAAGGCTGGCAGATGGAAGGTAGGTCTGCTAACATCCATCTCTCCATTTGCAGATATCACTAATGGCTAGTGGAACTTTTTTTGTGGAGCCCAAACAAAACCTCCAGATCATTCTCATAGTCCTGCCAGCATCTCTTACCTGCAGCATTAATATCTGTTCCCTCCCTGCTGTCTGTCTGCTAGACAGCATGGACCAATCATAGGCCTTTCATACCTTATCGCACTGGTTTTGGTGCAAAAGGTTGCCTGTCCATGCCTCAGACATGGATTTTGAGGGCAGAATCTGCTGATGTGCTCCATTTCCTGGGTCATCACATCCTGGGTGAGGTCATCCTTCCAGAACAAACGTCCAAGGTGAAAGGATGTGGTGAATTGACACGTGGGACACTGACTGGTCCACTCTAGGAACAAGAGGGAAACCAACAATCCCCCTCTCCATTAAGTAAAGAATCACAATTTGTGCAGAGAACTAAATAAGCTGGTGTATAAAAGTTGCTTAGGAGCACCTGGGTGGCTCAATTGGTTAAGTGGCCGACTCGGCTCAGGTCATGATGTCACCAGTTTGTGAGTTCGAGCCCTGCATCAGGCTCTTTGCTGCTAGCTCAGAGTCTGGAGCATGCTTCAGATTCTGTGTCTCCCTCTGTCTCTGTCCTTCCCTACTCACCCTTTTACTCTCAAAAAAATAAACATAAAATTTTTTTTAAAGAGTTGCTTAGCATAGTGCCTTGTGTGCAATAGATTTTCAACTAGGATTATGTTCTGTTTGCTGGTTCATTTGATGCTATTGTGAGGATTAAAATACATTATGGATGTAAGGAGTGCTTAGAAAACTCTTAGGAAGCGATTCCCAAACTTTAGTGTACATCTGAACTTCCTTGTTGAAACACAAATTACTGTTTCCCACCCCCAGAGTTTTTGATTCAGTAGATCTGGGGTGAAGCTCAAGAATTAGCATTTCTAACAAGTTCTTTGGTGATGCTGATGGTGTGGTCCTGGGAGGCACTTTGAGAATCACTGCTCTAAGGCATTACTCACATATTAGACATCAGCAGTAGTACCAATAATATGAATTCAAGGTAGATTTTCTCTCTGACCTTCCCCCATTCATGAAATTCTGCTCTAAGGAAGCATCAGCCATCTGTCTCCAAAGGACTTTCCACTCCCTTTCATTCCTCCTCTCTACCTGTCATCCATTTGTTCGGCTTCCTACTCAGAGTCTGAGGGTGTGTGTGTGTGTGTGTGTGTGTGTGTGTGTGTGCGCACGCGTGCACACGCACGTGTGTACATCTGGCTGAGAACCTAAGGATTCCTGGCTATGGAAAAATTTAGATAGCCCTAGGAATTGGAACTCATCAGAAGGAGCTGGATGCTGGGTTCTTCTAGGGGCTTCTTCTAGAAGCCTCTGCTGGGTTTTCCCAGGGTGATCAAGGGCAAACACTCCACCCACCCAACTCCACCTCCATTCCAGTCATACTCCCTTCTCCATGGAGTGAGTATGACAGGAAGGTTTCAAGTAGACGCATCTGGAAAGAAAGCCCATCTGCAAATCAAACAGCCCCTCCCTCCCTCCCCCTTTTCTGATCAGGCCCCAGCCTCTCTTCCTAGCCCGTACTCCAGGGCACAGTCTGCTGGAGTACAACTTGCAAGTGCTGGAAGTCTAGAGAGGCAAATCCTTGGAGGGGCCAGATCTGCCCCACTCCCACTGGCCCTGACCATCTAAAGGCAGAATGGTGCAATCAGCAAGGAGCGTGGCCAGAAGCCTTTCGAATCCCAGTTGATTAAAAGCAGCTTTCTCCTACTATCACCCCTGGGTTTCCTGGCCTCTGTCCCTCTCATCAGACCCCTTCCTCCTTTCAAATCCTCCTTTTTTTTTCATCTTTCCCTTCCCCCATTGCCACCTGCCCTTCAGCACCTGCACCTCATTCTCCCATGATGCCATTTTCCAGGTAAAAACAAAGCTTACAAGCAAAGCAGCCTGTGGAGGATGAACTAAGAAGAGACTCAGAAAGCTACACACCTGGAATGGATAATCAGGTGAGCTGCATTTCAAAGAAGACTTGAAAGCCTGGAGGGGATTAGAAAGGAAGCCTGGACTCTTTAGAGGAAGGAAGTATTGCTATGTATAGGATTTGTGTGTCTGGATCCTTGTCCAGAAAACCGTTTACCTAACTGCATAGGGGAAGGACAGGGTGTGCGGGGAGAACAATCCCTAATGTTATAAAACTTTTATTATTCCAGGTAGATGGGGTAAAGTTGGCAAAGAGTCCATTTTTTTTTTTTTTTTTTTACATAATGGAATTACCATGAGTCATTATGGACAGGCATTAAGAAAAGGGGATTGTCCTCTGGAATCAAACGGATCCCCATACCAATTTCCTGGCTTTAGGAAGGAGTAGAACCTCCAACAGCCTACTGAGAAAGGAGAAAAGCTTCTCCTGGAAGGGGAGATCATTGTCTGAGGCATTGATCCCAGGTCTGATAAGAAAAGTGGTGACCTTGATACCCTCTGCAGACCCACAGGGCCCGTGGCGCTGTCCGTTGTGCTGAGTGGGTGACCGAAGTCTGGCTTGGAAGAGGCGTCTGGGCAGCAAAAAGGGCGAGGAATCCTAGCCCCCCCGGCCCGTCAACCTCCACCAGACCTCCTCCCACAGTTCTTCGCAAGTCCTCTACGTTGGCCTCTAAACCCAAGAATTGGGCGGGGAAATTTGGCGTCAGACTAGGAGTTTGCGCCCTCTTCCCCACGCTCTTGGCACTGGAACCCTCGTGCGCAGTCTCCCGCTGCTCAGACGTGAGTTAGCGGGGGTCTCCCCCGATGGCGCAGAGTGGAGGGAGAGAAAGAAGGATGGACACTTTCCCCTCTCCATACTCCTTTACCCCAGCCTAGCTTTCTTCTTATCAGAAATCAAATGTCAGACGCCAGGCTCTGAGGGCCTATGATGAAGACCTGGCTCGTTGCTCCGCCCAGCTTTCTCTCTGGAGTCTGGACGCCGTACCCGTGGGTCCTGGCTCCTGTTGTCCAGAAATCCTGCCTATTCCTCACGGGGCCTTACTTCCCGCTGCCCAGTTGTTTTCCCGTTCTCCTTTACAATCTTCGCCTGAGTTTACTTCTCTTAGGTCCAGATCCCACATGCGGAGCCCCACCCCAAGGCTGCGTCTCTTTCTACGAGACAGACGCTCTCTACATTTATTTCTTTTCACGTCTCCAAACGCATGCTTCTCCTCCTAAGTTCCTAACCTTGAGGCCTCCAGACCCACTTCTCTCACGATCGCTCTCTGGCCTGCCCTCACCTACCTCCTCCCCCAGGTTTCCTCCTGACCCTGGGCCACTAATGTCGGTGCAGCCCCCCTTGGCGGCTGTTCAGCAGCAGGAAGCAGAGGAGCAGCGGAAGCACCCGGAACCCCTAGGCCACAGTAGGTGCTGCATCCTTCCGGGCTCAGCGCGGCGCTCGCTCCCCTCCTAAGTCGCAGAGAAAGTAGAACAGCAGCAGGAGGGGCTAAATTGACTGTAGCTTCCCACCCCCACGAGGGCTGGATCTGCACAACCCTCCCTTGACCCCCAGGTGTCTGCTTTTTACATTAACCAGGTCCCAAGGACTCTTGCTTCTACTCCCAGCTCCAAAGTTGTAGAAAGAGATTGCACGTTAAGATGCGGGTGGAATTGTACCTTTCCCATAAGTTTGTTACGACTGTTCATTGAATATGAACATCCGTGGACAGTAAACGCTCAATGTAATTAGTCTATTTTTATTATCCTTGATGCTTACTTTACTCTCACCTCCTAAAAATCTTCAACATACTTGGGTTCAATCCGCAAAATATACTGCACATCCATCCACTTCTCTCCACATTCACTGCCATTGCCTTGGTTCAAACCTCTGTACTCTGATAACTAACAAGTGAACTGATCTCTTTTTTCCATTCTTTTAAAAAATATCTCTAAAATGTTTATTTATTTTTGAAAGAAAGAGTGAGCAGGAGAGGAGGGGCAGAGAGAGAGGGAGACACAGAATCCAAAGCAAGCTTGAGGCCCTGAGCTGTCAGCACAGAGCCTGAGGTGAAGCTCAAACTCAGGAACCATGGGATCATGACCTGAGCGAAGTTGGACGCTTAACTGACTGAGCCACCCAGGCACCCCTCTTGCTTCCATTCTTGTTTAGTTACAGGCTAGTGTGTGAGCTTTCTAAACCCTAGACTGGCATTTCAATATTTTTTCATTAAGCTCAACAAATTTATTATGAAAATTGTCAAATATTAGAAGAATCTAACAAACACTCCTATATGTACCACCCAGACTTAACAATTATTAAGATTTTGTCATAATTGCTTCTTTCTCTTGATGAAATATTTAGAAGTAATTTACAGGAGTGCCTGGGTGGCTCAGTTGGTTAAGCTTCAGACTCTTGATTGCAGCTCAGGTCATGATATCAGGGGGCAAGGGATCCAGCCCAGCCGCCAGCTTCATGATGATGGTAAGGAGCCTGCTTGGGATTCTCTCTCTCCCTCTCTTTCTGTCCCTCCCCAGTTTGCGTGTACTCTCTCTCTCAAAATAAATAAATAAGCATTAAAAAAATAAAAATAATTTACAGGCATCATGACATTTCACTCCTAAATAATTTAATATGCATCTCTTAGAATTAACAATAGTTTCCTATATAACCACAATACCAGACATCTGTGGTAGGCTGAATAATGGCCCTTAAGGATGTCCACATCAGAATCCCTGGAGCCTGTGAATGTTACTTTGTATGGTAAGAGGGACTTTGCCGCGTGATTAATCTTAGAAGGTGATTAACCTCAGGTGAGATTATCCTTGGATTTTCCAGGTGTGCCCTGTATAATTACAAGACAAGAGTCTTTGTAAGAGAGAAGAGTCAGAAGTGGGAGATGTGACACTGGAAGAGGTTTGGAGAGATGTCAGGAAGAAGCCACAAGCCAAGGAATGCAAACAGCCTCTAGAAGCTGAAAAAAAGCAGGAAAATGGGATTCTTCCTTTAAGACTCCAGCACAGCCCTGTGGACATCTTGATTTTAGACTTCTGACTTGCAGACAGTGAGGTAACAAATTTGTGTAGTTTTAAGCCACTAAGTTTGAGGTGATTTGTTATAGCAGCAATTGGAAAGGAACATAACAACTAAACATATTTATAATTCCCTAGTATTCACAGTTCCCTAGTCCTCTTAGATACAACTCCTCTATCAGATAAATGGTTTGTGAATATTTTCTCCAACTCTGAGCATTTCATTTTAATTTTCTTATCACATCTTTTGAAGAGCAAAATATTTTAATTTTGAGGAGGTGCACTTTATTAATTTTATCTTTTATGGCAAATGTTATCTGTTTCTTAAAAATGTTTCACAGTCCAAACTTACAAAGATTTTTTCTCCTGTTTTCTTAAAAGAACTTGGTTATGCTCCTTCATCAAATCAGTCAGAAAGCATTTCCCCTTTGTTATTCTGTGAAAGACTTTGTACGTGATTGATATCACTTGTTATTCAAGGGTTTGGGCTTGGAGTGTCTTTGTGAGAAAGTTTTATGACAATTTAACTTCTTCAGCTATAGAAGGCATCCATTTTCATTCTGTGATGGAAACTTAAATTTTTAAAGAAATTTGTCCATAACATTTAAGTTATCACATTTGTTAGCATAAAGAGCCTCATAATGTTGCTCTATTATCCTCTTACTCGTTACAGAATTTGAAGCAATTTCCCTTTTTAAATTCTTGATTGTGATCATTTGTATTTTTCCTCTTTTTTCATTATCAGCATAGCTAGAGATTTATAAATTTACTGATCTTTTTTAAGAACTGATTTTTGGTTTTATTGGTTCTTCTCTGTAGTTTGCCCATGTTATTGAGTTCCATTCTTTATTATTATTTCTCTTTATTTTCTTTGGGTCTCATTTCCTTTCTTTTTATAGCTTCCTCAGTTGATAGTTTATCATTGATGTACATGTTTTCTTCTTCACAGTAAATGCATGTAAAGCTACTCATTTCCCTTTAAGCATTACTTTTTTTGTTTTAATTATCAAGTGGTTAATTTTTAAAAAAATTTTTTAATGTTTTTAAAATTTATTTTTGAGAGACAGAGAGAGACAGTAGGAGCAGGGGAGGGTCAGAGAGAGAGGGAGATACAGAATCTGAAGCAGGTCCAGGTTCTGAGCTAGTTGTCAGCACAGAGCCCGACGCAGGGCTCAAACCAACAAACTGTGAGATCATGACCTGAGCCAAAGCTCAACTGACTGAGCCACCCAGGCGCCCTGGTTAATTTTCTAAATTTTCTTGTAACTTCTTAGACCCATGGATCATTTGGAAGGATGTTGCAATTAGGGACTTTTTAGGGTTTTTAAAAATTTATATTTTATTTCTTTATTAAAAAATTTTTGGGGGGTGCCTGGGTGGCTCAGTCAGTTAAGCGTCCGACTTCGGCTCAGGTCATGATCTCATGGTGCATGGGTTCGAGTCCCACATCAGGCTCTGTGCTGACAGCTCAGAGCCTGGAACCTGCTTCAGATTCTGTGTCTCCCTCTCTCTCTGACCCTCCCCTGCTCATGCTGTCTCTTTCGGTCTCTCAAAAATAAATAAAAAACATTAAAAAAAATTTTTTTAAATTTTTTTAATGTTCACATATTTTTGAGAGAGAGAGAGAGACAGAGCATGAGCAGGGTAGGGGCAGAGAGAGAGGGAGACACAGAACCTCAAGTGGGCTATAACCCACAATGCAGGGCTCAAACCCATGAACTGTGAGATCATGACCCAAGCCAAAGTGGGATGCCCAAAAGATTTAGCCACCCATGTGCCCCTGTTTATTTATAGCTTAATTTCAATATGGTCTGAGAACTGGCTTTGTAGACTTCAACTGTTTTTAATTTATTTTGTTTCATGGCTCAGCATATACTAGCTTGTTGAATGTTACATGTACATGTGAAAAGAATATGTATTCCACAGTTATTGGTTTAATGTTCTATGAATGTCAAGTAAGTCATGTTGGTTAGGGTTCATTTTTTTCATATCGTTGATTTTTGTCTGCCTGATCTATTCATCATAACCAAAGATATTTGTGGAATTGCCCATCTTTCCTTTAGGTTCTATCAATTTTGCTTTGGTTTTTGAAACTGCTATTTGATGCATCTGCATTTAGAATTGTTATGCCCTCTTAAGACTATACTTTCAGGGATCATTTCTATAGTTTGCTATTAGAATTGTTATGCCTTCTTGAAGAATTGAGCCTTAGGCCATTATGAAATATTCGTTTTTATCTCTGGTAATACTGCTTATGTTAAGCCTACCTTTTCTTATATTGAGATAGCCACAACAGCTTTCCATTGGTTAACATGTTCATGGTCTATCTTTTTCCATCATTTTACTTTCAGGTTATTGCTGACATTGTATTTAAAGTATATATCTTATAAACAAGATATAGTTTGATTCTGTTTTGTTTTGTTTTGTTTTGCTTCGTGAATCCAGATTGGCAATCTCTACCTTTTAATTGGATTGTTTAGTTCCTTATATCTTATGTAATTATTCATGTTTGGGATTAGTTCTGCTACCTTGTTATTTGTTTTTGGGTTTTTTTTTTTGTCTTACTCATTTTCCATTGTTTCTCCTCTCCTTTCTTTTGGAATAATCAAGTAATTTTTAGTATTCAGCTTTATTGACTTTTAGCTATACATCTTTATATTATATTGTTTTTTACTTTTATATATTTATTTTTTAAACTTTTTTTAATGTTCGTTCTTTATTTTTGAGAAACAAAGAGAGACAGTGGGAATAGGGGAGGGTCAGAGAGAGAGGGCGATACAGAATCTGAAGCAGGCTCCAGGCTCTGAGCTAGCTGTCAGCACAGAGCCTGACATGGGGCTCGAACCCACGAACCGTGAGATCATGACCTGAGCCGAAGCCGGATGCTCAACCGACTGAGCCACCCAGGCGCCCCTATTATATTGTTTTTTAAAGTTTATTTTGAGAGAGAAAAAAAGAGCAAGCAGGGAAGGGACAGAGATAGAGGGAGAGAGAGAGAAACCCAAGCAGGCTCTGCATTGTCAGCACAGAGCATGACATGTAGCTTGAACTCACAAACTATGAGATCATGACCTGACCTAAGATCAAGAGCTGGATACTTAACCAACTGAACCACCCAGGTGCCCCTATATCATATTATTTTTAAAAGGTTTCTCTAGAAATTAGAGCGATCATCCTTAATTTGTCACAACTACTTTAAGTTAATATTATTCCACATCTCTTCTTGCAACAATATAACTCATCTGCTCCTCCCATTTTGTATTATTGTGATATATTTTATTTCTACATATTTTGTAAACCACACAACACTTCTTAACCGACGGAGCCACCCAGGCGCCCCCACACAACACTTCTTAAATTTACTTTTGCCTTAGTAAGTCAATAGACTTTTAAAGACATTAAAAAATAGTCTTATATTTATTCACATATTTACCATTTCTGGCTTGTTCTTTATTCCTTCCTTCAGAGTCCAAGTTCTCTGGGGTCATTTTCTTTCAATTTGAAGAGCTTCCTTTGGCATTTCTTGTACAGATCTGCAGACCATGACCTCTCATATTGTTTATTCATTTGTTTGTCTGAAATATCTCCATTTCTCCTTCATTTAAAATGATGTTTCCACTATGTTTAGAATCGGAGGCATACCTTTTTTCCTTCAGCAGTTAAAGATCCCATTCTATTGTCTTCTGGCTTCTATTATCTAAAAGACAGTCTTTATTTATACTAATGTCCCTCTGAAAAAATTGGTCTTTTCCTCCCTCTGAGATGTATAGGGTTTTCTGAGCCTCTTTATCTGTGGGTTGATGTATTTTATCAATATTGGAACATTTTTAGTCCTCATCTCTTCAAACACTCTGGCTCCTCTTGCGTCTCCCCTCTCCTTCTGAGACTCCAGGTATATACATGTTCTACTACTTGTTATTATCCTAAAAATCTTAGATGCTGTGTTCTGTTTTTGTTTTAATCTTTTTTCTCTCAGTGCCTCTGTTTGGATAATTTCTATCAACTTGATCCTTACTTCTGCTGTATCCAGTCTGCTATTATCCTCAATCAATGAACTTTTCCATTGCAGACTTTTTATTTTTAGAATTTGAAGTACTTAATAATTTCTATTTTTTTGCCTAAGTTTCTCAATCATTTATCTTTTCAGGGAAATTATTTAAAATATTTATAATAGCTCCTTTTCATTCCTTGTCCCCTAACACCTGGCCCACCTTTGGGTCTGCTCTATTGATAGTCTTCTCTTGATACAGTTTACATTTTCCTACTTCTTTGCCAACTAACATTTTGTTGTATACTGGATATTTTGGGTTGATGCATGATAGAGATTCTGATTATCTTCTTTAAAAGGGTGTTGAGTTTGTTCTATTAGGCAATTAAATTTTTTTAAATTTTTTTTAATGTTTTATTTATTTTTGATACAGAGAGAGACAGAGCATGAGGCAGGGGGTTGCAGAGAAAGAAGGAGACACAGAACCAGAAGCAGGCTCCAGGCTCTGAGCTAGCTGTCAGCACAGAGCCTGACGAGGGGCTTGAACCCACGAATGTGAGATCTGACCTGAGCCGAAGCCGGAGGCTTAACCGACTGAGCCACCCAGGCACGCCTAGGCAATTAAATTTTTGCCAGAGAAGCTGGAAACCTAGTTAAGGCAGGAGCATTTTCATTCTGCTCTTAATCCTAGGCTGTATCCCTTAGTCCTGCGACATTGTACTTACACCTAGTGTTTGGTCCTTTTGGGATTTCACTGAAAACTCCAAGGTGTTTACTAAGACCTTCTAATGTTATTAGTCCTGAACCCCACACTTGGTCTCCTTAACACCCTGTGGCAGCTTCCAAAATCTCTGTTCAGATATTTGACTTTCCCATTAGTTTCCTGAAATCTCATCCTGAATATCTACCATTTAAAAGGTAGTTAAATATTTGAAGGAAATTTATATGTGGATTTTTGGGGTTCACTTCTCTGTAGCTCACTCATTTCCCAGATTTCTTCCTCATTTCCAGCTGCTCTTCCATACAAATACGAAACAAACCTGTGTTTCCGAGGCCAGTCAGACTTCCCCTCCCTGCCCAAGCTCTATTTCCCCATGTGCTTCAGGGAACCCGAGTGTCCTTAGGAAGAAAGCCTGTTAAATGTGGGACTCACCCATGGACTTCCCTTTTTCAAGGATTATATTCCCTCTAGTTTTGCTTGCTTTTGGTTGGTCTCTGTGCTTTCAAACATTTATTTTTATATTTTGTCTCAAGTACATATATTCAATGTTGGAAAGAGACTAACACAAGCTATTTTGTCACACCAGGAACTGGATGTTTATCTGGTTGTCACTGACTCATGTTATACATGATATATGAAAACTATTTACAGAAATAATTTGAGGTCTAAGAGCAAATGAGTATGAATCTGCTTTGAGTAATATAATGCTATAGGAAAACAGAACATATTGGTCTTTGGGTGGGTTGAACAGAGGTGGCTCTGCTTTTCTCCTTTCTTTTATTTCAAACTACCAGGGAAATAGCTATCAAAATGATAACTTATGCATTGGTACTACACCTCTTTTTGCTATTCATTGGATGGGTTCTTAATGCTGAGAGTAATAATGTCAGAAGACCTAGCAGGTTCTCAGGACGATTGGACCTGGAGTTCAAAGGGAGGAAGTTCCTTTCCCAAGGGGAAAAAGACCACCAGAAAGCGGGGTGGGTGGGTGAGGAAAGATCGCAGTTCAGCTGTGGTCCTACCCTGCCTTGCATTCATGTTATGAATGGAGACTGGAAGGAGAAAGGGATTAGAAACCAGGCCACCATTTGCACCCTCCCCACCACGAATATCTTCTCTGTACTGGCCCTACATGTTTTACTTCAGAGGCTCTCATTGGAGTCCACAGAGTTTTGATAAAAACACACTTTAAAAATCCAGAAATGGGCTGTCCTAGACCTGCCCTTCTAGATGCCAATGCAGGGGGTAGAGATGGGGATACCTTACTCAGCTATAAAGTTTTGCTCAGAGAAGGAACAAGCTTAAAAAGCTTTAAAGTAGAAAGAAACATGGGATATGGAATTTGTGTGGATTTGTGCTGGAGACATCTCCCATCTACAATATAAAACATCTCCCCCTCCCCCACCCTGCCAATAAATAATAGGCTCTAATAGCAGTCCTGATTTGGGCAAATCCTAAGGCATAGTGACTTAGCAACTGCCTGACAGCTTCCCTTCCCTTGGGTGGAGTGTCTGATTTTCTCTTCCCTTCTCTGATTTCCCCGTAGCTTTAGAGCTAATCAGGACCCTGACTTGGAGAAGAGTAGCAGATTCTTTATGCATACTTTAGCACCATAGCAACCAGTTCTCATTGTGGGGATTAGTCATTTAGTGCTGCTGATGTCACCACAGCAACCAATCCAGGCAGATGAAGCACAGTTGCCGTGGTGACAGGAGGCAGAAGCTGTTTCCTTGGAGAGCATAGAGTCTGGATTCTGCCTGAGGTTCAGGCTGTCTCTGGGTAGGGTGCATGGCCAGCTAGAGGTAGCTCTATGCAGTTGCCCAGTGCAAGCTACCAGTGTCCCCCTGGACAAAAACAATACTTCCTAACAGGCCTGTCTTTTCCACTCTTGCCCTCTATCAATACATTATCCAGCAGTGGTAGGGTGGTCTTTTAAAGTTCTACATCACATCATTCTATTCATTTCTTTAAAATCCCTAGTCATTTTCTTCTGCCCTTTGCCTTTTTTTTTTAAGTTTATTTATTTGTTTTGAGGTGGGGAAGGGCAGAGAGACAGGGAGAAAAAGAATCCCTGAAGGTTGACTCTGCCTTCAGCGCAGAACCAACCCAACTTGAGACTCAATTCCATAAACCATGAGATCATGACCTGAGCCGAAATCAAGAGTTGGATGCTTAACCAACTGAGCCACCTAGGAGGCTGTCTTCTACTCTTTGTGTAAGATTTAGACTCTTTACTACCAGCTGAAAGGCCCCACATGGTCAGTTCTGGGTCTACTTCTCCAACTACATTTCCTGCCACTAGCTGTTCTGTTTGTTCCTCTAATGTGTTATTTTAGGACTGAAAAATACAATAACCAAAATAAAAACTTGCTGGATAGGCTCAATAACAGAATAGGAATACAGAAGAAAGTATCCATTAACTTGAAGATGGACCAATAAGTGATCCAATCAGAACAACAGTGAGAAAAACATTGGAGACAAAAGTAAACAGAGCCTCAGGGACTTGTGGGACAATACTAAAAAGTCTAACATTCACGTCATTGGAGTCCCAGAAGGAAAGGAGAGAGATAGTACATT
Source organism: Suricata suricatta (assembly GCF_006229205.1). Classification (NCBI taxonomy): domain Eukaryota; kingdom Metazoa; phylum Chordata; class Mammalia; order Carnivora; family Herpestidae; genus Suricata; species Suricata suricatta. The sequence continues at coordinate 17,510,441 of NC_043702.1, read as the reverse complement.
AAAAATATTTGAAGAAATAATAGCTGGAAACTTCCCAAGTTGTCAAAAGCCACAAACCTATAGATCCAGTAAGTCCAGTGAACTCCAAATGGAACCAGTAAGCAAAGGGTTAATGGGGCAGAAAAGCACAGCTGCAACTTTTTAGCCCAAATCTGATTGCTCTCAGAATGCTGTCTGCCACCATGGTTCTATGAGATAATACAAGAATATTCTGACACCGTGATAACCAAGTGTTGATTTAGTTTTGCAGGGACTCAAGTTTTCATCAAGAAGCTGGCCAGAGCCAGTTAGGACCAGCGGCTACCTCTTTGAAATTTAAGAGCAAAATGAAATTAACTGTCTCCTACTTAGTAACTTCCTTTATTATTTTTCTTTTTCAAGTCTTTATTTAAATCCCAGCTAGTTATCATGTAGTGAATATTAGTTTCAGGTGTAGGATTTAGTGATTCATCACTTAGATACAACACCCAGTGCTCATCACAAGTGTCCTCTTTAATTCCCATCATTGATTTAAACCATCCCTCCTGCCCACCTCCTCTCCAGTAACCCACAGTTTGTTCTCTATAGTTAAAAGTCTGTTTCTTGGTTTGCCTCTATTTCCAAAGCCCCCCCATCCCATGTTCAATTGTTTTGTTTCTTAAATTCCACATATGAGTGAAAGCATATGGTATTTGTCTTTCTCTGACTGATTTATTTCACTAAGCATAATACTTTCTAACTTCCTTTATTTTTGAGTCATGAAGCTCCTCTCTCCTTTACCCAGACCCTTTTCTGCTTCCCTTTAAAAATCCCTGACTCTCCCCATTTGAGGAGGCAAATTTGAGTATCCCTTTCCATCTTTGAATTTGGCTGCCTCTTGAATAAACCCTTTCCTTGCTGCAAACTTGATATGTCAGCAATTGGCCTTACCTGTATTGGGCAGATGAACTGTGGTTTGTTTACACAAACAAGATAAACGTGAAGAAATCCATGCCCTGACACATCATAATCAAACTTCTGAAAACTAAAAACAAAGACAAAGTCTTGATAACAACCAGAGAAAAACAACTTATCAGTTATAAGAGAACAATAATCCAAATGATTGTGGATTTTTCATTATGAACTATGGGGGCCAGAAGGAAATGGAATAACATTTTATTTTTTCTTCTGTGTTTATTTTATTTTTTTAATTTTTTTAATTTTTAATTTTATTTTTTTAAATAGTTTGTTGTCAAATTGGTTTCCATATAACACTCGGTGCTTCTTCCCACAAGTGCCCCCCACCATGACCATCACCCCCTCCCTCCCCCTCCCCCTTCAGTCCATGGTTCGTTTTCAGTGTTCAGTAGTCTCCCTTGATCTGTGTCCCTCACTCTCCCCCACTCTCTTTCCCCCTTCCTCTCCCCATGGTCCCCTGCTAGGTCTCTCCTGTTAGACCTATGAATGCAAACATATGGTATCTATCCTTCTCTGCCTGACTTATTTCACTTAGCATGACACCCTCAAGGTCCATCCACTTTGCTACAAATGGCCATATTTACCCAGGGGATAAAGAAGTGCTGATGAATAGGAGCACATGTACCCCAATATTCATAGTGGCACTTTCTACAATAGCCAAATCATGGAAAGAGCCTAAATGTCCATCAACTGATGAATGGATCAAGAAGGAATAACATTTTAAAAGAGTTGCCAACCCAGTATTCTATAACCAGCAAAATATACTTCAGGAAGGAAGGTGAAACAAAGATGGAGAAAAACTCATTTGTAGCCTGCAGACCTGCTCTAAAAGAATTGCTAAAGGAAATTCTTCAGATAAGAGGGACATGATTTCAGAAGAATACCCAGAATGTCAAGAATGGAGACAGTGATAGAAATGGAAACTATCTGGGTAAATATTATAGATGATTCTTCCCCTTTTGAATTACTTACAGTATCTTTGATGGTTCAAAACAAAAGCTATAACACTGAGAGAATTTCAAATGTATGTAGATGTAATTGATTCTAATTGACAACTGAAACATCAAACTGGGAGAGGGAAGGAAGGTATGCTAGTAAGATCTTGGCATTAGGCTCAAAATGGTAAAACAGTGATCATAAGCAGACTGTGAAAAGTTAAATGTGTACACTCAGATCCTTAAAGCAACCACTTAAAAAGTATAGAAAGATAATGAAAAATACAATTGCTACATTAAGATAGAATACTAAAGGGTTTTAATAACCCTAAATAAGGAAGGAAAAGATGTACACAATTAGGGAGGCTGAGAAATCCCATGGGTTGCCGTTTGCAAGCAGACAACCAGGAAAGCTCATGGTGTAATTTAGTCTGAGTCCCAAGGCTTGAAAACAAGGTGGGCTGATGATATAAGTTCCAATCTGAGTTCAAAGGCCCGAAAATCAGGAGCACTCATGTCCAGGAGCAGGAGAAGACATGTTCCACCTTTTTGTTCTGTTTGGGCCCTCAGTGGGTTGGGTGATGCCCACCCACATTAATGAGGGCATCTTCTTTACTCAATCTACTAATTCAAATACTATTCTCTTTCAGAGATATCCTCACAGACAGACACACTCAGATATGATGTTTTACCATCTATCTAGGCACCCCCCACCCATTCAAATTGACACATATAATTAACCACCACAGTGGGCAACTGGGAATGAACCCGGCTGGGGTCCCCAAGGATCTGTGTGAACTTGTCTCAGGTTTAACCCACCAGGGATGGATCTGCAGGAACATATATCCTCTAAGTTCAATCCTTAACTGCCTCTGGGGGTGTTAATTCCCAGACATCACAGAGCTGTCTTGAGCACAGGTAGACAAGTTTCCCTAGCATTCCAGAATACCCACGGGACAAGAAGTAGAGTCCCAGCTGGAGGTGGGAAGCTGTCAGCACGTACAGACACTGTACCTGCAGCCACAGGTGAACTCTGAGGTGGGGCAGGGGATCTGAAGCAGGGCATCTGCGTGGTCTGCCACACAGGTGTTCAATAAATATCTATTGCATGAATATGTTCTATGTACGACTTACTTCCCTGACTAACCTCCGTTTGCCTTGAGGCAGGAACCATGTATTGTGGTGGCCAGACACAGTGAATGTATGATGAGGAAAAGTAGGGTAGGTGGTAGGGGTCAATCTAGCTAATAAAAACTAGGTGTAGGGGTAACTGGGTATCTTAGTATGTTAAGCATCTGACTTCAGATCAGGTCATGATCTGGTTCATGGGTTTGAGCCCTTCATCAGGCTCTGTGCTGACAGCATGGAGCCTGCTTGTCATTGTCTCTCTGTCTGTCAATTCCTGCTCATTTTCTCTCTTTCACTCTCAAAATAAATAAACTTCAAAAAAACTAGGCATCGATAAATATGTTGAGAATTATGTTTAGCTATGTCCTTAGATGCACAGATGCAGGGGACAGGACATGCATTGGCAGCATGATTAAGCCTGTATTACCAGAGAGGGGCCTCTTAATTTCCCTGGGTTCTATAAGTAGGTAGGTCCTATGGTCCGAATGTTTGTGCCCCCCCCAAATTAATATGTTGAAATCCTAACCCTCAAGGTGATAAAGTATTCGGAAGTGGGGCCTTCGTGAGGTGATTAGGTCATAAGGATGGACGTCTCATGAATGGGATTAGTACCCTTATAGAAGAAATCCCAGACAGAACTGTTCCTCTTCCACCAGTAAGTACGCAGTGAAAAGACACCGTCTATGAGCCAGGAAGCAGGTCCTCACCAGGCACCAAATCTGTCTGCACCTCACTGTCTTCCCAGCCTCTAGAACTGTGAAAGGGGCACATGGGTGGCTCAGCCAGTTGAGTGTCCGACGTCGGCTCAGGTCACGATCTCACACTTCATAAGTTTGAGCCCCTCATCGGGCTCTATGCTGTGATGAGAGAGAGAAAAGTTAAATGTGTGTACTCAGATCCCCAGAGCAACCACTTAAAAAGTACAAGAATGATAATAAAAAACACAATTGATACATTAAAAGAGAATACTGAAAAGTGTTTCAATAACCCCAAATAAGGAGAAAAAGGATGCACACAATTATGGAGGCCGAGAAATACCTAGTATTCCAGAGGTATTTTTGAAATCTTAACCCTCAGGGCGCCTGGGTGGCTCAGTCAGTTGTGTCCACTTCAGCTCAGGTCATGATCTTGTGGTTCGTGGGTTTGAGCCCCACATCGGGCTCTGTGCTGACAGCTCAGAGCCTGGAGCCTACTTTGGATCCTGTGTCTTTCTCTCTCTCTCTCTCTGACCCTCCCCTGCTTGCGCTATCTCTGTCTCTCAAAAACAAATAAAAAACATTAAAAAACAAAAGAAATCTTAACCCTCAAGGGATTAAGGAAATAAATAAATAAACTTTATTATTAAATAATGAATAATATTTATTTATTATTTATTAATAAAGAAACATTAAACAATTAAAGCTGGAAGAAATAAATTTATTGTTGATAAACCACCGGGATTATAGTATTTTGTTACAGCAGCCTGAACAGACTAAGACAGTAGGGTTGGCACTTTCCCATGTGCTCCCATTTGTGAGGATCAAATGAGCTAAGTGATTTGAGAAATATTAAGCTTGAGGCATGAGACGTCTGGAGTTTGGTCGGCTTGAGCAACGGCGGTTGGTCCCCCTCTCCCAGAGGCAAAGTGACCTCAGGTATCAGAACGTTAAATGTGCAAAGCGGGTGTGCCTGGGTGGCTCAGTTGGTTAAACCTCCAACTTCGGCTCAGATCATGGTGTCTGCCTCTCTCTCTGCCCCTCCCCGCTCATGCTCCGTCTCTCTCTGTCTGAAAAATAAATAAAACACTAAAAAAATTTTTTTAAATGTGCAAAGTGTTTAGTCACAGAATTCTGGGTGGGTTCTTGGGTTTGGGGCTTCTTGGTTTTGAGGCTTGCATAACTGCTCTGTAGGGGACCCCAATGCTCAGAGGATACCATGAACCTCAAAGGCAGATCAAGGTCCCAGGCCTTGCAGACCTGAGGTCTGGAAAGAAGACTTTCCTTCCACAAATGGAAGGGAGACCAAGGTGATACATTTGAAGGCTGTGGGTGGAGATGGCTAGCTCTCCAGCTGTGATTCCATCTTGTCTTTCATCTGCCTTAGAAATGATCTGTAGAGGGGGGAAGGGACCAGAAGCCAGGCATTGGGCGCACCTAGGGCTGTGCTCTCTGAACCCCACACCCCAACTTTTTCTATGTTCTGATCCACTCTCTCACCTCAGAGACCTCTGTCCGGTCCAAACCCTACCCACCCTGCCTCCAGACAAGTCTGTAGAAAGAGTTTGCCTGAAAATCAGCTTTAATGATCCAGATCCAAATTTGGGTCAGCCTGAAATTGCTCTTCTTCTTCTTCTTTTTCTTTTTAAGTGTATTTATTTAGAGAGAGGGAGAGCATGAGCAGGGCAGGGGCAGAGAGAAAGGGAGAGAGAATCCCAAGCAGGCTCCACACTGTCAGTGCAAAGCCCACCATGGGTCTCGAACCCACAAATCACGAGATCATGACCTGAACTGAAACCAAGAGTCAGACGATTAACTGACTGAGCCACCCAGGCAACCCCTGAAATTGCCCTTCTTGAGAGCACCAGGAAGGTGTGGAGGATGGGAGGCTTCCCCTCAGGTTTTAATCAGCTATGAGGTTGTGACTTGTGACTCAGACTAGGAAATGGCTCAAAGACATCCTGAAATGGGAAGAAACAAGGAATTTTCAATGAATACACTGACTTCCGGCCCCACCCCTCCCCACCAAATTCAGAGCAAGTCTCCATAGCAGTCTTGACGTGAATAAGCCTTGAGACAAGGGACTCAGGCACTGTCAGACTACAGGCCTTTCCCTGGTCCCTATCTCTAATTCTATCTCCTTCCAGGGATTTTCCACTAGACACAGGGCTGGTTGGTCCCCTGAGCCTGAAGAGAATGGCAGCTCCTTGTTTGCACACTTGATAGAACCATGGCAACCGGTCCCTGCCACAGGGTCAGTCACAGGACTGATGATGTGGTCCAGCAACCAATCCAAGCCAGGGAGGCCTGGCTGCCATGGTGACAGAGATGAAGACCAGTTCTTCTGAAAGGGGTAAAAGGCTAGCGCACCTCTGAGGTGCAGGCTGCCTCCGATGGAGTCCAGCTAAGAGGTTCCTAGCAAGGCTGCCCCGATCTTCGTCTAAGGTACCAGCAGATCCCACCTGGACAACTCAGTAGCCCCAGATGGTTCTACTTGGTTCTACTCTTGTCCATTTCATAATCCATTTTCCAGCAGCGTCACTATATCCTTATAGAATTGTTAATCATATTGCCCTTCCCTTGCTGATGATTTCTCACTACATTTTGAACAAAACCCAAACCTGTCTTACAGACTTGCATAGTCCTTGGACCCATTCTGCAGCCACAAGTCTTTCTATTTGTTCTCCTAAGAAGTCCTCCAATCTCACCTGAGGGCAATTGTATTTGTAATTCTCTCTGCCTTGGGGATTCTTCCTCCAGAAATTCCTCTGGCTGTTTCCAGGCTGTCATTTAGGTCAAAATTCTATTGTCACCTCCTCAGACTATCCCTGGTGTGGAGAAGTCTGATGTGTCAAGCAGCTCAACCCTCTATGGGGGCCTTGGAGAGGAAGGGTGGGGCTGGGATGGGGGAAGGTTGGGTCGGAGACCAGGTCTGGCCCTGGCACTCAGTTTCTCAGCTGTAAAGATGGATGGATAACTAAGAGGTAGGGTAGTTTCCTACCTGGGCTCCAGAGAGCTCAAGGGTCCAAGGGGATGCCCAGAAGCCTTCCCAGGTGGCTTCCTCCACACCACTGAGAAGAGCAAGGGGGAGGCTGAATGTGAGAGGCTCTGGGAACTCCTCTCTCACTTAAGGATAGTAGCTTCATATCTATATATGTGTGTGTGTGTGTACAAATATACGTGTGTGCATGTTTACAGAAAGAGGGAGAGAGAAATGTATATAGATATATGGATATGGATAGATGAACAAGGTGAGAGTTTAGGGTCATGTCATACTCAAGATTTTCTTAGAAAAACAGGGAGCCCATATATATTTTTGAAGTTGTGAAACCTCTCAAGTAGATTTCTGCAGGCCTTTCAGACTCTGTGCCTGTGCTTGATCTTACAGAGCAAGAGGCCACTGCAGGCCCCCAGCCCCTTGCATCCCCCAACTGCTGGAATCTGTGAAAAGCTGTGTGAGAGAAAGTGGGGACGCCCTCCAGTGGGCAACGGGAGAATTTCCCCTCAATCCAGCAACCACTGGTATTTTTCATATTTGTCTTTAATCCACACAGAAACACCAGAGGGATTGTCTTTATTTATTCCCATTTTACAGATGTGGAAGAAGGGACTTGAAGAGCCTAGGTAATGTGTCCAAGGTCGCAGTTGGGCAGTGGTAGAGTGAAGATTCGGCTGGCTCTTTCTCTTCCATCCTCCAGGCCCTCTCTTCCAGAAGGTTCTCCATCAGGCTCAGTGAAATCATTCCTTATCAACCAATGTCTAACCCCTCTTCACCCCATCCCCTCTGTAAACAGGTCCTTGGTGGGCTCAGTGTTCTTGGACAAGGCCAGGCCCTCACCTGGAGAGGGGCCTTGCTGTGGTTGGTCATCTCTTGGTTCAGGACCTCCGAACCCATTTCAGAGTTCAGGCATTATCCCTTGTTCACCTTGGTCACTGGGCTCGGAGGGGAGGGAAGCCAGGAGTCAAGGGTCAAGAGAAAACAGCGAAAAGGCCCAGGGGAAAAGAGATGGGGTCCAAATGAAGCATTTCAAAATCCCCAAGGGACTCTCACTTTAGGGAACAACAATTGGAGTTTCGCTTTGCACTTCCTCCTGGAAGGTGAAGACGAAGCCCGGGGTACCCCAGAGTGGCCATGTGTCCCAATTCCTTCCCTTTGCAGCCATCACTAAGGCATCATGGGTTTGCTTCTGGCCGAAACCAGACAGGCGCTCTCTTCAGTCTATTCCCTGGGCTTCTAACAGCTCCTGCGGGCAGCCCTGACACTGCTTCCCCTCCCAGGTGCTCTTTCTACCAGACATGTGCAGTGTGGCCAGACCACGGGCCTCACACACCTCAGCATGGTGGTTTTGGTGGGAAAGGCCGCCTACCCCTCCCTCATGTAGGTCTCAGAGGTGTGGAGCCTGGACATGTGCTCCATCTTCGGGGGCTTTACGTCTTGAGTGACATCATCCTTCCAGAACAGTCCTGCAGAAAGAAAGGGAGGAGTGTGAGTTTACACGGGACGGGTTGGCCTACCTCAGAAACCAGAGTGCGATCAGAATTTCTGCTTTCCTAAAGTACACAAGGGCCACAGGGCAGTGGAGGGATCCAGAGACTGGCTGGGGTACAGGGGTTTGCCTTATGCCCGCCCCCCCAGCACTGGAATCCCTGTTCTTACTGGTTCTGTGACCCTGGGAAGCTTAATTAAATTGGCCAAGCTTCCATTTTCTCAGCCGTGAAATGATGAACGATTGTAGAGAGAATTACAGGTGGTAATCCACGTAAGTTTCTTAGCACAGCAGCTGGTGGGCAATAAGTAGCCAAATGTGAATTTAACGAGGGTGCTGTTATGAGGACCAAATGGAAGTTGAGGACAAATACAGTGGTTTTAAAACTCCAAGGCATTGCTCACATATCATAAACTCTGATCATGTGTAGCAGTAATCCGAACTCCGAGCAGATCTCTCTGCTGAACCTGCAACCATGAAACCCTGCTTTCAAGGAGGATCAGACACGTCTCCCCAAGGAATCCCCTCCCAGTCTGCACCCCTATCTGTCATGCTTCTATTGACCATTCACTCCGAGCTGCCTACTCCCTCAGTTCAGAGTCTGGAATATGTGTGTGGGAGGGAGAGGTTCTGACTGGGAGCCCCATGATTTCTGGCCCTGAGCACTTGGATAGCACAGGGTGGGGGGCATAGGGCTAGTCCCAAGGGGACCTATGCAGACCTCTTCCAGGGACTTCTAATTGCCTTTATTGTGTCCTCTAAAGAAGGCAAGTGAGGGGCGCCTGAGTGGCTCAGTCGGTTGAGTGTCTGACTTCAGCTCAGGTCATGATCTCACAGTTCGGTTTGTAAATTCGAGCCCAACATCGGTCAGGCAGACCCGATGTGCCAACATCTGTCAGCACAGAGCCCGCTTCGGATCCTCTGTCCAACCCTTCTGCCCCTCCCTGCTCGCGTGCTCTCTCTCTCTCTCAAAAATACTAAATATTAAAAAATAAAATAAGGAAGGCAAGTGAGAACAGCTTCCCCACAAAGGCTGGGAGACCACTACCACCACCACCACCACCACCACTTGCTCAGGGTCTGAGCAGGTGAGGCTCTGGAGGTGAGGATAAAGAGAAAGTTTCAGGCAGAGAAATTTGTGGGAGGAGCTTTTAATGAAGCCACTGAAGCACACCTTGCCAGTATCGGAAGACCAGGTTGACGATTTCTTGCTGGGACCTGGCTGGCAGCATGGCCGCCTGGGGCTGTCCCTCTAGGGGCACAGAATGGCATTAGTAGGGACCTTGGCCAAAAGCCTTCACGAGGGCCTGGGAGCAGAGAGGCAGAACCCCCGCCACCATCACGCTGGGATCCCTCCCCCTTCCCAGTTACTGACTCTCTCCCATCACCACCCTTTCCTCTTTTCCCTCTGGGTCTCACTCACCCTTGGCACAGGCTTCCAGGTGAGAGCAGAGTTTTCGGACAAAGAGAAACCTGTGGATGGACAGGTGAGCAGAGCCTCAGAGGGCTACAAAAATTGAATGGACAGACAGGGTGACAGGGTAGGGATGGGGGAAAGAAGTTCAGCTGCTTCTTGGGTGGAGAGCTGGAAAGAGTTCCAGAATCCTTGGAGGACTAAAGCCTGGGAGCTGGGTTCAGGCTGTAAGGCCTGGGGGTCCCAAGTTCTAATCCTGAAAGCCACAGTATACCCAGCTACACAATGCGGGAAGTAACTTTTCTACCATACAGACCGTCCTCAGTCCAGGTAGACGGGAGGACTGGCGGGAAGGAGTGGAGGGAAAGTCCAGAAGAGGAAAGGGTTCAGGCATCTGCACAGGGCCTGAGGCCCCTCTGTGCTTCTTCAGCACTCTGCAGAGCCCCAGGCCCGCAAGAAGTCCAAGTTCAAGTGGAGGGGGAGGGCCACGACTGTGGGGAACGCTAGGCGTCCTCCCGCAGCCGCCCCAACCTGCCTCTCCAGGCTAGAGGTAAGCCCAGGCACCTGACTGGCCCTAGGCCTCGAGTGAGACTGGGTGCCTGTGGCCAGGCTCCTTGCACCTACCCCCTCAGCTCCAGGTACCTCCACCCCGGCCCTCCGCGGGCTTTTCTCCCGTGGCTACATGGCCTGGATCTGTCACCTCTCTGGTCGGGGGTCCCCTCCATTCCTCCTGCTGCACCCCTAATCTCCCCTGAGGCCCACTTCTCTTCCGTCCTACCTCCACCTTCCGATTTTTAACCCCCACCCCCACCCCTCGGCTTGCACGACGCCCTCTGACTTTCCCCACCCCACATGGTTCCCCCAGCTTCGTGCACCAGCCGCTTCCACAGCCCCCACTTCCCGGGCCTTCCCCCAGCTTTCCTCCTGACAGTGGGGACTACCGGCGTCCCAGCCCCCGGGGCAGCTGCTCAACAGCAGGAAACAAAGAATCAGACGCATCCCCGCAGGTCCCCGGGCCCCCCCCCCGCGCCCGCCGGGCCGGCTGCTGCGTGGTCGCTCTGGCGCTTGCCGGCTCCACCGCGCCAACGGCGGCCAAGGCCAGACCCCAGCGGCAGTGCGAGCGCCCCTCTCTGGCAGTTCGGCCGATGGAGGCGGCTGGTGACGAGGCCCCCAACCACGGCTCTTCCCGGTCTTGGCGACAGAGTCCTGCTCTTAATAGTGGGCTGCTCCTGAATATAGTTGACCGTCGCTCTAGAATCCCCTCCGGACACCCCCCATCCTCCCATCCCCAGAAGCTTAACCTCCATCTCCTTATCTCCAAGTATTAAAGATGTGGGGAGGGGGCGCTGGATACCCTGTGTAATTGCAAATCTGTAAACAGCACCCAGGCATAGTTCTCGAGAAGTAGGGTCCCCTACGTAGTACTCCTTAAGACGGTGTGCTGCGGTGGGATGGCCTGGGGTCAAATCCAAGACCGAGCAGGTAGCCCTTTGACTTCGTGCTCCAGTTCATCTCTCAGAGGAGGATGATAATAGAATCTGGCTCACAGTCTCCCTAGAAGGATTAATTAGTTTCATTCCCCGTGAAGCATTTAGAAGTATGATTGGACTGGCACATAGTAAGTACTCAATTACCATTAGCCACGACTGTTCTCCCATCCAGCTTTCTGTCACTGCCCTATGCCACTGCCATTGTCCAAGCCCCTGTCATCTCTTACCTGCTGCTTAGATTGCATCTCATCTGGTTGCTTGTAATAATGATAAACTGGGGTGTGTTCCAGGAGTCCAGAATGGTGTCCGCACACTCACTTGCAGGTGCTCAATAAATATATGTTTGAATATGCGTTGTTCCACTCTTGCCTCACAATAATCCCTTTTCTAAGCACCCGGAGGAGCTTTCTAAAATAGAAATTGAAGGATGTTTCTCCATCGCTTACCCCTCTTCCATAGCTTTCCTGAACTTTAGACTAACTACCAAACTGCTTATAAGGTGCGCATGACCTAGCCCCACCTTCCTATCCAACCTGTTTCCTTCTCTCCGCTTCCTCTCCGTGTTCAAGCCACACCAACTTCCTTTCCATTCGTGAACCCCTGAGCAGTTCTCACAGACTGTTTCCTCCTCTCCCCGCCCTCATGATCATCTCTTGGTTTCACTATAAACACCACCCTTTCAGAGATGTTTCTTCTCCCTACGCATCATCACTGCCTCACTTTCCTCACAACGCCTGTCTCTATTTATAATGACTTGTTCCTTTGTTTACTTGTTGACTTTTTTAAGTTTATGTTTTTACTTATTTTTGAGACAGACAGTGTGAGCAGGGGAGGGGCAGAGAGAGAGCGCGCGCGAGAGGGAATCCCAAGCTGCCTCTGTGCTTTCAGCATAGAGCCTGATCCAGCGCTTGAACTCACAAACCCACGAGATCATGTCTGGAGCCAAAACCAAGAGTTGGATGCTTAACCAGCTGAGCCACCAGATGCCCCTACTTGTTTTTTTCTGCCTCTTCACTGGAGTGTCAGTTGCTGGAGAGGGGCAGGGGACATGTCTGTTTCACTTACTGTCACACCCCCAGTGTCACACCTATCTCAGAGTGGATGCTCAATACATATTTGTTGAACAAATGAAAGAGACTCTGGGTCCAGAGACAGGTGTGGAAACCTCTGTGCCTCAGTGTTCTTGTCTGTTAGATGGGCATCCTATGAGGGAGACCGTGAGAATGAAATGGTGATGATGGATGAGAATAGTGTCATGCTATACAAACATGGGAATTGAATTCTGCTCCACCTCGGCTTCGGCCTCCCTGGGATTCTCAGATCACAGCCCAAGCCCCGTGGGTGTGTGGAAGACCATGAAGCCCTGAAGGGCAGGTCTGGTAGAGAATCAGGAGCAGAACATGTGGGAAGCAGCAGCAAGGATCCAGTAGGGAGAGTGCGATTGAGCAAAAGTCCTCGTGCCTTTACAACCCTTGCAGCTGCCCCCAGTTTCTCTAGGATTAGATTACTTGAGTCAAAATATTAATTGTACAAATGACCTTCATGCTTCTTGAGTTGGAATGTTGATTGTGCTTCAAGCTTTGGTGATCTTCCGGGATTATTTACACCTGTGGCTGTCTGTATAAAACTACTTGCTTATGAGGAATAAAGTGGCAATATGGGCACTGCTCATGTTGCTTCTCCTGTCCCCATCCTTTGACTCTCTCTCTTCTTTTTCTCATTCCCTTATCCTCACATCCTTGCTTCTGTGCACAACAAGAACGCAAGAGTCCTGCCTCACAGCTCATTGGGGAGATGGGGTGAGAGAGCCCAGCTAGACCCAGAGCACAGGAGCTGCCCACCCTGATGGGGAGAGAGGGAGCCCCGAGGCAGCCTCACCAAAGCCAGACTGAAGCTGAACTCAGCCTTGGAGGCTCCCTAGGGGCTTTTGTCTGCGGTTTACTTTGGGGGGGGGAGCAGGTAATGAGTGAGGCATGGGCTGCCATTCCTGTGCCTCCTCTTGGATATCCGGGGAAGGAAATATTACCGTTGTGTTGAGGTCTGTAAGACCTGGGCCACAACCCTTTTGTCAGGCAACATGGTCTTCCCTCAAGGACATGATCATCCGGGGTGGGAATCTCCTGGAGAATGAGGCTGTGCACTAAAGGAGCAAAGGAAGGGCGATCTCCAGGACCTGGAAGCTGAGTTCCGTGGAGAGCAGCGCCCCCTGGGGGAAGCAAGGGGAGCCTGACTAGGGAAGGGTGGATGCTCCGGGAAAACTGGACCCACCTCATCTACTCTCTGCCCAGGACCAATCCTGAGCTTCTCAGGTGTATTCCTCAAGAAGGGAACATTCCTTTATGTCTAATAACCCTATCATCTTAGAGGCAACCCCTCTTTCAATTTATTTTTTTAATGTCTTTTATTTATTTTTGAGAGACAGAGAGAGAGAGAGAGAGAGTGCGAGCAGGGGAGGGTCAGAGAGAGAGAGGGAGATACAGAATCTGAAGCAGGCTCCAAGCTCTGAACTGTCAGCACAGAGCCCGATACGGGTCTCAAACCAACGAACCGCGAGATCATGACCTGAGCCGAAGCCAGACGCTTAACTGACTGAGCCACCCAGGCGCCCCCCCCCCCCACCCCTCGCCTTCAATTTAGAATGCATCTAATGCCAACTTTTGTGTTTGGAGGGCTTTATGATTTCCCCACTTTCTAATGAGTATATTTACTTAATGATTGTGAAAAGTGATACGGATAAACAAAAGTGGTTAAGATACAAAGGTGCAGCTCAACAGATGAACAACCATGTCATACTCTCCAGGCAGCAGAACACTGCCAGCACCCCCAGAAACACCTCCTTGTCCTTTCCAGACCACAGCCTTCCTTCTCCCCGAAGTTAATCACTCTCCTGACTTAGTGGGCATAACTCCCTTCCTTATCTTTGTTGTTGTGCAATGTAAGCAGGTACACATTTCTAAAGAGTAGTGTTTAGGAATTACCTATATGGTGTACTAGCTTCCTAGGGCTCCCACAACCAATCACAAGCTTGGTGGCTTAAAACAAAAAGGTATTCTCTCTGGGCCCTGGGTGGCTCAGTTGGTTAAACATCTGACTTTTGACTTCAGCTTAGGTCATGATCTCACGGTTCATGGGTTCAAGCCCTGTGTTGGGATCTGTGTTGGCAGTGCAGAGCTTGCTTGGGATTCTCTCTCTCTCTCTCTCTCTCTCTTTCTCTCTCTCTCTCAAAATAAATAAATAAACTTTAAAAATGTTATAGAAATTGGGGCACCTGGGTGGCTCAGTCGGTTAAGCATCTGGCTTCGGCTCAGGTCATGATCTCACGGTTCGTGCCTTCGAGCCCCGTGTCAAGCTCTGTGCTGACAGCTCAGAGCCTGGAGCCTGCTTCGGATTCTGTGTCTCCCTCTTTCTCTGACCCTCCCCTGCTCATGCTGTCTTTCTCTGTCTCTCAAAAAAAAAAACCCATAAAATTAAAAAAATACATAGAAATGTATTCTGTCACACTCCTGGAGGCTAGAATTCCAAAATCAAAGTGTGGGCAAGGCAGTGCTCCCTCCAAAGGCTCTAGGGAGTATCCTTGTTTGCTCTCCTAGCTTCTGGGGACTCTTGGTACTCTTTGGCTTGTGACAGCATCTCTGCCTCCATCCGTGTCTCTGTGTATCCACATCTCCCTCTCTTTTCTCTTATAAAGACACTAATCATTGGATTTAGAGCCCACCTGAAATCCGGGATGATTTCATCTTGAGATCTTTAACTAATGACATCTGCAAGACCCTATTTCCAAATTAGGACACATTCTAAGGTTCCAGGGAGGCAGCAATTTGGGGGATATGCTATTCAAATCACTAAATCACAATATATATTATTTTGTGCTGACTGCTTTTGTTCAACATCATTATTTTATTTTTTAAAGTAATCTCCAATGCCAATGGCTCAAACTCACGACCGACCCCAAGATCAAGAGTCACATGCTCTACTGACTGAGCCAGCCAGGTGCCCCAACATTATATTTTAAAGACTGACCCATATAATTTTTTAATAAATGTTTATTTATCTTTGGGAGAGAGAAAGAGAGACAGCAAGGGAGAGCAGGGGAGAGGCAAAGAGAGATGGGGACAAAGGATCCAAAGCTGGATCAGTGCTGAAGAGAGCCCAATGCGGGGCTCGAACTCACAAGTGGTGAGATCATGCCCTGAGCAAAGTTGCAAGCTTAACTGACTGACCGTGCCACCCACATGCCCCAACTTACCCGTATCATTGAGTGAAACAGTATTGCATTCATTTTCATTGCCTTATAGTCTTCCGTTGTGTGATAATGTTACATGACAATTCAGAGTAGGGAGTACTATAAAGCCAAGGAGCCTCTAGCTCTAGGGGTCTTTGTCTTCACAGAGCCTTTTCGGGGCTCTGGGAGGAGCCTTAGCAATGTGTTCACATGATCAAATATTTGTATATGATTTGCAGAAGTAACTTGTTATACTATATATTCACATTCTAGTTATACCTTTTTCTTGCCTGACTGCTCTGGATAGAAGCTCTAGTATAATCCTGACTAAAATTGGTAAGAGTAGACATCCTTGTCTTGTCTCTGATCCTTAGGGGGATAGCTTTTGGTCTTTCATCACTGAGTATGACATTTATCTGTGGTTTTTTCAGGGATAGCCTTTATCAGGGTAAGGAAGTTCCCTTCTATTTCTGAGTGTTAGATGTTATTATTATTTTTTTAATCATGAAAGGATATTGGATTTTGTCAATGCTTTTTATGCATGGATCTATTGAGATGATCATGTGGTTCTAGCATTTTATTCAATTAATATGGCATATTATGTTGATTGGTTTTCATAAGCTGAACCAAGCCTTCCTTCCTGGGGTAAGTTTCACTGTGTCATGATGTAGAATCCTCTTTACTTGTTAGGTTCAGTTTGCTATTCTGTTGATAATTTTTGCATCTATATTCACAATGAGTGAATTTCTTTCCTTTTCTTTTCATGTGATATCTTCATCTGGTTTTGATGTTCTTTTGCTCTTTAGAAGAGCTTGTGAAGAATTGGTGTTACTTCTTCCTTCAACATCTTCATTCTTAAATTTGTTTTCATACTAAATTTTTATTTGTAATTTTGTATTCTTCTACTTAAAGAGGGTCCCCAAACTGTATGTTTCAGCCCCCACAAAACTGGGATCTCTCCCAGGGTCTACTGTATTGTGTATGGACTCTTGGGTTGTTTCCGAGTTGGGAATCTTGTGAACAGTTGCTATGAATATTCTTGCACATCTCCTGGTGCACAGGCAGATGCTTTTCATGCCAGCAGGCTATGTCCAGGGACCCAGAAGTGATCCCACAGGACCAGCCAAGAGGGTCTTTGGCTGTGTGCAGGATAGAAACCAAATACAAGCCAGAAGGAGGTGAAAGCAGAATCCGTTGACGGTAGAGAGAGAGTGTAGGTACAAAGTGTCTGGGAGACTCTGTAAGGAAAGGAGAGAGAGGCTCACCTTTGCTTGGGACCCGGGCTTTTATTGAGGATGAAGGTCTGGAGTACATGTCCTCTTGGGTATCTAGGAACCAGTTGGAACAAAGACAAGGGTCCAGGTGTTCTTAGTGTTGGTGGTCTGGAATACACATATGAGAGCGTCCTCCGTTCATCTGCATCTGGTCCTTCCTCAGGTGTTATCTATCCTAAAGAAATCATCAACTCTTTGTCCCTTCCAAGAAGGACATATGCTTTATGCAATTACAAGGCATAAGTGGGTGTACAGTCTTACCAAAGAAAAGCAGATTTTTTATGGAGCCCTTTGACTCCCCAATCTCACTTTTACTGAGGGCGTCTACTAGAGTAAAATAGCAGGGCCAGTGAGGATAATGCCAAACTGAGGTCCTGAACTGCTGTCAACTTACATTCCCATTGTTACCACAGTTCCCGTGGGTCCACATCCTCACCAACACTTGGTAGTGTCAGATTTTAAAATGTTATCTATCATAACTGGTGGGTGGCAGAGTCATCTCAGTTTTAATTTATATTAGGTTAAACCATATGAAATTGCCATTTTGTTGGTCAAAATGGTCAGACACAAACAATTTCATGATTCAGTCAAATTCCTCTGATGACTGATGAAGTAGAGCATGTTTTCATATATTTAATGGCTGTTTAGAATTTCTTTTTTTAACAAAGTACCTGTTTAAGTAATTTGCCCATTCTTTTAGACGTCTGATTTTCTTATTGACTGTAGGTCTTATATCCTTTGAATATGAGCTCTATGTCAATTACATGGGTTACAAATAAGCCTTCTAATCCTCTTAGAGAGGTCTTAATTTCAATGAGGCCAGATGTCAATACTTCCCTCTAAACTTAGTGTTCTTTGAACCCTACTTAAATCTTCCCCTAACCAAGGTCGCATTCTCCTTTAATATTTTCTAAAAGCTTTATTATCTTGCCATCTACATTTAGATTTGAAATCCATTTGCAATTGATTTTGCGTGTTGTGGGAGGTAGGGCTCCAACTTGATTTTTCCATATGGATATCCAATTTTCATAGCACAATTTATTGAAAAGATCATCTGAATTGCCCCTTCCCTCATAAATCCAGTAACAGCGATTTACTTGTCTCTATTTGTTCTATTGGTCAGTCAACCCTTGAGACAATAATATACTCTCTTAATCACTACAGTTTTGCAATCAGCTTTGGTAACTGATAAGGTGATTGTTGTCTTCAAGTGTGTTAGCAATTTCCATATATATTATAGAATCAACTTGTCAACTTGCACAAAATAAGAAAAGCAGGGAGGAGCAAACCCGTTAACATTATTACCAGGATTGCACTGAACCTATCTATCACTTTGGAGGATAACCGATATTTTTAAAATATTGAGTTTCGCATCCATAGATAACACCTATCTTGCAAATTGTTTGGACTTCCTTTCACATAATTCTTTTCTGTAGAAATCTTGCACACTTTTTATATTTTATTCATAGGTACTGGATTATTATGCTTTGTAGACGTTGTTCTTTTAAATCTTCATTTTCAAACTATTCATTGCTGGCCTAAAGAAATAGAATTAATTTCTGTGTGTTGATTTCTCAGCCAGCTACCTTGATAAACTCTTATTCAAATAATACAGCTTTTGGGTTTTGTATGTAACAAATCATATCAAAAGGAAGTGTACTCCTCCCCTCTCAGTGCCTCTTTTATCCTTTGTCTCACCGTATCACCCAAGCTAAGGACTAACAGTACAATATCGACTAGAAATAGAAAACCAGGCATCCTGTCTTACTCTTCCCTGCCAAGGGATACTATTTAAGGCTCCCCCAGCAGCAGACCTGAGACCAGGATCCAAGTGCAGGGAGTTTATTTGGGAGGTGGAGGTAAACACTGGTAGGGGCATGGGGATATGAGATGAGAGAGGAGGGCCAGTAAAGGGGTGTGTTATCGGCTTAATTCTAGAGCTTGATTCCACTGGAGAGGGTCAGGAAGCCAGTGTAAACTACCCATGTCCGAGTGATCTCCCAGGGTGCGAGGGAGCTGGAATTTTTTTCTAGTCTTGGCCTTCTGGTTGGAGCTGTTCTGGGGTGGGGAGAATTTGTTCCCTGGGATTTCCAGATGTCATGAGTGGGAAACTAATCAAGCAGCAAAAGCCAGCCCCGAGGCAAAGAAGTGTAGCTCTGGGCAGTTGGAAGTTGGGCCAAGTCTACTGAAGTGATCAAAGCAAGGGCCCGAGGTGGGTTAGTAACAGTGTCTTCTACCAACATGTTTTCCATGACAAACAGCCCTGGCAGTCCCCATAGGAGTTCAGCAGCTGCTGAAGTCCAGATCTCTCCACACCTCCTCCAAAAGCCACTCAGTTCAACCAAAGGAAGGAAGGAAATAAAAATACTCCTATCTCGGGGCACCTGGGTGGCCCCGTTGGTTAAGCGTCCGGCTCTTGATTCAGGTCATGATGTGTTTCTGGAGGACGAGCTCCAGGTGGGGCTCTGCACGGACAGCACGGAGCACGCTTAGGATTCTCTCTGCCCCTCCCCTACTCACGCTGTCTCTCTCAAAAAAACTTAACAAAACGATTTGTGTTTTGTGGTTACCGCACACGAGAAAATACTACAGACTTTGGTGACAAAGTGCCGCCACCTGGTCTCTGCTCTTCTGAGCTCCTCTGATCACATCAGCACTAGGGAGCTCAGTTTCCAAGCAGCATTATACCCTCAGCCCGGCCTCTGAAGGCCTGGGCTCCTCAGCCCGCGGGAGGCTCGTAATGGGGACAGTGCCGCATGCCAGTGTCTGTCACCAGCGCATGTCACACTAACAATAAGACTGCTGGTGCTTAGGAAAAAGCCACAAAACAAGCAAACTGTAAGACAAAGAAGGGGAATGAACAAATACAAGAAAAGGAGCAGGGGGAGGAGGAGGAAGACATGGAGAAGGAGGAAGAGGAAGAAAAAGAGGGAAAAAGGAGATATAAATGACAGGGGGAAATTATTAACTAAAGGAAAAACATTTAATAATAAGAGATTATTTATAAAAATCCATGAGACTGAGAGGGGCAGGGAGGGGGACAGCTGGGCTGCCCAGGGCAGCTCCCCAGAGCTCTCACACTGAGTGTGAAGCCGTCACAGCACAGAGAAGGGCTCCTGGAATATTCTGGTAATGGAAGAGCATTGAGGCCGCTTCCCAGAAGAGAGGGACTAGGGATGGGAGAAGGGACCTTCCAGTTGTGAACCCACCTACCCATCACCCACTTCGGGCATGGGCTTAAGGAAAAGAGACTTGAGTTCAGGCCTCCATCAGCTCCTAGGAGCTGCGGCCTCCCCCACCTCCCCCCTACCTTCCCCTCTGGTTCCAGAGGTTCAAGCCAGGTTCAACTCCCACCCCTCTGGTCTCCAAATGAGCATGATAGAATGCATCTGAGTGAAAAATCCACTTTAATAATCTGGCTTCAGCTCAGCTGACAACTTGTCAAGTGCAAGAGAAGTCTTTCCAAGAGGCCTCAGTCCACTGAAAGGTTACGGCTCAGAGAAGGCAACAGCTCAAAGAAGCCCTGAAACGGAGAGCAGCAAGGGATCTGGAATTAGTGCAGAATAGATGGGGGGGCCCTGCTCCCGCCAACACTGGCCCAGCCAGAGAGACACAGGTGACACACACCCACATGTGACAACCGCCCTGGTCTTCCCATCTCCGTCCCATCACTATCCTGGGGGCTGACTGGGGCCCCTGCGTCTTAAGAAGAACGGGGACCCTTCCTTTCCTACACCGTAGCTTGTTGCCCCAGCAACCAGTCCAGGCACCAGAGTCGGAGCCCGGCCGCCACGGTGATGGGTGAGGTGGGAGTCACCTTGAAGAGGGTGAGGGTCTGGAGGACTCCTGAGGTGCAGGCGGTCTCCCGGATGGAGTGCATGGCTAGCTGGGGGCTGCCTAAGTCCAGCACCCGCAGCCCCAGCCGAGAAGCCAAGATAGGTCCGATGGTGGTTCCGCAGGGAGAGTCATTCCGGACCATGAGATCCTAGGAGAGGAGGACAGGTTCACAAACACGTGGTGTCTGCTCATTAAGCCCAGACAGGAAGTCATCTTAGAACTGCAGGACTGCCAGGGGCCTGGCAGAGCACCCACTTCTGCCCCCTCAGAGAGTAGATGTGACCAGAATAAAAACAGCCTCCGTTAAACGGCAGGCCCGAAGGACAGTATGTCCCGAACTGGTCCTACTCTCTGGATCTGAACTACCATCACCCTAATCCCAGCTACCCCCACCTTCCCTTCCATTAAATTCCATTCTCCACATAACGGGCAGGGGCAGTAAAAACATATATACCCTTTATATCAACCTCTTGCTTAGCACACACTCTCTCCCTGTCCCCCCGCCCCAGCCACTAAGAACAATGACTTCATAATTTTAGTGTTTTTAGAAATACTGCTATTGGCACTCTGATATCTTTATATTCTGATAAAATTAAATTAACTAAGAAGGGGCACTTGGGTGGTTCAGTCAGTTTAACGTCTGATTTTGGCTCAGGTCATGATCTCATGGTTTGTGAGTTCAAGCCCCGTAACGGGCTGTCTGCTGTCAGCAAAGAGCCTGCTTCAGATCCTCTGTCCCATTTCTGTCCTTTCCCTGCTCACACTTTCTCGCTCCCTCAAAAATAAAGATTTAAAAAAATAAAGAAGTAAATAAGAAAATCATAATATACTAAAAATGAAGATTTTTAGTATAAGGGAAAACAGAATTATAAAATCAGATAAATTAAGCAGTGACTATGACTTTTTACCTAAATATAGTTAGTATTCATTCATGGTTTTCAAAAAATATACATGGTTTTCTAACTAGGTCTACAGAAATGACCCCAAAGCACCCCTGACTCCCCAATAACAAAGGACACTCATGGCACTAGACCACAGTCTCTAAAATCATCATCCACGCCCGAAGAGACAACTGAACAGGATGGATGGACCTGCAATTTTTTGTTGTACAAAGAGCAAGAAA
Source organism: Suricata suricatta (assembly GCF_006229205.1). Taxonomy (NCBI): domain Eukaryota; kingdom Metazoa; phylum Chordata; class Mammalia; order Carnivora; family Herpestidae; genus Suricata; species Suricata suricatta. The sequence goes on along the minus strand of NC_043702.1, from coordinate 17,488,900 downwards.
ACTCTCAAGGGTCCCGACAAAGGACACATGTCAGCAGGGTTCCCAGTGGTCAAAGTTATGACAATCTGACAGTGAAAGTAAACAACTACAGTGCCTCGGGTCACACCGACCCAACGAAACCCTGATTTAATGACAGTCAGAAAAGGAAAAGGAAGGGGCGCCTGGGTGGCTCAGTCAGTTAAGCATCCGACTTTGGCTCAGGTCATGATCTCACGGTTCATGGGTTCAAGCCTTGGGTCAGGCTCTGTACTGACAGCTAGCTCAGAGCCTGGAGCCTGTCTTCAGGTTCTGTACCTCCCTCTCTCTCTGACCCTCGCCTGCTCATGCAGTCTCTCTAAAATAAATAAAAACAGTAAAAAAAAAAAAAAAAAAAAAAAGGAAAAGGAAGAAAGCCCCTTATTTGTCACCATGTATAACTGATTAGTACAGGGAAAGAATTAGCATTTACCCTGTCTTTCCACCAGAAACCCTATTTCATGAGAACCAAATAGCCCTAGTTGACAGGGAGAAAGTTCTGCCTCCCAGAATAGCAGCTGATCAACGCAGAAGGGGTGACACGGAGAAGGGACGAATCGGGGGACAGATTTAGTGACTTCAGCAAGGATTATTGATGGGGGTCAAAACCATCCTGTCTGGTTGCTAGGGAACACATCACTTGCACAGGCTGCTGTCCAGCCAAAGGTGGAAAACCCCCGTATGCTGTAGGGGAAGGCGAGCACCCCAATGCATTGCTCAATCTTATCATCACTAAGGGTGGAGTGCTCAGATAATACGTGTATGGTGCAACATGAGGGACACACCCGTCATGACCTCTTCTGGCCAAGGTTTCATCTATTAAGGCTTTATGTGTAATTTCCCATCTATAGGAAATGCAGAACCTGACCACCTCCAAGAGGAAGCAATCAGACAAATCCAGAAAGTAGGAATCATATGGGCTGATGAGCCTTGTTTCTTCAATGAGTCAATAGTTTACTTTTTTAAGTCAATGTTATTTTGAAAGAGGGGCAGTGAGGGCTGCACTACGTTATGAGACACTCAAGCAATGTATCAGCCAGATGTAACGCGGTCCTGAACTGGATACTAAGGGGGTACAAATGTCTGTAAACATTTTGGAGAGGGGCGCCAGGGTGGCTCAGTGGGCTAAGTGTCTGACTTTGGCTCAGGTCATGATCTCATGGTTCATGAGTCTGAGCACCACATGGGGCTCCGCACTGACAGTGTGGAGCCTGCTTAGGATTCTCTCTGCCCCTCCCGACTTGAGTTCCCTCTCCTTCTCTCAAAATAAAGAATATTTTGGGGATAACTAGGAAAAACTGAAAATGATCTGGGGGTGCCTGGCTGGTTCAGTTGGTAGAGCATGTGACTCTTGATCTTGGGGTCACGAACATATTATTTTTTTTAGTGTTTTTTATTTTTGAAAGAGACAGAGGGCAAGCAAGGGAGGGGCAGAGAGCGAGGAAGACACAGAATCTGAAGCAGAATCCAGGCTCTGAACTGTTAGCATAGATCTTGAAGTGAGGCTTGAACCCATGAACCATGAGATCATGATCTGAGCTGAGATCAGATAACCAACTGAGCCACCCAGTCACCCCTTGGGGTCATGAATTTAAGCACATTGGGTGTAAAGCATACTTAAAAAAAAAAAAAAGGTCTGTGTATTAGACACAAATTTACTGCAACAAAAACTTACTGAAATGAAAAGGTAGAGAATATGGAGTGAAGAGGGAACAAAAATATGTCCAACATGATTCCATTTTGTAAAAAGAATATATACGTTAAATATATGCATAGAAAAACAATCTGGAAGAATATACACAAATCTCTGTGGATTAACATTTTGTTTCTTTCTGTATTTCCTAATTTTCTGAAGTACACATGTACTGCTTCTGCTGTAAGTTATTAAAGAAAATTCCTCCCATATTGTCTCTCTGCCTTAGAAGAAAATGCAAAAACCCCCTTCCGTGGCCGTGGGATGCTCTTCCTTGCAGACTCACCCACAGCTGCCTCTTTCTAGTAAAGTCTCAGCTAAAAGCGCCACCTCCTCAAGAGGCCTCCCTGAGAGTGGAACTACTCAGGTCTACAGGGGACAGGGTGGGGCTGTGAGCAGAGAGCACCCTGAGCCAGGAGAGAGGATGCCAGGATCTTAGTCCTGAGTCACCAGGACCTGCTTGCTGCTTGTCACTGGATCACCTGGGTCCCAGTCCCTTAAATTTCTGCCTCTACGTATTTCTTTCAAGATGGACCCACTGCCGAGGCAAGAATGGAAATGAGCAGTCTCCCCAACCCTGAACTTGCCTTATGGCAGCCCCCAGGATGGGTCAGGGAGACACAAGGGGCCGGATGGGAAAAAGGTAGGACTGACCCAACCACCATGTGCCTTCGAGCACCCTGTACCTTCGAGTCTGACAGAAATCCAGCAGAAGAGGCAGTTATCAGCCCCATTTTACAGGTGTGGAAACTGAGACTCTGAGAAAGGAGACTAGCCCATAGCAGAGCCGGCACTGCTCCCAGCTCTGCCTACACCCAAACCCCGCTCTTCCCACTCAACTGGAAGCCCCTCTGCTACAGGCTGGCTACCAGGCCTCCCCTTCACCAGGGGCCCATCTGCTGACACCCTCCGAACCCCACTCCCTCCATCCACATCTTCCCAGGCAGGGCCCGGCCTCACCTGCAGGGGCACCCCAACCCTGTTGGCCACCTCTCGGATCAGGGCCTCTGAAACTGCGTTCGAGGCGTAGCGCTGTTTGCTGTTCACCTTGATCACGGGGCCCTGGAGAGAGGGACACCAGGAAGCAAGGGTGAGCCACACACGGGTGAGGGGCTCAGAGGAATGAGATGGGACCCAGAACCAGCCAGGCCTCCAAGTCCCTAAGGAGAAATAGGAGGACCTCACCTTGTGGAATAAGGGCCGGTGGTTCTCCTCATGCTTGTCCCTGCAAGAGGCAGATTGAGGGCCAGAAATGGCAACCAGGAAACGGGCCTGGCAACACCCACTACCTTCCCAATGGAGGCCTCACTAAAGCATCCCAAGCCCAGCAGGACCCAAGAGGCATGCCAGTGTTCCAGGCAGGACGAGAGGGAAAGGAATGTACAGAGTCTATTCAACCTATGTGGGTGGGGCGTTATATGACTTTGACCGAGTTGGGTCTGGGAGCAGTCGAAAGTAAGCTACCACGGACCTTCCACCAGAATGGGGAAGGGGGGGAAGGGGGAGAGGCGGGGCCCAGCGGACTCACAGGTAGTTGGGGTGCACGGCGTGGGCCATGTCTGCACTGATCATGTAGGACTTGGGGATGGCCTCCTCGAAGGCCGTCAGGTGCTGGGATGAGGCAGAGATCCGGCGCAGCACCAGCTCTGTCAGCAGTGACTGTGCCCCCTGGGCGCTCTCGGACCCCACCTGGTGAGGGCAGAGGCTGGCTCTGGGCTTGGGGGGCCTGAGGTAGAGGCCAAGGAGAGAGGCCCCACACCCAGACTGGCCTGGGACCCAACAGACTCAGTGGGTGAGGACTGCGGGATGTGTCAGCAACTTCGACAACACTGTACCACGGAAAACCTGATGGTGGGCCAGGGCCCGAACCAACCCTGAGTCACCGCCAGGGCAGCAACAGCACTTCCTGTGGGCTTCCTACACTGCTCCCCTCCTCCCTCCCCCGACCCTCATGTCTGGGGCTCAGCACAGATGCCCTCTCACACCTGCCAATCTTCTCTGATGCACGTGACAGAGACTGCTGACTACCCACGCTGTCTTCTACAACAGAACACCCAGACTGTAGCTAAGCATACGACTACTCAGGTAGAGAGGACATTCCCAGCTTCCCTTGCAGCTAAAGGTGGCCATGCCAGGTTCCATGAGCATGGGCAGCGAGGCACGCCACCTTTGGGTGGCGCCTTAAAAGGATGCGCGTACACTCTCACTCTCCCTCTGCCCTTTTCTCTCCTCCTCATGCAGTACAGATGCGATGGCAGGAGCCAGAACAGCCACCCTGGATCCTGAGATGGAAGCCGAGTGCTCAGGGTGGCAGAGCTCTGTCCTGAACTGCTAACTCTGACCTGTGCAGTTACGTGAGAGGGAACAATCTATCTATTCAGGCTCTGGTGCGCTGTCAAAGACCGCACCCAACATAGGCACACAGAGTAGGGACCCACCATGTGCTGAGCCCGGGACAAACGGATGGAAGGGCAGGGTCGCTGTTCTCGGGGCGCTCACCATGTGGCACACGTAGAGACAGGGGAGGCGTGGTCTCACTACTGAAAGCAGAGGCTGAGCCAGAGGGACCAAGCCCTAAAAGACCACAGGCAATATCTTCCCATCTTTGAGGCTTCCAGCATAGCCCTGGCCTACAGTGGGTGCCTGGTGCAAGCCGGTTGCGGGAAGCTTCAGAGGGGAACCCCCCCAGAACCCTCTATGTACCTCTTCATTGTCGTAGAGAGCAATCATGCGTACGTGCGGCTCTGAGGCCAGAGAGGCAGGGGCTGCGCAGGAGTCGATCAAAGCCTGTTGGGGGGGGGGGGTAGCAGGTATCAAGAACATCCTCTTCATCTCCCCTTCTGTCACCCTTCCCCCCAACACCTTGGAGGTTCACACTCCCCACCTGCCTTCTGTGGTCATGGCTGGAGGAAAGGGGGCTGGGGCTTTCACGGGCTTTCAGCACTTAGGGCGCTGCCCAGCATGTGGAAGACCTTTTCACCTGGGCTGGGAGATCTGCCCTTTGGGTGCTCTCTTCCCCTATCTCCCTCTGCCAAAGGCAGGAGGATGAGTAAGCTGGAGGGGAAGAGCAGAGAATCCTGGAAAGTCAAAAGAACCACACAGAGCATGTAACCTAATTGGCCTCAGTGAAAAGATCGAGGTCCGAAGGGGTGACCAAGTGACCGGGACTCCATCGAAGTGATACAGGTGGCTGGAATACAGGTCCCAGGTCTGGCTCTGGTCTCAATGACAGTCCCAAGCCTGTCTCCAAGAATAGGAGGCGGAGGGAGGGAGAGGTATGAAAAGGGATGGGGCAGGAGGAAAGAAAGAAATAGAACTGACGGGCGCCTGGGGGGCTCAGTCGTTAAGCATCTGACTCTGGCTCAGGTCATAATTCTACGGTGTGTGAGTTTGAGTCCCGTGTCTGTTGAGCACAAGTCCTACTTCGGGTGAGACCTGCTTCTCTCTCTCTCTCCCCCTCTGTTTCTCTCTGCTCCTTGTGGGATTCTCTTTCTCTCTCTCTGCCCCTTACTAACTTGTGTCCTCTTTCTCTCTCTCTCAAGAAAAAAAAAAGGAAATAGAACTAAGTAGGGCAGAAAGGTGGGACACCAAGGTGACTGGCAGGAAGAGAGAACCCAAGGCACAGAGAGAAGGCTGAGTGGGCATTGGCCTGGGGGCCAGGGGGACCAGAGGGAGGCGGAGGACGTTGCCTTGGGAGATGCTAAGGCTTCTCCCGGGGAGCAGAGGCTAACGTAAAGGAGAAGCAGCCAGAGCAGGGCTAGGAGGAGATGCCACAGTGCCCTTGCCAGCCTCTCAGCCTTCCCCTACCACACCCCTGCCCCTGCCCGTGGTCCACCCAGCACCAGAAGACCAGGGAAGGGGCTGGTGGCCCTCTCATGACCTGCTGGGACCTGAGGCAGTCCCCCGGTCACCGCTCCTCCGGGTGGCGTGTGCTGCCCGGGGCGCTGCTGCCTCGGCTCACCTGCAGGGCACAGAAGCAGCTGTGCAGATTGTCCAGCCGAGGGGCAAAGATGAACTCCTCATAAGCACCACCCAGCACCTAGAAACACAGGACAGTCAGCCCGCCCTTCAACCCCTCGCCCCAACTCATCTGCTTCTCCCTGCTCCCCAAGGCCTGAGTGTGAGTGAGCCCAGTGGGTCTGTGCACAGCTCTTCCCTGCCCCCTGGCTTCAGGCACCGTGATCCTGCGGTGTAGGGCTGAGGGGACCATGGGGAAAGGGGCCAGGCAGGAGCTGAGGGACGTGAGGGTGATGCCTACAGTTCCTACTGGTTCCTGGAGAAGCTGAACGGTCACAAGAAGAGCTAAGGAAATACACAAGAGACCAGCCCAGAAACACTGCACGTTCATACAGGCCCGAACATGCAAAGACTTCACGGTCTCCTACTGTGGACAACATGGAAGGACACGAGGGCAGGCTCCAGAGAAAGGGGGCGGGGCCACATCCAGGCCTTCTGCCCTGAAAGGTGCAGGGCCAGGATGAGTCAAGGAACAAGTGACCGCCTGTAGCAGAAACTCCTAAGGAGTGTGTGGAAGGGCTGATTTCCAGGTCCTTTTGAGAACCACTGGCCTGGAGGCAGAGGGGCATGGTGACTACTGGGAAGAACAGGGATGAGATAAAGGAGCCGGGGGACCGGCCGAGGCGGTGAGGGCTTCAGGGCACATGCGGTGGGTTAGGACCCGAGCGGTCCCCACCCTCAAGTTCCCGCACCCATCTCTTACCGCGGGCTGGGTGTCAGCAAGGCAGAGCTCCATCTCCAAGATATCCTCGGGGCTCAGTCCCAGATGGGCACAGAGAAGGGACATGAGGACTGAGTGGTGCCGGTCATCCTGCAGGGCAGAAGGATGTTGGCAGAAAGGTCTGCTCTTCCCCTCCTCCCCCTTCTCAGGGAGTCAGTCCCTGCCCCATCCCTCCCCATGAGCAGGGGACTCTCGTACTGCAGAATTGAGAGGCCCAGGCTCGGGAGTCCCCTTCTCCAGCTCCTCCTGGACTGCTGTGGCAAGAATGGGGACTCTGTGCGGAGACACAAGAGGGATGTATGGGGAGAGCTGGAGGCACGGGACCCCGAGCTCCAGCGTCTCCCAATGGGAACTGCCCTTGTCCTCCGATTCCCAGCCTGCTTTCCAAGTGGGATCAGTTGGGTCCCAACTGTAGAACCTAGCTGTGGCCATCATTAGGTAGTGCTGTCCCAGATCCCACCGGGCCCCTTCCCTCCCCTGGTGCCACACCCACCCCTCCCGCTCACCACAGCCCTTGCACCAGACTCACAAGTGCAACTCCATGTTGGGTCCAAAGTTCTCATTGATATTTCGCTGCAGATGGATGGCCAGGTGCGGGATGCGGAGAATGGGCCGGTCCACATGCACCAGCCGCTGCTCCAGGCGACCTGAGGTAGGGCACTGTGGCCCCCCCAAGCCAAGTCAGCCCAGGGCACGTCCTGACCATGGTTGGTTAAAACCCCCCACTCCACCCAGACTGACCAACACGGTCCTCAGACCAGACTGCCCTACCTCCCCTTCCCTGGGGGGCTCTCCACAGGTACCCTAAGAGAGGGTCCCAGTCAATTTTCAGGCAGCCAAACGTGAGAACCTCCCAGGTCCGACCCCAGATCCCACCTTGACAATGACTCGTCCGGCCAAGGTCAGATCCCGGTCAAACCAGGTGCTCCAGATCCCACCACCATAGGTCTCCACACCAACCTGCTGGAATCCCACCTGGCTGCGGCGGGACCTCCGTTTCACCTGAGTGTGAAAGTGGGGACAAGAAGTGAGAGAAGGCTGAACGACATGATTTGGAGATGAGACAGATGGAAAGCTAAGTAACACACAACACATAGTGCTGAAGGGAAGGGCCCAAAGTGTGGAGGAAGGGGGTGAAAAGTCTCCCCGGCTCCAGGAATAGAGCCCCCAATCTGTACCTCTCCATTTCCTTTTGCCCTGTACTCCCCCGGTTGCCACCCCCTGCCCGTTTCTGCCCCAGTTCCTCACCCGGAGGCAGGGGCTGTCCGTGTGGGCCCCAATGAGGCTGAAACCATTGCCAGGAACATACAGGCCTCCCACAGCAAAAGCGATGATGGTGGAGGAGTTCCTGGTCAGGAAGTACTGGAGATGGGGGTGCAGAGATTGAGTTGGATTAGCCAGCCAGCTGGCACAAAGGACTTTGAGCCCCAGCCTAGGAACTTGGTTCTCTGCCCCCACCCCATACCAAGTACCTTGCTCTCTGGCTTGATATCCCAGCTCTCGGTCTCTTTGAGTTCATGGAAGCCAGCCTGGAGGAGGCGGCTGCGGCACTCGGCCACAGCTGTAGAGAAAGAGGGCTTTCACAGCAGTGGAAGCGGGTAAGGGGGCACACCGGCCCCACCCTCCTCATGTCTGTCCTGGTCACTTACCGTGGAAAGGAGAAGGGCTCCGGTTCACGAACTTGAGGAGTTCCCGGGCCGCGGCCTGCACCGCCTCTTTGCGGGCCCTGCCGGTCATGGCCACCTAGGGGAAAGGAGGTGCTCAGACTCCTACGAGGTTTGGGACCCTAGATTTATATTATCCGGGCCCCGGGAACCACCTCCTTCCCCAGCCCTATTCTCCCTAAGTGACCGCTGCGAGGTTCAGACCTCTGCTTCCGCCCCTTTCCCTACGGAAAGACGCAGATGCCCAGCCAAACCTCTCTCAGCTGAAAGCTCCAGCCCTCCAGCCAAAGTATCACAACCCGAAAGGCGCTCCCTGCCCAGCTCCTCCCAGATGGCCCGCCCCAATTCGAGCTTTAGCCCGGCCCCCTAAATCCTACCCCCCACGTGCCTGCCCCACGGGGAAATCCCGGTTGGTTCCGAGCTCTCAGCCGCCAAATGGGCCCCTAACTCTGGGCGGGCGTGCACCAAGGAGCCAAAGCCCTATTCTCTGGGGAATACTGCCACCTCCCCTCGACCCACACAATCTATAGCAGGCCACCCTTTCCAACCCCAGGAAGATCGGGTCACGGAGGCCGGGCTTTCGGTTTCGCTTTAGGTCGGGCACGGCCCTCACCCCAGCGCGCTACTAACCTTAGTCCCGAGCGGGATCGGAGGGGATCTGAGTTGGAGCTGGGCGGGTCGGACACACTCACCTGCATAGCCCAAGGCGTGGGCCGGTGTAGGATCACCCTGCCGTGGCTCTCCGCCCGCCGCGCCCCTCGCTAGCCCCGCCCCATCCCCGCCTTGCCGCGCCGTTTGCTCCGCCCCGAGGAAGGCCGCTCCGCCAGCCCCGCCCCGCCGTCCGCGGTAAGGGCGGGGGCCCTCTGCTGCCCGGGAGGTGCTAGAACAGCCTCTGGCCACCTTCCTCGTCTCCTGTCCCAGGTCAGAGTCTGAGAAAAAACTTGCCCCTGTGGGCTCACCTGGTCCGACGAGTACGGTACAAAGTGCTCTCTCTCTCCGCAGGCACCCTTGTGATAATAAAAGTAACATGGCTAGTGTTCACGGAGCGCTCACAATAAGCTTTAGCTTTCCGCTAAGGCTTAACGTGCTACCTTGTTTAATCTTCACAACTGCTCTAGCAACTTTGTATTTTTACTGTCCCCATTTTACACATGAATATAACGAAATACGGAGGCAAGTGACCTGTCCAGTCAGGCGGAGAAGGACAGATACCATATGTAAATGGCAGAGGTGGGCTTTGAGCTCAATTAATTTGATTCCGGAGGCTTGAGACAAGCCACTCTCTGGTCTTTTCTGCGTCTTTTTCTATGCACCTTGGTAAGTAAGTGTAATGTTACACAGGAGAGTCCTTGAGGCACAGAGAAGTTACTGATTTCCTAAGATCACACAACTGCATCTAGAATGACTCATACCTGCACTCTTTCCACTCTTAAAAGGACAAAATAAACTCCACGTGTTCTTGGAGGCAATCCTAGTTTTCACATGTCAAAAGTGGTAAGCCACAATTTAAAAAACCAAGGTACCCACCTAGTCATAGATTCTGATCAGGACTGATGGCGGCCCTTAGGTACAAAACAATGTTCATAGCAGCACTGTCAACAATAGCCAAAACATGGAAAGAGCCTAAATGCCCATCACCTGATGAGTGGATCAAGAAGATGTGGTATATATATACAATGGAGTACTATATAGCAATGAGAAAGAATGAAATATGGCCATTTGTAGGAAAGTGGATGGACCTTGAGGGTGTCATGCTAAGTGAAATAAGTCAGGCAGAGAAGGACAGATACCATATGTTTGCACTCATAGGTCTAACAGGAAAACAGGAGAAACCTAATGGAGGACCAGGGGGAGGGGAAGGGGGAAAGAGAGTTGGGGAGAGAGAGGGATGCAAAACCTGAGAGACTATTGAATACTGAAAATGAACTGAGGGTTGAAGGGAAAGGGGGAGGGAGGAAAAGAGGTGGTGGTGATGGAGGAGGGCACTTGTGGGGAAGAGCACTGGGTGTTATATGGAATCCAATCCGACAATAAACTATTAAAAAAACAAACAAACATGGCCCAACACTCAGAGGTGTTAACACTCTAGGGACTGCAGGTCAGCAATCTGCCCTTTGTGTACTGGGGCAGGAATGGGGCAGCGGAGTAGTCAGAAAGGCCCTGCAGCCCTCGATTCACAGAAGTAGGTATTGCAGGGAAGTGTTCAAGAATATACAGGCGATGGGGTAAATTCCTGGCATTCTCTGTTTATTGAAATGTCATCATGTATAGTTTCCATGCTGAGAGTGTCATGGAAAGAACATTCTTTTCCTCTGAGAGCCAGAGGCTGGTTAGTGGGGGACACATTTATGGACAGTGACAAGAACTGAAACAGGGGTACAATGTATAAGGGAAGGAAATTTAACTTAAAAAATTTTAATGCTCTTCTGAGTACAAACAAAAAAAAAAAGAGTATGTGCTAATGTGAGAAATTCAAATATCACCAAAATGGGTAACTTAGACAAAGTAAACATTTTGATAAATTTGAACATCCATCTTTGATTCAAAAAAAAACCCACACCAAAATGAAATCCTCTTAACTGAGAAAGAGGGGGGTGCCTGGGTGACTCAGTCAGTCGAGCGGCTGACTTCCGCTCAGATCTTGATCTCGCAGTTTGTGAGTTAGAGCCTCGCCTCGGGCTCTATGCTGACAGTTTAGAGCCTGGAGCCTGGTTTGGATTGTGGGATTCTGTGTGTGTGTCTCTCTCTCTGCCCCTCCCCTGCTTGTGCTCTCTCTCTCTCTCTCTCTCAAAAATAAATAAGCATTTAAAAAATTTAAAAAAGAAAAGAAACCAGAAAGAGGAAGGATTCAACTATCTGCCAGAAATCTACAATATAAATTAGTGGGAAACACAGAAGTGCTCCTATTCAAGTCAGAAGGAAGACACTGGTGAGCTATTACTGATGGTAGTCAATGTGGCCCCGCCGTGACAGCCAGCACCACAAAGCAGATTAAACAACTATAGGGGCATCTGGGTGGCTCAGTCCGTTATGTGTCCCACTTCGGCCCACGACATGATCTCATAACTTGTGGGTTCGAGCCCCGTATCGGGCTCTGTGCTGACAGCTCCGAGCCTGGACCCTGCTTCAGATTCTGTGTCTCCCTCTCTCTCTGACCCTCCCTTGCGTGTCCTCTGTTATTGTCTCTCAAAAATAAAAAATAAATGTTAAAAAAAGAAAAATAATAAACAACTATATATATGGAAAAGTAAAATTTTTCATTATTTATAGATTATTTGATTGCCTAGAACTTCCAAGAAAATAAACTGACAAGGGGCACCTGGATGGCTCAGTTGGTTAAGCATCCAACTTCGGCTCAGGTCATGATCTCACAGTTCGTGGGTTCGAGCCCCACGTCGGTCTCTGTGCTGACAGCTAGCTCAGAGCATGGAGCCTGTCTTTAGATTCTGTGTCTACCTCTCTCTCTGCCCCTCCCCGCTCATGGTGTCTCTCTCTCTCTCTCTCAAAAATAAATGAAACACACTTGTGGGGAGAAGCACTGGGTGTTTTATGGAAACCAATTTGACAATAAACTATTATAAATTTAAAAAATAATAAATAAAACATTAAAAATTTAAAAAAAGAAAGAAAATAAACTGACAAGCTATTTGAACTGGTAGGAGGAATGACCTGATTTTAAAAATTATCAGCTTTCCTAGGCAATAATCCACTGGAAAGAAATTATACTAGTAAAAGGGTCTTATTTATAAGAACTGGATATACTATTAAATTCCTAAGAATGAGTGTAAGAGACACTCAGTCTCACTGTAATCTAGGAAATGCAAGCTAAAAATGAGATACCATTTTTGATTTGTCAGATTAGCAAAAAGGAAAAGAATTGGTAATATCAAGTGTTGGAGAAAACTTGGGGTAATGCATGCCTTTATTTCTGTGGTGTAAACTCTAAACTCACCCAGTGCCTGGTTCCAAGCTGCCAACCTGAACTGGATGTGGAGTTAGGAACAGACGTGCAAAAGCAGGGCATTGTATAGATTTATACCATACTGATATAATGGACATAAATAACCTCAAGAGCGTAGATTGAGGGTGCCTGGCTAGGTCAGTTAGAAGGGCATGCGGCTTTTGATCTTGGGGTTGTGAGTTCAAGCCCTATTTTGGGTATAGAGATTACTTAAATAAATAAATAAATAAACTGAAAAAAAGAGCATAGATTGATAATAAAATAGCTAGGAAGGTGATGATTTTTCAGTATTTATTATATGTTTGTAATATAATTTATTAAAAGCTTGCATAGTTGAATATTTAATGATTTCTATGTTTAGTGACAGGATCACAAAATTCCTGGACAAAATGATGACAATCATGTCTCATGAGCTGATCCAAGTCAGCTCTGGCACACAACTTCTCTCAGACTCCACATCTTTGTTCCTCACAGTGTGATTTGTTGACCAGCAGCATCTACAATACTAGGGCACTTTCTAGAAATGCAGAATCACAGGATTCACCCCAAATGTATCAAAGCGTGTTAACAAGATCCTTAGATGATCTGAATGAGAGTTCAAGTTTGAGACAGTGTTTCAGACTGACATGTGGTAGTAAAAAGCAATGAGGTCAATCTTCGTGTGTTATCATAGAAAAATATACTGAATGAAAAAAAGCAATTTCCAGAACAACACTTAAAGGGCAAGAGCATTTAGGTAAAACTCACATAATGAACTAAATGTCTAGATTTTATATACGTATACATGTAAGTGCATGGAAACAGGTTTGGAAGGAGAATGCAGTGGTATCGGTTATGAAGTGGGAGGGTCAAGGAGGCCTTAGCGACCCAAAAGCTTCTGAGAATCATTCTTGCCCTCAGCCTGCTGGGAAAATCTTCCCCATCAGTCCTTAGCTGATGATTATAATGCTACTGTCATTCATTTCTGTTTGGCTGACCAATTTTGATATTACCTTATTATTTTTTTAATGTTTATTTATTTTTGAGAGAGAGAAGACAGTGTGAGCAGGGCAGGGACAGAGAGGCAGGGAGACACAGAATCTGAAGCAGGCTCTGACAGCTGACAGACAGCTAACAGCTCAGACCCTGGCCCGGGGCTCAAACCCACGAACAAGGAGGTCATGACCTGACCCCAAGTCAGAGGCTTAATGGACAGAGCCACCCAGGTGCCGCCTTGACTAAACAAGTTTTAAGGAACAAATACCTGGAAGTTACCATAGCAATTGGTCACACACACATCAGCGTGCATTCATTGATTATATGTGTCCTTTCTGACCTCTCTATTTGTGAGAGAAGCTTTCTAAGTAGCAATTTGTCACGTAATTGTTAAGACTACCTTATGATACAGTAGACCAAAGCAATGCTGTAAGGGAGAGAAGGCATGGTGTGTGTGTGTGTGTGTGTGTGTGTGTGTGTGTGTGTGTGTGTGTGTGTCTTGTCCCTGTCTGCTAAAATGATCTTGATTTCCTGAGGCTAAGACAGACCTGGGTCTCTCATTGATATCTTGGTGGTTTAAGTGCATGAATAATTCGCTTCCGGGCATAATGATAGGAGCACACACAGGACACAGTACAATATGTCCTCTCACAGTGTTGTTGGAAGGACGTTTTCATTTCCAGCACATGTCTTCTGCGCAAGTTCTGTTTTCCATGCAAGACTCAACTGATTAAGAACTACAAATTCCAGGATGCCTTGAGGTGAGTAGCTTGTGAGATTGTAATTTTCAACCAATTATGTTCTAGGAGAGAGGCTTTAATAAGTAGCTCAAATGGTTAAAAAGAATGTAGCACCTTTGTAGGTACTGGTAAGGAACAGTTTCCAAGATATACTAAGGGAAAAAACAAGGTGCAGCATAGCAGTTATGGTATATTTTGTTTGTGGATAAACATACATGCACACACAGAGAGACATATTGTTATATGTTTAAAAGCAGTCACAAGAAAATAGTGACTCTAGGAAGGAGAAATTTTGGCCAAGGGTCTGTGATAGGAGGACTGTTTCTCTTTTCCTATAAATCTTTTTGTATGTTTGAATTTTTTCCTACATACCCATATTACCTACTTTTAAAACAAAATAAGTAAATTTAGAAACGGAAAGATGACCTTTAGGTACTTTCTGTGACCATAACCTTGTTTTCTTCTGTACTCTGATTGAGTTAGTGAGCAATTTGTTGGTTAACATTTAACCCTAAAACCTTCAGTTTAAAAATGCCCATGAGGGGCGCCTGGGTGGCTCAGTCAGTTAAGCCTCAGACTTGGGCTCAGGTCTAGATCTTGCGGTCCATGAGTTCCAGCTCGGCATCGGGCTCTGTGCTGACAGCTCAGAGCCTGGAGTCCGCTTCGAATTCTTTGTCTCTTTCTCTCTCTTCATCTCCCCCACTCACACTCTATCTTTCTCTCTCCCTCTCAAAAGTAAATGAACATTGAAAAAATATTTTAATGCCCATGTAAAACTGTATTACTTCTGATATAGAAAGTATGTCTACATACAAAATGGGATGTGGATAGAATGTTTCTTTTGATGTTGATATTTAAATTAGAAAATAGGGGCAGCTGGGTGGCTCAATGGGTTGTGTCCTAAGCATCTGACGCTTGATCTCAGCTCAGGTCATGATCTCACATGTGATCATGTGAGTTAGAGCCCCACGTCAGGCTCCATGCTGACAGCACTGAGCCTGCTTAGGATTCTCCCTCTCCCTCTTTCTGCCCCTCCCCTGCAATGGGCAGGAGCACTCTTTCTCTTTCAAAATAAATAAACTTTAAAAATAAACAAAAAACAAACTGGGCACGAGATAGGGAAACCTTCCGAAAAAGTTACGCGACTCCATTAATTCTTCACCTACATTGAACTATGAACTCTTGATCCTAGCTTTTCCCTGCTCCTCCCTGCTCTAGGCTCGGCTTCCGTCCCCTGCCCAGCATAATTCGCTCAGTTGTCTTAATCATGTCTCTGCCCTGCCACTCTGTATTTGCTTACTTGCCTGGCAAACGCCCAGCCCTCACTGCAACCAGCTCCTCCCCTGCTCCATGTCTGCCCCTCGCACCTTGTAGAGATAACAGTAAATATTTACCCAATGAATGAGATTTCAAAAAAATGATTGTTAATGTTGGCCCTCAGAGAAAACTCCCCAGCAATAAAAAGGAACAAAGCATTGAAACTGCTACAACTCCAATGGATCTCGTGGATGTTATGCTGAGTGGGAAAAAATGACGGAGTTATAGGCATGGAGAGGGAATTCGTGGTTGCTACGGGATAGGTGTGATTCTAAAGGGTAACACAAGAAACATCTTTGTGGTGGCAGAAGAGTCCTGTATCTTGGTTAGGGCAGTGTTTGCATGACTCTACATATGTGATAAGATGACGGTTGCCAGCTAACATACAGGACACCCAACTCAATTTGCATTTCAGATCAAAATAATTTCTTAGTGTAAGTATGTCCCAAATGTTGCATGGGCTATACTTACACTAAAAAAATTTTTTTTAACTGAGTATCCTTTATTTTTATGTGTCAAACCTGGCACTCCTAGATAGTAGGGCATAGAAACACACACACACCTTTTGCCAGTGTCACTTGCCTGATTGTGATACTGTCCTGTAGTTATGTAAGATGTGACCGTTGAGGGAAGTGGGTGAAAGGTACACAGGACCGCTCCATTTTTGCAAATGATAATTATTTCAAAATTAAGAAGCTTTTTAAATGGCCCTCAAAAAAAACCCAACTGCTCTTGGCGGGCAATGAAAACAGAGAGGAAGCACAGGCTATTAACCAGCCAAGAAGTTTTATGGAGCATTGTAAAACTGGCACTTTGCAAAGGTCTTAAGATGTATCCCTTTCAAATGTCAATGATCTCATGTACTTATTGGCAGTGTAACAACATGGTTGTGCACGGGGGTTGGGATTACACACTCATCGATTAGCTGGGAGCCTTGTTTGCAGCGTGGTGCTGGGACCGCTCACACTCCTATGTCTTTCCAACTTCATATTCAGTGACATCAGGCCGGAAGCTTGGAACCAGCCCTCGAGTATTTACATTACTGGGATTGACAAACACTATGAATCAGGGCTTTTTTTTGTTGTTGTTTTTTTTTTAGTTTCAGAGACTTATTAACCATTTACCATCATACCAGAGACTTTGAGCCTCAGTTTATGCATCGGTAAAACGTGGAAAGACAACAGTAATGACTGCCTAATGTTAGGAAGAGTAAATGAGGTCCTTAAATGAGATCTGTAATGTTATGAGGGTTAACAGTGCCTGTAGGGTGCTTATCATTAAGTCTGCCAAATTCTCAGTGAACAATAAAGGTTACTATTTATTATTTCTTCTGCTTCTTTCATAGTAAGCTGTGAGCAACTTGAGGGCTCGGTAATGCCTTCCTTATCTTGATATCTTTAGCGACCGGCTCAGGGTCTGAAACACAGCAAGCGCCAAATAAATGCTCCCCAAATTAAGGAATAAATGGGGTATAATAGCCACTCAAGGTTCTACACCTCCAGAAAACATGCATTTTTATCAGAGGCTTTTGGGGACACACTTCTTGATCTTTAAACATGGCGATGTTCAGGTCCCATGGGGGACTCACAGGGAGAGCTGGGGAGCACCTGGACCCCCCAGGATAATGTCTGCCATTGCAGCCCCAGCTCTGGCCACCAAGGCAGCGATCCTGGCACATACCCCCAGGTGACAGGGACAAGCCTTCACCTCTCCTTCTTCCTGGAGCCAAGATGGGGCATTTCTGGCTCGGAGCCTGTCTGACTAGAGGTCATTTAATCCTCTCTGGATTTGTCCTGTTTATTTTAGTGAACAAGGCTGTTTACTTTCTGTTTGTATTTCTAGGGGTGCTTGCTCATTTTGCTTCCCTTTTATTTACTTTTTGCAAGCACTTGGGTTTGAGTAAATATGTCTATAAAGTTCCAGGGACTGGGTTATTCTGTGTCTGGTATTTTAATGGCCTTTAAACAGTGTCTGCTCAGGTAAGCATTTTATAGATGGATCGAAAAGATAGAGAATTTTTTTCTCGGTGGCCTCTGATTCCTTCCCAGCTGACAACCAGCCACTAGCAGCCTATGAATCATGGCTTTTCATCAGTAATAAAAATATCAAAGCCAACACCCACCTTGGACAGAAAAACTGACCCATGCTGGTCAGCTGGACTTGGGAACTGTAGTCGGTATTTAAACACCAGGGCTTAGGGAGCCTGGGTGGCTCAGTCGGTTAAGTGGCCAACTTCAGCTCAGGTCATGATCTCACGGTTCGTGTGTCGAGCCCCACATCAGGCTCTGTGCTGACAGCTAGCTCAGAGCCTGGAGCCTGCTTCAGATTCTGTGTCTCCCTTTCTCTCTGCCCCTCCCCCACTCGCTCTGTTTCTCTCTGTCTCAATAATAAATAAAAACATGAAAAAATTAAAAAACAAACAAACAAACAAACACCAGAGCAGTGCTTAGGGTAAGAATTACCTAGGGTGGTTTTGAAAATGCGGATTCATGAGCCCTATACTTGAGAACCCTGCTTTGGAAGGTTTGGGCTGAGGCTCAGGAATGTGCATTTTTAAGCCACGCTGCAAATTCTGTCCTTAGATCACCCCGATAAACAGTTCAGGTTCTCAAAAGTACTGTTGCCAATGGGTAAGCTGCCCTTAAGTTCAGTGCTTTTTGGGTTCCCAGAGACAGAAACTGGGGGACCAGACAGGGTCTGTGATGATCCCACTAACAGCACCTTCCTCCTCCAAAGTTAGCCAAGAGAGGACGAGGAGTATTATTCTGATAAGCCTCTTGCATAAAGTCTAATTTGTCAGCAACTTGAGGGCAGGGGCCATATTTCCTTCATTTTTTCACACCCCCCCCCACAACACACAATGCCTAGGACCCAACAGCCAGCTTACCTGTCTGCCATCTGCTCTGGCTGGGACTTTCCCACCCAAGACAGACCTAGAAGACAGGCCTAGTTACCTCAGGGCAGCCTGGGAGCCAGTTGCTGGAAATGGATGTGGCAGAGAGGCTGAGCGCCATGGTCACCTGCTGGCCTCCTCCTGAGCTGGACCAGGTCTGTCAGAGGCTGAATAGAGACGTGGCGGGAGGGGGAGGAGGCGGCTGGAGTCCCTACTGCCTTTTTCTGCCAGCGCCTCCCCTTGCCTTTGCCCCTCTGCAGCAACTCACAGGATCCTCAGTCCCTGTCCCCACAGAGCCCATTGTGACACCATCAATGCAAGAAACAGTAATGCCCTTACAGCGCCAAGCCTCAGGCTGGCCGAGAGTGGCCGATGTCTAAATGATGGCCCCTGACCTGGGCATGGGAGGGCCCTGCATCCCAGAAGCTTACAGACAGACTTTCTTCTTTGCTTGAAGAATTCCACTCTCATTCTCTATCTGGGCCCTTTCGTTTCCCTTCCCAGGTCAGTGTGCTAATTATTTCATTTTCATGTGTTTACTTGTTTATTCCATTTTCTGACCAGAAAGTCAGCTCCAGGAAGGCGTGGCCCACATCTGCTTTTCCCCACTGAATCCCCGGTGCTTAGCACAGCACCTGACACTTAGCAAATGCTCAAGAAGCGGTTTTGGGCTGCGCGGATACACGAGTGAGAGGCTTCACTCTCCATTCACTTAGTCACTCGACAGGCATGCTTTGTGCATCTGTCGCAGATCTGGCTCTGGTCCACCCAGTAACTCCTTTTCTGCCCCAAGGAGCTCCCAGCCTGGCGGTGGGATGGTGGAGACGCATCCTTTGTGTAACACACCCCAACAAGGGCTACGGCCAAGGCCTACGGAGGGCTTGCAGGCCGGCTCACACCGTGGCAGTGACAGGCTCTTAAGCCAGAGCAATGGCATACGGTCTGGCGGGATCTCCCCAGCCTGAGTCAGGGTGCCCTATCGGCCCTGAGGCATCTGCCTCTGCCTCTGCCGACAACCACGGCCGCTTGTTTCTGCTAATATTGCAGCAGGGTGCATCTAGAGAAGCGATCTATAATACACCGCTTACAGCCATAACGAAACCACAGAAATCAATCCCCAATGCTCACTCCCATCAACAAACATGCTTGGAGGGCCTCCTGGGGGAGGCTTTAACGTGCCATGGGAACTACAGGGATGAATGACCTGAAAGCTCTGACCCAGGGGCTTCTAATCTCCCTGGGGAGACAGGACATGTGGGTAGGGGGTGATTAGCCACACATAACGAGAGTGTGTGCCCGACCCCTTAGAGTAGCCACCGGCCACGCGTGACTGCTGAGCACTTGAAGTGTGGCTCGTCTGAATTGAGCGACACCACACATATAAAGTAATATACACATCAGCTGATGAAACAATGTATAATAGATCTCGATTTTATTATTTTTAAAAAAATTTTCCTGTAATGTTTATTTATTTTTGAGAGACGCGAGACAGAGCACGAGCAGGGGAAGGACAGAGAGAGAAGAAGAAAACATAGACTCTGAAGCAGGCTTCAGGCCCTGAGCTGTCAGCACAGAGCCCAACGCGGGGCTCGAACCCATGAACACGAGATCATGACCTGAGCTGAAGTCGGAGACTTAACCGACTGAGCCACCCAGGCACCCCGATCTTGATTTTAAAGTACTGATCACATGTTAAAATGGTAAAAATTTTGGGTTAAAATACTATATTATTAAAATTAATCTCACCTGTTTCTTTTACTTTTTATTTATTTAAAAAGCATTTTTTTAAGGGGTGCCTTAACTGACTGGGTGGCTCAGTCAGTTGGGCATCTGACTCTTGATTTCAGCTCAGGTCAGGATCCCAGGGTCGTAGGATCAAGCACGGTGTGGGGCCTCTCACTAACCGTGGAGCCTGCTTGGGGCTCTACTTGGGATTATCTCTCTCTCTTCCTAATATAAATAAAATGAAAAAACATTTTTAAATGTCTATTTATTTTATTTTATTTCTTAATGTTTATTTATTTCGGAGAGAGAAACAGAGCACAAGCAGGGGAGGAGTAGAGAGAGAGACACACACAGAATCTAAAGCAGGCTCCAGGCTCTGAGCTGTCAGCACAGAGCCTGATGTGGGGCTCCAACTCATGGACCATGAGGTCATGACCCGAGCTAAAGTCAGATGCTTAACTGATTGAGTCACCCGGCTGCCCTAAATGTCTATTTTGAGTGACAGAGAGAGTACAGGCAGGGGAAGGGGCAGAGAGAGAGGGAGAGAGTCCTAAGCAGGCTCCACGCTGAGGCACCAAGCATCCGTACCCACATTTTTAAAAGGTAAAAGAGGGGTGCCTGGATGGCTCAGTCAGTTGAGCATTTGACTCTTGATGTTGGCTCAAGGTCATGATCTCATGGTCGTGAGATCAAGCCCCACATCTGGCTCCACAATGAGAGCATGGAGCCTGCTTAGGACTCTCTCCCTCTCTCTCTCTGCCCCTTCCCCTGCTTGAAGTCTCTCTCTCCCTCTCTTTCACTCAAAATAAATAAATAAATAAATAAATAAATAAATAAATAAATAAATATTAAAAAGATAAAAAGGTGGCTGCTAGAACATTTAAAATGATACATGTGTGTCTCTCGATTTCTGTTAGGCTGGTCTAGGAGTGGAGGGGACCCAGCGGTCGACCAGTAGCCTGTGCTAAGGCAGCTGGGAAGAATTCTGAGGAACTGAAACAATTAGGAGCAAGCAAGAGGGTGGGAAGGGATGGGAAGACATCTGAGAAGCTTGATCACAAAGGGAAGGCAGGAGGCTGACAGCTCAGGGAGGTAACGGAGTCCTAGGAACAATGCACACATCACCTCAGCTCTTCCTCCCCCTCCTGCCGTCTTCCCAAAAGACGAACCTTGGGTGCCTCCAGTCACCCTCCCGTGCATTAACTCTAGAATAAAGCTCTTTTCTCTCAATCCTAGACAATGCAGAGTTGGCCACATGTGGCCAGTGATCTGGGTTTGGATGCTAAGAATCAGTTAAGTAAAATCCCTATTCAGGCCCCCCAACCCTCCTCCCTGATTCCCAGCACAGGGAATTTGGGTCCTGGGCAGAGCGCAGTGGTGAGGGAGGGGAGGGGAGATCAGGGACACCGAGGCAGGTGGAGCTGGGGGTTTGGTCAAGGTTTGAGATGGGGAGCCATGTGGCCTGGGAGGGGGAAGTCAGCCCCCAAACCTGGCCAGACAAAGCTTCCATTATGGACATATTTCATCCAGGGAAATCAGGCAGCCTGATTGGCCATTCCTGCCTCTGCTCTCCCACTCAGCCACCCAGAGAAGCCGTAAACACTCAAATGCAAGGATTAACTCTGCATGTGGTGTCTGGGACATTGTGAAAAACTCTTGGGGGCTGTGTTTGTGTCTATGTTGGATTGACCGTTTTAAGCCCAGCACCTAGGACAGGGAAGCTTGGTACACAGCCAGTGTTTAGTAAATACTGACAGACAAAGAGGGGGAGGGAGGGAGGGAGGGAGGAAGGGTATATGAGTGAATAGATGACAAATCTGTCAAAGCATAGAAGCGGATACTTGCAATGGGCTATACTCGGTCTATGCTAGACTTCTGGATGTGGGCGGCAGGAAGGGTTTCTCACGGGCCATATACCAGTGTCCAGGTCAGAGAATGATGCCCAGTGCACAGCATTCCACCATCCTACCTTCCTGCCACAGGGTTCTGGGCCCACAAGTTTTGAGAGACAGCGCATGTCCAGGCTATAGCCCTTCCAGGGCTAAAGCTCCGTCCCTGGTCTTTTATCCTATTAAGTACTTCTGTAAAGCCCCTTAAAGCCTCTGTAAAAGGAGAGATAATGTGAAGAATTCCAGAAGGGTTGGATAAGCCTGGCTGGAGGGTGGGGGTGGAGGCTGAGTTCATTCCTGGGACAGCAAAGGACGAGAGCGCCCCAAGCGCATCAGGAAGCCTGCAGTTTTTCCTTATGGCCACTGGAGGGCACTTCGATCCTGAAATACCAGCTCTTCACCTCCTGTCTTCAGAGACAACCGTTTTTTAAATCATCCTGGTAATGAATGATAGATAGTTCTCTTGTGTTGAATATCCAATACAGTATTAACACCTTAAAGGATATATTATCTCATTTAGTACTCACTAAAATTGTGAGTCATCTTGACTGTGTAGGAAAAATCAAGGCTTAATGAAGCAAAAGAATTTACTTAAGTTGGATCAGCTAAATATCATCTGGGAGTAAGAACTTGAATCCAAGCCCTGTGAACAAATCATAATCAACAAATTCACAGGGGTGCCCGGCTGGCTCTGTGGGTAGAGCATCTGACCCCAGACTCTTTTTTTTAAATTTTTTAATGTTTTTATTTATTTTTGAGAGAGAGAGAGAGAGAGAGACAGCGTGAGCAGGAGAGGGTCAGAGAGAGAAGGAGTCACAGGATCTGAAGACAGGCTCCAGGCTCTGAGCTAGTGGTTAGCACAGAGCCCGACACGGGGCTTGAACCCACGAACTGTGAGATCATGACCTGAGCCAAAGTCGTATGCTTAACCAACTGAGCCACCCAGGCGAGCCATGACCTCAGACTCAAGCCTCACTTTGGGTGTAGAGGTTACTTTTTTAAATTATTTTAATGCTTATTTATTTTTGGAAGACAGAGAGAGACAGAGCAGGAGCTGGAGAGGGGCAAGGAGATAGGGAGACACAGAATCTGAAGCAGGCTCCAGGCTCTGAGCCCAATTCAGGGCTGGAACCCACGGACCGTGAGATCATGACCTGAGCCGAAGTTGGACGCCTAACCGACTGAGCCACCCAGGCGCCCCAGGAGAGGTTACTTTAATCAAAAATGAATGCACACGAAGCAGCAAAGGGGACCGGCTGAGCAGAAGCAGAGAGAAGAGTATGCTCTTCTCAACACAAATATTGTCACTGAACCATTTGCACATACACGAAATTGGAAGATGGCTTACAATTTGTACATTCCATACGGTAATGTTTTTTTCCCCCTGAAATGATGTTATTAAGTAAATGGAGTGTTTCACAGTTCATGGATGTCTTGAAGGAAATGGTCATTGGAATATAAGGCAGAAAAAGATAATTTTCATTTAATACTTAAATAGCACGTACAGTCTACCCAGAGCTGTTCTAAGCACTTTATTTGCATAAAGTAACTCAATTAGTCCTCCGAGCCACCCTCTGCGGTATGCACTGTTATGATGCCCATTCACAGATGAGGAAAGAAGAGTCTTAGGGAAGCCATCTGCCCGAGGTCAGTAAGAGACAGAGCTGGGATTAGGGATCCAGGCAGTCTGGTCCCAGAACCTGTAGTCTGGGATTTGGGAGATCAGGGTGGAGCTGGTCTGGAGAGGGGAGGGCTAAGGGTTCCTAGGGAAGACAAGCACTAGGGAGGTGAGGGTGTTCCGGACAGAGCCGGGAGCATTGACAAAGGCCTAGAGGTGGGAGAGGGAGGTGAGGAGTCAGGCTAGTCTGAGGCCGTGCTGTGTGGAGGCCAGATGGCAGAGTCTGCAGCTTCCCGGGGAGGGGGCCTCCTAGAGGTGGGAAGAAGAGCAGCACTGCAGGGGTGCCTGGAGGGAGCAGGGGTGCTCCAGTGCGGGGTAGAGCTGAGGCCACCCTCCCCCGCCCCTCTCCGGGGACTGGTGTTGGGGAAGTGCAGAGTGTGCTTAGGAAATGGTTGGATTGGATTACAGGGAAGATTAAAGGAGCTAAATTGGGCCTGGGGCTGGGGGAGGTGTCTGAGAAGGGGACTGCGAAGGGCCAGCAGCTGGCCAGGGTCCCAAGAGCCTGCTGGGAGCTAAGGGTGGGGGCAGGGATCCCACACCAGGCCGGAAGCCCTTCTGACCCCAGTAACTGGAATGTGGGGTCACCAAGCAAGGGCATCCTCACTCAGAGGAGGCTGGGGGAGGGGTGGGGGCAGAGACCCAGAGACCATGGGGGGCATAGGGGGGTGGGGAGAGACCTGAAGGTTGAGGGTGGGGTAGGAGGAATGGCCTAGAGACCAGGGAGAGGGGGCAGAGTCCAGAGAGGGAGAAGAAGCTGGGCATGGAGACAGTCTGAGCCCCCTCCTGAGAGGGTATCTGGCACTCTAAGTCTTGGGGCTGGGAAGTGGGAGGCATTGTTGCTTGTAGGGTGTTGGTGGAGAGCCCCTTGCACAAAACAGAGGAGCGCCCTTGCACAAAACAGAGGAGCGCCCTCCCACAGTCCCAGTGGCCGCCACCTCTCCTCCCAACACCCCTACCCCCATGCCTGATTGGCAGCACCAGCTGTGGCCCCTCCCAGCTCCCAGGGCAGGTGGTCAGTGGTCTATTCTGGTTCCCCCGTGTGGCTGGGGAGCCTGGAGAGCCTGGGGAAGGGCAGAGAGAGAGCCTGGCCCAACCCTTCGAGGCTGGATGGGGAAGGGGCATCAGGGCGGCTCCCTGGGACAGGGTTCTGACTGCTCTGAGTTTGGAGAAAAAACTGCAGTGCTCTGCTCTCAACAAGTTGTGTCTCTTTAAAGCTGGAAAGGGGGG
Source organism: Suricata suricatta (assembly GCF_006229205.1). Taxonomy (NCBI): domain Eukaryota; kingdom Metazoa; phylum Chordata; class Mammalia; order Carnivora; family Herpestidae; genus Suricata; species Suricata suricatta. Next base: position 17,464,385 of record NC_043702.1, on the reverse strand, counting down.
TGGATCTGAGACATCTCTGGGTGGCTCTGGGGCCTGAGAGCCACGGCAGTGGGAATCCCCAGCAGCTGACCTTGGACATCAGGATCCAGCCCAGCCCCCAGTCCCACTCCTCCAGCAGGCAGCCTCTCGAGGACAGAAGGGCGCCTGTCTCTGCCGGAGGCCAGCTCCCAGGCCAGCTGGGGGCAGTCTGGGGCCAGGGTGCATTTAGGGGATCCTCTCCAACTGGCAGGGGAGTCCCAGTGCCTGGCTGGCCTGAGGGTGGCACCGAGCAGAGTGACCCCCACCAGCCTCTTTATTCCCTGGATGGGATGTCTTCAGGGCCCCCAGGTCCTATGGGATGGAGGCCAGACTTATCTGCTAATGGGGTCTGACTCCCTGAAATCTGCCCCCTCCAAGCCCAGTCCTTTTTCTGGTGGGCAGTGGGGCTGGGGAGAGGAGAGGGTGGAAGGTTGGGAAGGACTTGCCCACTACGAGACAAGGGACTTTTCAGTGGAGATCCCTGGATAGGGCTGAGTTAAAAAAAGGAAGAGCCTAGAGCTCAGCCTGCCAAGTCAATCTGTGGCAAAGCCTGAGAGACCCAGAGAAACGAGCTGGGTTTCTAGGAGCTATCAACTTAAGGTTCAACCCAGACTTTGTTTTTTACTTGCTATGCAACCTTAGAGAACTTCCTTAACCTCTCTGAATCTAGTATCCATAACTGCAAAATGAAGATAATGGTTACTTCCCAATGTTGTAAGGATTGAAGATACGGTGATTTCATATGGTAGGTGTCCAGAATACGACGCCTAGTATACAGTAGGTGCTCCATAACTGGTAGTTATGTTGGGCATGGTATTCTGAACACCTGCCATATAAAATTTGTCTCTAATCCGTACAACATTGGGAAGTAACTATTAGCCTCAATTTACAAATGAGTAAACTGAGGCTCAGGAGGGTGAGTGAGGGATACATCCAATAGAAGGGCTCAAGAGTGATAGATCCAATTTGGACCCAGGCAGTGGCCCAACAGCTGCTTCCCAATCCCCACTCCCCCTACCCATACCTCTGTAGAGTCCAATGGAATGTAGGCCATTGGCTGGCTATCGGGACAGGTGTGAGGAGATAGAAGGATGAAGGACAGGGTGGTAAAAACACTGAGGGTCAGTGAAGGGATATCTTCTGGAACCCAAGACTCACTTCCACTGTGTACTAGGATGATTTGAAGAACAAGGCATCCCGCTTGGCAGCTAGAACAGCTCAGAGTGCTGTGATGGGCTGTGGTCTGGGCTGGCAGAGAAGGCCCTGGGGTCTGAGTGGACCCCAAGATGACTGTGACTCAGCTGGCTGGAGGAAGAAGAGGATGATCCTATAAGGCTATAGATAGCAACTGTGCATAGTGGCCATGTGAGGTCATTGCCAGCCTGCTCAGGCCCTGTTTAAAGCACTGCACAGCCTCCGAGTGATGTAGGAAACCTGGAAAGGGCCCAGGACAGAGAGATATGGCCAAACTAGAGGGGCAGAAACCGAAAAAGCCTATGAGGAAAGATGAAAGGAATGGGGATGAATCAGGGAAGGAGAGGCTGAGTGATGGCTAAGAACCTGCGAGAATTCCAGGGAAGCGAGGAAGCTGCCTTTCTCTATCTGGTCAAATTCTAAGAAGCGGCTTGCATTTCAGCAGAGGCATTGGAGTTAGACCTTGCGAGGCTATCTCAGGTGTGAATCAGTAGGCAGGTGAAGGAGCCTGTGAAATCTGCATGGAGGTCGGAGCAGGGTGGAGCACCATTGGACCCCATCTCAGGGGCTCCCAGCTCCCGCTGACACCCTTCACCCCAGTTCTCAGACTCTTTCCCTCTTCCACCCAGATACACCCTAGTGTGCTCAAAGGGCATTTCTCCTCTTCTGCTTGGGGGTATCGCAGGGGGGTGCCTGCCTGGGTGGGGAAAGGGGGCTCCACTGCCCCCTTTCTTTCTCTTCAGGAAAATGGCCTAGGACTGGGCACCATTTGGAGAAGTTTAGAGGTATCCCCTCCAAACAGGTGAGGAGAGAGCCGTGTGGGGACAGCTGGGACTCTGAGGGCCGGCACAGGACACCCCCCCAGGGAGAAAGAAGACAGGAGAACAGGAGGGTAGGGAGAACGTACTTCAAGGACTCTAATCCCATTTCTGCTGGCTGGTGTAGCCATGTCTCATCGCGGGATTGGGGCCATTCTGGGGCTGTGCCAAGAAGCTGGGTCCCAAATGATGGTGGGTCTGAGAGGCTCCCAACAGGACTGCCCAGGGAGGCACCGAAGCTTTGATTCAGAAGGAAAAGGCCTCTCCCACTCCTTTCCTTGGAGCAGAGTAGGGAGGGACGTCCAGGATATTTCACTCAAAGCAAGGAGAAACTGAGACCCGGAGAAAGGGCGTAAGAGTCGGGACACACAGCTTATCCACATCCGGCCTCCCAATTCCCAGCCCTATGCTGCTCTCTGCACATCAGGAGGCCTTCTGGGGGACCTTCTCCTAACACTACTGAAGCCCCTTCTCCTTCTCTCCTCTTGACTTGGGTCCCCATCCTCTGCTCCTCCATCTCCTACCCACACGAGCGCCACCTGAAGGTCCAGGATGCTACCACTTTCGCCGTCTCAGTGGCCCCTCCCCTTGAAGATCAGCCCCACCCCCACAGCCCCTCCAGCCTGCAAAGCGTCCAATTTGGTAGCAGTTGGGGGCTGGGAGGAGGTGAGATCGGCCTCAGACTTCTCCTACTTTGGCAGAAAACCTCCAGCCATTCCATGTCTGTAAAAGGAGCGTGGTGCAGGCAGGGGGTTGGAGTTGAGCTGTGGAACCTCCCCGGGGAAGGAGCTGGGTCGGGGGTGTGGGGGTGATGAGGCGGAGGTGGAGGAGGGATTTATGAGAATGAAGGTGGGAGTGCCGGGGAATCCAGGGGCTCAGAAAGCAGTCTGGGGTCCCATGGCGAAGGAGACTGTGGCCTGAAGGTCTTAAGTCAGTGAGAGGCAGAGGGTGGCAGAGGCGGGCTGGGTGGCTGGCCCCGCCTGGGGAGGGGCAGGATGAGAGAGATGAGTTTCAGGGAGAATCCTGAGGCCACGTCCTCCTGGGCCCCCCAACTCAACCTCCACCCCCCATATCAGGAAGAAACAATTGCCTCTGGGCATTCCTTCCCTTTTACAGTCACTCCAGCCTCCTCAGCGGCCTGTGGAGGTTAAGCAGCCACCAGAGCTGAGAGGAATGGAGGGAGGTGCCACAGGGAAGAGGGGCCGTTGCAGGGAGGGCTCTGGGAGCACTGAGGCAGGGAGGAACTGGAGACTAAGGGCTCAGCCAGGGACCCTCACTGTTCCCACTCCCTTGGCCCAGAGACTCGGGATATCAGAGGCTGAGGACACCGCAGAGGTGACCTGGCCTGAGCCCCTGTCACTCCTTGGCCTGGCAGGGCCAGAGAGGACGTGGGACTTGCCCAGGTCACCCAGATGATTAGTTGGTGACCCCCAGGATGAAGACCCATATCTTGCCTCTGGCTGCCCACCTTACACTCACACCCCCATGCTCAAGCCTCCTACCTCACTACCAGGTGTGAAAGCTGAGGCAAGAGCGGGGCTCCAGAGTTCACACCTGCCACGCTATTTCCAAGGCTCTCATGCAATGGCTGTCTCCTGGCCCAACCGAGGTTGGGACAGAAGCCCGTGTTTAGTTGGAAAACAGAAGGGGGGTGGGATGGGGCCAGGAGAAAGGGGCCCAAGGACAAGCCCTGAAGGGTCAGTGGGTGGGGGAAGGGTGCACTGTGGGGAGACATTGGCACTGTCTCCCACCTGGGATCTTGGGCCACACTTGGGGCAGTGAGGCACCCCCAGACAGGGCAAGGTGGAGGAGTGGCTCCTGGTTCTCCTTTTTTGCCCTCTTTCAGTTTTTCCTGAATCCAAATGCCCCAGGCTGGTCAGGTCAGCGTCCCCACTCCAGCCACTCAGTGAGGCCAGCCACCTGACCCCTCATCTGCGCCATCTATGGGATTTGGGAGGTCCTATGGGCAGCCAGGGCCCTTATGTTCCCGGAGCCCTCTGTGAGGTTCAGGCATCTGCCTCCATCTCTACAGACACTGGGTCGGCATCCACAGGCCCTCCAGACTTTGGGCTTAGGGAAAGGCAGGGGACAACAAAGGCAAAGATCTGAAGGCTGGAAAGAGCCTGGCAGTGTCGTCCAGCCAGTCATCTGGCCAGTGTCACCCAACAGAGGAGGATGATGTGGCTGAAGAGAGGTGAACCGAAGGAGAAGCTAACAAGCTGAGATCGGAGGCTGTGATGACTTTGGGTTTTGCTGGTTCCTTAGCTCAGGGGAGGGGGAGAACCTGAAAATGGTGAAACAGGCAAAGTCTCCAAGAGGAAGAAGTACTGTCCCCAGATATTTGATCTGCGAAAGTGGAGTTCCTTTAGCTCTGCTTGGCTCCCAGTTTAGAGTAAGAGCAGAGACACATCATACAGGTTCAAATATAAGGGAATTGTGCGTGTGTGTGTGTGTGTGTGTGTATTTTTAAATTAAAAATTTTTTAAATTTTTATTTATTATTGAGAAACAGAGAAAGATAGAGCATGAGCATGGGAGGGGCAGAGAGAAGGGGAGACACAGAATCCAAAGCAGGCCCCAGGTTCTGAGCTGTCAGCACAAAGCTCAATGCGGGGCTCGAACCCATGAGTGGTGAGATCATGACCTAAGCTGAAGTCAGACACTCAACCAACTGAGCCACCCAGGCGCCCCTATATATATGTATTTTTAAGTAGGCTCCATGCCCAGTGTGGGGCCTGAACTCATGACCCTGAGATCAAGAGCCTCATGCTGTACTGACTGAGCCAGCTAGGTGCCCTTAAGGAAATGTTTCCACTGTCCATGACGGAGATGTGTTAGGTACCCAATGACTCTCAGCGGAGTGGAACGGGCTGACTGGAGACACCAAGTTCCCAGGCAATGGAGGGATTCAAGCAGGACCCACGCTCGCTAGAAACACCAGAGAGAGTTCAACCTTAACTGAGAAGTAAGGACATTGGACTGGCCCACTGCCAACCTTTGAAGCCACCTCCAACCTCAAGCTCCCAAGACTCTCCAAGGTCGGGGTAACCTCGGAAGATTTCAAGCAAAAGCAGGACCGACTTTTTTCTTTGATTTGACAAAATGTATTGATAACACCCGATGTACAAGACACTATACCACATGCACAGGTTTATAAATTGTTCCCTTTTTGTCCCTGACAAACACGGAATGAAATGGTCTGTCATGGGGAACCTTCCCATTTCCAATATCAATTAGCTCAAGGAAGACCGTGACCATAAAATTATGTGACTATTTTTTTTAAATAGCTTACCCAAATTTATAAATTTAGAAGTGTGTCTCCAGGATGTTCACAGCAGCACTGTTTATCAGAGTGAAAGAATGGAGGCAATATAAATGCCTATCAACAAAAAACTGGCTGAGTAAATTATGCAAATCCATACAGTGAAATACAAATGAGGTTAATAAGAAGAATGACTCAAAATGTCCCAAAAAAGAAAAGAGCATGCCCAGATGGGTTCACTGGGGAGTTCTACCAAACATTTCAGAATTAACACCAGTACTTCTCACTCAAACTCTTCCAAAAATTTGAAGAGGAGGGCATATTTCCTAAGTCATTGTATGAGGCCAGCATTACCTTGATACCAAAACCAGACAAAGACACATAAGAAAATGAAACTACAGACCTATATCCCTTATGAATATTGATGTAAAATCTAGGGGCGCCTAGATGGCTCAGTCGTTAAGTGGCCAACTTCAGCTCAGGTCATGACCTCATGGTTTGTGAGTCTGAGCCCCCCTTGGTCTCTGTGCTGACAGTTCAGAGCCTGGAGCCTGCTTCAGATTCTGTGTCTCCCTCTCTCTCTGCCCCTCCTATGCTTGCACTCTGTCCCTCTAGCTCTCTCAAAAATAAATAAACATAAAAAATTTTTTAAACAAATTCAGTTTAGCAAGCCAAATTCAGCAGCATATTCAAAGGATTGTATGTCACCACAAGTGGGATTTATTTCTGGAATGCAAGGATGTTCAACATAGGAAAATCAATCAATTTAATATGCCACATTTACAGAATGAAGGGGAAATCCCACATGATCAATTTCATTCATAATAGCATCAAAAGAATACTTAGGAACAAACATAACGGTGGAGGCATAAGCCTTGTTCATCGAAAACTATAAAACATTACTGACAAGTTAAAGAAGGCACAAATAAATGGAAAGACATCCTATATTCATAGATTGGATGACTTAATATTATTAAGCTGTCAATACTGCCCAGAGTGACCTACAGATTTAATGCAATCCCCATCAAAATTCCACAAATATTTTTTGAAGAAATGGGAAAATCCATTCTAAAATTCATCTGGAATCTCAAGGGACCCTGAATAGCCAGAACAAATTGAAAAAGAACAAAGTTGAAGGCTTCACATTTCCTAATTTCTTTTTTTCATTTAAAAAGATTTTTACTTATTCTTATTTTTTTAATGTTTACTTATTTTTGGGAGGGAGAGAGAAACAGAGCATGATGAGAGGAGGAGCAGAGAGAGAGGGAGACACAGAATCCGAAGCAGACTTCAGGCCCTGAGCAGTCAGCACAGAGCCCGATGTGGTGCTCAAACTCACAAACTGTGAGATTAAGACCTGAGCCAAAGTCAGAGGCTTAACCAACTGAGCCACCCAGGCACCCCTCCTGATTTGGAACTTATCACAAAGCTACAATAAGCAAAGCAGTGTGGTACTGTCATAAGGACAGAAACATAGACCAATGGAAAGAACAGAGAGCCCAGCAATAAATCCTCACACATGTGATGAAATGGTTTTCAGCAAGGGCATTCATTGGAGGAAAGACAGTTTCCAACAAATGGTGCTATGAAAGCTGGAGATTCACATGTAAAAGAACAGAGTTGGACTTTTACCTCACACCACAGACAAACGTGAACTCAACATAAACATAAGACTAAAACTCTTAGAAGAAAACAGGGGCGGTAGAACTCATGACATGGAATCTGGCAGTGATTTCTTGAATATGACACCAAAAGCACAGGGAATAAAAGAGAAAATAGATACATCAGATTTCATCAAGGTGAAAACCTTTTGTGAATCAAAGGATACGATCAACAGAGTGAAAAGACAACCAACCCACAGAAGGGGACAACCTCTTGAATTTTGTGCCAAGTACACTACCCATCCAGATAAGTTATTATTATTTTTAGAGTGTCCAAGTCTAAGAAGTCCCTTGGGGAGGCGAAACTCATTCCAGAGGTGCTGCCCAGTTAGAACGTGTTTTGGAGCACTCCTCTTTCATCTGCTGTCCAAGACTTGGAGTGTTGTTTTGCTGTCCTCCATGGTAGCAAATTCTCAGGGTTGGAACTGAGGTTTGGAAACAGCCCCAAGTGGTTCAGAGCCAAGTTGGTTTTGAGTAGAGAATAGGTGACATAATTTATTTGTTTGTTTTCTGCTTCGTTTCACCAAGGAACTGAGATCTCGGGCTGGTCTGAAGGGCAATTTCCTTATGTGGTCTGGGGACTGTTCACAGAGAGGACTCCCAAAAATGTTCTGTCCTCCCTAGGAAATGGGTGCACAGTCTCCTACAATAGGAATGTTTTGGCCACAAGTGACAGACGCCAGCACCAAGTGCCTTAAGTGAAAGAAAAAAAAAAAAAAGGTAAAGTTTATTGGCCCCAGAGTCAGGAAGGACACTGGGGGAGCTCACATTGAGGGAAGAGCTTCAGAACCAGGGCCCTGGGGTTGACAGTCTCCTCTTGAGGTGTCTCTGCTTCTCCTAGAATGTTGACCTCGCTTTCCTCCTAGTCCAGAAAGACCCCACTGGGCAGAAAACATGGTTGTCACAGGCTCCAGTTTAGCAATCCCTGTTCCAGCTATAAATTCCAGGGAAGGTCTCTGATTGGCCCTTCTCAGGTCCAGGTCACCTGTTGAGCCAATCACTGTAGTCAGAGAGATACAGTTTAGAATCCCAGCTGGGAACTGAGTCAGCTATCCACCCATCATGTGCAGTGTGTGTGTTTGTGTGTGTGTGTGTGTGTGTGTGTGTGTGTGTAGCACTTGTTACCAAAATAACAGAATGGAAAGAAAGCTTTCAGGTTAGTTTGAATGACAACAAGGACGGTTGTTGCCTAGGATATGCTAAGGATCCACATGGTCTCTAAAATTCTCCAGGAGCCTACAATCTAGTCTGGGAGACAAGACACAAAAATATCCAGAACACAACAGCTTGCACTGACTCCAGGCCTGGATAAGAATATCTGGAACTCCCCACCCACCTCATAGGCCTGTCTCTTGGATAAAAATTAGATACTTAGTGTGGAAAGGCTTTGAAAAGACAGCAGTAACAATGCCCTTGACAGTTCACCTGGCCCGTTCACATCCAGTCTGGGGACAAAGGACAACTCCGGAGTCCGACTGCCTCAGCTTCCTGAGCTATAAAATGGGACTGATACTGGTTCCTACCTCCTAGGACTGTTGGAGTTTTGGGAGTCATGGTGGGGAATGCCCAGCAGTGTGGCACACAGTGGGTGCTGTGTGTGTAAGATACTACTTGCATGTTGTTACCCAAGCCTCTTGAAACCCCTGTAGGGTAGATATGGCAAGGTTGAATATTTCCACTTTATTTGATTTTGTGTGTGTGACTATTTCTACTTTTAGTGGAGGACACAGAGAAGGACTTGCCTGCTGTTAATTAGGCCCACTGGTGATGGCAGAGCAGAGGCAGGACCAGTACCCTATTTCTGAAGTTTATATTCTGAAAGGGTCAGGTCCAAGAGAGGCCTGGGAAGTGCCAGATGGAGATGTAGGGAGACGGCCAGTGCTCGTGGAGAAGTGGGGATGTCCTCAGAGGTCAGCCAGTACCTTGTACACTGAGGACAGGGAGCTATGAAGGACTGGACAGGTCCTCTGTGGGACTCCATTCTTGTTGGGGGCTTGGAGCATTATGGGGGGGTGGGAAGTGATTGGGGCTTATCACCCCAAACCTACCTCTGCCATCTGACACCCATGCCTCCTCAGATACCCGGCCCCCATCCCCCCTGAGCGCCTTTCCTGTGTGCTTGTTTCCCGGATTGAGGCATTCTCCTCTATAAATACCAGCTCTGGTATGTCAGGGCTGGCAGCTGTTGCTGCGGGAGAGATGGCTGGGTAGACGTGTGGCTCCTGACAAAATACAAACCCCTGGTGTATGTGGGGGTGGGTGATGTGAGTAGGGGCATGAATCAGAGAAGGGGTGGGAGTGGGCACGAGGGGGCAGAAGCCAGGGGAAGACGCTGTGCGGGGGTAAGAGTACATAGCAAGTGGAAACTGAGAGGGCACTAGACTCTTTCTGGAAATCATCCTGTTGTTTATAAACTTGAGGCTCCGCCCTAACCTGAAGAGGAGGGGGGAAGGGCCTAGACTAGCCCAGAGGGAAACTGAGGCTCAGGGCTAGAACCCTGGTGCCGTGGATATACAGGAACAGGCGGGATCTGGCCAGGATTGTTCTCTGCTCCCCCCCTCCCCCCATCTGCCTAAAGACCCTCTTCCTCTGGGCCTGGCTGGTGGACTGTCTCTGCCTGAGCCCTCCCCAACCTCTTTCACTTCTAGACAATCTTTAGGGGGAAAGGTGATTTTGAGCCTTTCTTGGGAACAGGCCTTGTTCCTTCATGCAATGACCCGAAGTCTCTCCTTAGAGCAAAAGGGACACCCTCAAACCAAGTGGAAGCCTCTTACCCACTCTCTCCTCTGACTACCCTCCCCCCAACCCCCCTACCTCTCAGGCACCCAAGGGCTGAAAGAGGCCTGCCTAGGGGTTCCGGACATGCTTGCTGCCCCGGTGAAGGGGTTGGCAGGCCTGCCCATCTTCTGCCTTCCTAGGTCCTCCGGCCAGTCCCACACCTCTTACGGGCCCCTTCCCACACGCCCAGGGGCGCAGGCCTCCTACGGGGGAGCCGGCCTCCCCGCCCCCACGCCAGCGGCCGCCTTTCCTGGCAGGACAGCGGGATCCTGCAGCTGTCAGGGGAGGGGCGGCGGGGGCTGATGTCAGGAGGGATACAAATAGTGCGGACGGCTCAGGGGCCCTATCTCCCCTCGACGCATCCACTCTCCGGCCGGCCGCCGCCCGCCGCCTCCTCCGTGCCGCCCAGCCTCGCCCGCGCCGCCACCATGAGCCAGGCCTACTCGTCCAGCCAGCTCACGTCCTCCTACCACCGCAGGTTCGGTGGGGCCGCTGGCTTCCCGCTCGGCTCCCCGCTGAGCTCGCCGGTGTTCCCGCGCGGGAGCTTCGGCACCAAGGGCTCCTCGAGCTCGGTGACGTCCCGCGTGTACCAGGTGTCGCGCACGTCGGGCGGGGCCGGGGGCCTGGGGGCGCTGCGGGCCAGCCGGCTGGGGGCCACCCGTGTGCCTTCCTCCTCCTCCTACGGCGCGGGCGAGCTGCTGGACTTCTCGCTGGCCGACGCCGTGAACCAGGAGTTCCTGACCACGCGCACCAACGAGAAGGTGGAGCTGCAGGAGCTCAACGACCGCTTCGCCAACTACATCGAGAAGGTGCGCTTCCTGGAGCAGCAGAACGCGGCGCTCGCCGCCGAGGTGAACCGGCTCAAGGGCCGAGAGCCGACCCGGGTGGCCGAGATCTACGAAGAGGAGCTGCGGGAGCTGCGGCGCCAGGTGGAGGTGCTCACCAACCAGCGCGCCCGCGTCGACGTCGAGCGCGACAACTTGCTGGACGACCTGCAGCGGCTCAAGGCCAAGTGAGGACCCGGCGCTCCCAGAGCCCCCGCTTTCTGGGCCTGGTTCCCGAGGCGAGGCCTGAGGGTTGGGGCGCAGCTGTCAGGACCCGCCTTTCCCCCAGGGCACCAGGGACTACTCTCCTTCTCCACTTCGGGGAGAGAGTCACCTACTGTGTCCTCCGAGGAGAGGCAGACTCCAGGTCTCTCCCTGGTGCTCTCACTGTGCGAAGGAGGAGTTTTCTTGGGGACAACGTGGGCTGCAAATGGGAGACCCTGGGCCCTGTGGACAGTCTCCTTGAAAGCATCTTAAGATGCTGGGGTGGTGTTGATGGGGGGCAGGCAGAAGAGTAGAGGGAGGAGGTCAGGCTTCAGTCAGAGGGAAAGGGGAGGGAGGGGAGGCTGATAGGAGACAAGGAAGATCTGGGACAGGCTGGGGAATCCAAGTGGCAGCTCTCAGCTCATCTGTAATGAAGAAGGGTCACAGGGGAGGGGGCTAAACAGCTGATCTTGGTCCTTGTGCCTGGCTGAGGCTGACACCTCACAAAGGGAATGGATAAGCTAGAGGAAAGGGGTGGGAGCTGGTTACAGCCCCCAGAAAGCTTGGAGGACCTTATGGTGGGCTTTGTCAGGCTTCCCGTAAGAAAAGGCAATGAGAACAGAGCAAGTACTCGTAGGTCCTGCTTCTGAGAGCTTAAGTGAGCAGAATCAGTGTCTTACCACGCGGACACAGACAATAATTGAGCGCCTGCATGGTGGAGGCTGGGGCTGGGAACCAGGAACATGGCGGCGGATAAAATAGACACAGTTCCTAATCCCAGGGAGGTCACAATCTGGTGGAGACATAGACTTCCGGGGTGTGGCTCTAGGGAAGAAATTGGGCCACTTCCTGTCCCCTCCCTGGGTGGGTGGGGCCTCTTGTCTCTACCCTCTAGCCAGGCCTCCTCACGGTGTCCTAAGCCCTATGCCCTGGGCAGTCCCCCCAAGCCATCTCTACAGCCTATTTTATCCCCACCAACTGTCGCTTTCTGTCTGCTGTTCCGGCCAGGCTGCAAGAGGAGATTCAGTTGAAAGAAGAAGCAGAGAACAATTTGGCTGCCTTCCGAGCGGTGAGCCCTCTTTGGTCCCCAAGTAGCCTTACCTTCCTGACCCCATGTGACCCCTGGTCTCCCTCCGCCCTGCCTGGGTTATCAGTGACCTTGTCCCTCTTGCTTGATCACTCCCAGGACGTGGATGCTGCTACTCTCGCTCGAATTGACCTGGAGCGCAGAATTGAATCTCTCAACGAGGAAATCGCGTTCCTTAAGAAAGTGCATGAGGAGGTATGTCCTCAGCCTTCCTCTTGAGGGTCTTTAGACCCTGGTGAGAGCAGCTGGAAGGGAAAGGGGGCAGTGCAAGGCTCTGGGAACAGGGTTGGGCGGGTGCTGTGTGGGTGAGGCTCGGTAGAGCACTGAAGCCCAGCTGTACCCTGCAGGAGATCCGAGAACTACAGGCCCAACTTCAGGAACAGCAAGTACAAGTGGAGATGGACATGTCCAAGCCAGACCTCACCGCTGCCCTCAGGGACATTCGGGCTCAGTATGAGACCATTGCGGCTAAGAACATCTCAGAAGCTGAGGAATGGTACAAGTCAAAGGTGGGCAGCCTGGCCAGGGGCTATGGCCCCTCCTTCTTCCTCCCCCCCCACCCCCCGTTTGGAGATGCTTCCTGTGCTCTATCCATGGGGAGGAGGGTGAGCCAGGGTCTCCATGCTCCCTTGTCCCTTGCCATCCCTACCTGCATTCTCCTCATCTCATGCCCCTCCCTACCCTTAGGTGTCTGACCTGACCCAGGCAGCCAACAAGAATAACGATGCCCTGCGCCAGGCCAAGCAGGAGATGATGGAGTACCGACACCAGATCCAGTCCTACACCTGTGAGATCGATGCCCTCAAGGGCACTGTGAGTCCCTGCCCAGCTTGCCGGGCCCAATCGTTCAGGTCTACAGCTCACACTCTCACTCTGTGACCTTGGTTCCCATCACATACCCTCTCTGGGCCTCTCTCTCTTTAAATCTACCACAGGGATGAAAACAGATGGGTGGATTCTCAATTGGACTCTCAGGAATTGTGGGGCTCCTACATGGGGGTGGAGAGGATGAACATTGATGCTTCCTTTTATCATTTCTGTTCTCTGGGTTTCTTTTTAAGACTTCACTTGAGTTTAGGGTCCCTTAGCTCGGAAGAATTTGCCAGCTCTTGGACCTGACCATCTGGGGTTGCGTCCTAGTTCTGAGACTGTGTCTCTCCCCATCCTGGGTCCCTAGTGCCCACCCCTACATGCCTGTACTTGACCTGGGCGTCCCTCTCCTGCAGAACGATTCCCTAATGAGGCAGATGCGGGAGCTGGAAGACCGCTTTGCTAGCGAGGCCAGTGGCTACCAAGACAACATTGCACGTCTGGAAGAAGAGATCCGGCACCTCAAGGATGAGATGGCCCGCCACCTACGCGAGTACCAGGACCTGCTCAATGTCAAGATGGCCCTAGATGTGGAGATCGCCACCTACCGAAAGCTGCTGGAGGGCGAGGAAAGCCGGTGAGGGGTGAGGCCGGGGCTGGTGGTGGGGTTCTGGGGAGTGCTGAGGCACCTGTTCCTGCCCTGGGAGGGGGGCTCAGGATCACCCTAGCAAGATCTGGAAATAATTTTATACACGAGGCCACCAAACCACTAATTGCAGAGAATTAACCAAGGCCACCTGGGTAAAAGTGATTTAATTAATGGCTTTTATAAAAAGAGAAACATAAGTATTCCCTCATCTACCTTCAGAATTAAGAACCAGCAGCATGAAACCATGTTCAGCCACCAGTAATAAAATATTACTGCCAGTCAAGGGAGAGATGAAAACAGAGTAAGGGATGATAAGGGAGAAAAGGGAAGGGGCAGATAGAGAGAAATGGAGAGCCTTGGACACAGGCTAAGAAGGAGAGTGCAGAGACTCGTGCCCTGAAGGTGCACAAGTGCACACACACATACACACGTGCACACACACTTGCGCACGCACACACACGCTCAAAGGACAAGACAGCATGACATGCTCAGAGCAACCTAACTCGTAGATACCGAAAATGACATATGACTAAAAGACAGTATGAGGGAAATTTCTGGAGTGATGGAAATGCTATACATCTTTTTTAAAATGTTTGTTTATTTGTTTATTTACTTGAGGGAGAGAGAGAGAGCACAAGTGGGAGGGGGGCAGAGAGGTGAGGAGAGAGAATCCCAAGTGGGCTCGTGGGGCTCAAGGTCACGAACCATAAGATTATGACCTGAGCTGAAATCAAGAGTTGGATGCTTAACTGAGTGAGCCACCCAGGCGCCCAAGAAATCAAGATATATCTTGATTTAGCCTGGTAGTTACATGGATGTAGACTGATCAAAACTCACCAAACTGTATACTAAAGATCTGTGCATTTCACTGTATGTAACTTAATCTCAACTTAAAACAGGTCAATTGCTCAAAAAAAAATGACACCTATTGATATTTATAAAAATGGTAATATCTAAGGTTTTAAAAAATCAGCAGACATGTTTAGATACATAGACTTACACATAGATTTCAGATTTCATAGAATTACATCTACATATAATAACCTTTTAACGTGGCTCAAGTTGTGTGGCATTCTCCCAGCACAAGGCATAAACGGGGATGGCATTTACCCTGGCACTTGTCCTCCCACGTGTGGGCTGGAGGTTTCCAGCCTGGCTGGGGGTAGGCATACATGAGGGTATTGCCCACGGCTGCTATTGATACACCCTGAAGCACCTGAAGAAGGAAATCCTGGTGAACTGGAGAGGGCAGTGGGGTTGGCGGTACTGATTTCAGGCCAGCAAGTCAGAGATGGAATGGGTGATCCTTCCAGAAGGAGATAGCTGTGCTGGAGCTTTGACCCCATGCCCTTAGTAGCATGACGGTGGGAGTGTTAAGGTCAGTGAGACAGGGACAGATGACAGTGGTCATTAGCTGGGACCTGGACAAGCTTTGATGGGGGTCACAGGGAGAGATGGGGGGTTCTAACCCTTTGGGGGCTTGGTCTCTCCCCTTTCAGGATCAACATCCCCATCCAGACCTTCTCTGCTCTCAACTTCCGAGGTGAGTGCTTGCTGGTTGGTGGATGCTGGGTGGCAGGGGCAGGAGTCTAGCATGGGCACTGCCTAAGGCCAGCCCAGAAAGGAGGATGGAGGCGTGGGGACAGGGCTGGGGTCCGGGAAAGAGAAAGGGGGCTGCTGCAGGTGGGTGGGGAAGTTTAGGGAGAGGCACCTTTTAACAGAGAGATGTTTTCAATATGCCCAACCTCTGAAGGGACCAGGGGTGTCCTTGGGGGTCTGGCAGCAGAAGCATCTAGAACCATACACCCTACTACAAGGCACCCACCAGCCACTGTCTGTGTGGAAAATTGCCAAGCATCCCTTACCACTTCCACCCCTACCCCCAGCTGTGTGTTGTACACCTCCAGTTTGCTGGAGCAAGATGTTGGATGCATGTTTAAAACAACGAAGCCAAACCTTAGCAAAGCCAAACAATTAAAAGAACGAGCTCCTAGGGCATTCTGCCATTCTGACATTAGGAATATGCAGATCGAGTGGCTTTCCAACCCCAGAGAGCAGAAAAACACGCTATAATGATACATTAGGAAAGCAAGTCAGAGTCCTTGGCAGCATCGCCTTTCCTAGATCAAACCTTTTATATCTTCGACGTTCTTTTCCATCGGGAAAAATACATGCAGGGCTCCATCAAGTTACAGCGTTTATCACTGGTTGGCTGCTCGCTAAGGAGATTCATGAACACCAAACTCATAATACCCAGGACCTAAATTTGACCCGCCCTATAAAATTCAGAACCTCTTTTTTCAGTTGGTAGTTGATGCAGACAGCCAAGGGTAAGCCTTGCAACTGAAGCTGCTTAAGGCTTTTTCAAATCAATGGTTCTGTTGCCATGATGGTGCAAGTATCACTGTTACTATTTCACAGTGAAGAAACTGAGGCACAGAGAGGCAAGTGATTGGCCGCCGGTATAATGGATCAGTAGCTGACTTCTGCCTGTGTCTCTTTCATTAAGACATGGTTGACTCAACTGGAGTCTGAAAGGGGGCTGGGTACCATGAGGTCCTCTAAAAGAGTGTGTTGATGCTGGCTTTGGGGTTCTTTCAGGGTACAAATTCATGTGTTGGAGCTGAGGGGTTAGAGAGAAAGGAAAAAGGTACCCGAGAAATGGAAATGTTGGGTGGCCTGGGGCCTCAGGGGTCCCCCACCCTCCAAAATCAGCCCACAGCTGGAGCACCTGTGTTGGCTCCTGAGCCCATCTCAGCCGTGGGATTGGCCCCAGCATCTGCAGAGCCACCTGCTGGATGCTGGGCTCAAGGACAGGTTATAAAGTCTTGCTAAAGAAGTAACAGACCCATCTTGAAGGGGTAGGCGACCTCTGGGCTCCATCGCATGGAGCCAGGGATGGACTCCTAGTCCCTGGAGTGGCCCAGGCCTGGATTTGGCCAGGCTCGAGTACGTGGTTGAATCTATTGCAGAAACAAGCCCTGAGCAAAGGGGTTCTGAGGTCCATACCAAGAAGACAGTGATGATCAAGACCATCGAAACCCGGGATGGGGAGGTGAGTCATCGGCCTGGTCCCCTTACCCATGGGGGAGGGGGGCTGTGGGGTGTGCTTGTGAAGCTGTTGGCAAGGTGTCTCCCACCAGTTGTGCTGGTTTGAGCCTCTGCCTGGAGGGAGAGGGGTTCCTGCTGCACCAGAGTTGGGGGGCAGCCCAGGATTGGGGCTCCATTCTCCTGCCAACACTGGTTTGCCCGGGGCTTCTCTTCTTCCCCAGGTCGTCAGTGAGGCCACACAGCAGCAACACGAGGTGCTCTAAAGCCAGAGACCCCTCTGCCATCAGAGACCATCCTCGCCCCTGTCCTCACTGCCTCTTGAAGCCAGCCTCCCTCCATCCCAGGTCACCACACCCAGCCACAGTGCTCCTCTCACAGCCTCTGACCCCTGCTCACTGACCACTGCTCATGGCCCCTCCAGGGGACAGGGCTGACCCCTGCCCAGGCATAGGCAGCCCCAGCTGTGTGAGTCCTGGATGTTGAAAATGAGAGAGCCTGGCTCTTGGCTGCCCTCAGGGTGTGCCAGGCAGGGCCAGGATGGAGCCAAGGCAGAGCAGTGCCCCCGCCCCTCTTACCTCTGTGACCTCAGGCTCTAGCCCCTGGCTTTGGAGAGGGCTCCAGAGCAAGGTGTTGGAGCCCCACGTCATCAGGATGGAACCTATGGACCTCCCTACCCCCTACTTCCTAGCCTGGGTCAGAGAGAAAGGGCAGCCTCCCCAGCGAGCCGGGCAGGTGACTGGGAGACTAGCCCCTGTGGGAATGGGGGCTTGAAACTTCCCCCCCCCCCGGCCCCTTCCTTTCCCACAGTGGGCTTAGAAAGCAGGGGCTGCAAGAGGGAACCCCCGAAGGTGCCAGATGTGGGAGCAGGAGATTTGGAAGGAGAGAGGGTGGGAGAGATGCTGGAGAGGAGAGGAGAGGAGAGAGGCGGAGAGCGGTCTCAGGCAGGGGGAGGGGTCCCCCCTCCACGCCTGCCCCTCCCCTGCAGCAGGGGCTCTGGACAGAAACAATAAAAAGAGAAGCACAAGCCTAGCACATGCCTGGCTGTGTTGGCTGCCTGCTTACCTGTGGGAGCCCCTGGGGCCCTGGTATGCTGCCCCTTGAGATGGAATGTGTGCTGCCCTCCTGCCCAGTCAGACTGTCCCCTGAGGCCTGTCACCCCTGCTGTTCCCAGAACCTCCCAGCCTTGTTGTGTGTAGTGAATGGTGGAGGGGGGTTGGGCAGGGAACTTTTTTTTAGGGAACCTTGAATACCTGCTGTTAGGTCCCATTTCCTGAACTGCCCCCCTTGGGCCCCCTGCCCCAAGGATACCCGCTGCTGCTCTTTCTGAAGGACTCAGACTGGCCCTGAAGTAGGACTCTCCTCTTCCCTTCCCCTGCCTGAGCACCTGCTATGAACAAGGGCTGATTCAGGAACAAAAACAATGTTAAGGAAAATGGAAAGCTTTATCTTGGTCTTGGAGAAGAAGACCCAGCGCTCTAAAGATGTCAATTTATCCTACATTAATCTATAATTTCAATGCAATGCAATCTGAAAATACCAAAGGGAAATTTGGGGACAATTTGGCAAGTGTAGGAGAGGTGGGGTGTAAGACATGAAAAAGGATTAGGAAGTCCTAGAATAAAATATTAACACAGACGCATGAAAGGTTTCTGTGGAGAAAACTTAAATATTCAATATATAGGCTTGGGGGTCATTGGGTAGCCATTGGGGCAGGAATGAAGCCTGTTTCTTTTTACTCCTTCCAAAACATTCCAGATGGATCTAAGATTTAGGAAGCCTGATGGATCCATAGAGTCCTCAACCTTCAAATTAGAACTCACAAATTTAAGAGATTACTCTTTATTTTTTTTAATTTTTATTTTTTTTAATTACTCTTATTTTTTTATTTAAAAAAAGGTTTTTTTAATGTTTTATTTATTTTTTGAGACAGAGACAGAGCATGAGCGGGGAGGGGCAGAGAGAGAGAGAGACACACAGAATCAGAAGCAAGCTCCAGGCTCTGAGCTGCCAGCACAGAGCCTGACGTAGGGCTTGAACCCACGAACGTGAGATCATGAACTGAGCCTAAGTCGGAAGCTTAACCGACTGAGCCACTCAGGTGCCCCAAGAGATTACTCTTTATAAGAAAGGGGAATAGGGTAGAGATCACAAACATGGTAAACTCAGCAGGGGGAAAGAAACAAACCTAATAGGGTTCCAGACCTAAGGTCTCTAGTCTGACGTTGTTAACTGGCTGTTTCCAGAAACTTCTAAAGCTTTTCTGGTGTCTCTGTCATTCTCCCTCTCCACGGATGCCACCCTCCCTCACGTGTTACCTCTTACCTCTGGGCTGTGTAGCCCCTCCCTATAAGAAGGCCACATTCTCCTTTGTATCCTTCATCTTTGCCCTGGGAGCACCGGGGGCACCCCCCAGGTCCCCAGCCTCTGCCACGGGTGACTCATGGTCATTTCTTTCCCTCTAGTGATCTAGTGGAATGAACCCTGCGGACCCTATAACTACCCCAATCAACCCGAAATGAAATTAGGAGTAGCATTTACAGTGTCCTCACCCTGGGATACAGGAGGAGGGGTGGGTGAGGGGCTTCTCATCCTTGAACCTGGTGGGGACCCTGGAATCTGAGTTAGTCTCTCTGTGAGAGACAGACTTGGGTGAGGCTGGGTTCAGGCAGATAAGAGATAGTGTGTGTATTTGTAATTTCAGGAGCCTCTCAGCAATTTCTTCTTTCCCCTAAATGAGCACGTTCACTCATCTACCCCACAAAGGCTAAAGGGACATATAGGTCAGGGAAGGTCTTAGAGGTACCCCCTATCCTCCAAAAAAATGTATCAGTGTAGACTAGTCATTAAAGTGGAGAGAGTCTAGGCATCTTAGACTCTCATAGGCAGACCTCAGGTCCCTGAGGCAGTGACCCCCACAACACAGTAGTCCCCTCCCAGCCTCCCCCACCACCTTGATGAGCAGTCATCAAGCTCTGCTTGAATATCCCCGCTGTCAGAGAACACACTACCTCCTTGGGGGCCCCTGCTAGCGGTGGGGCGCTCTGCAAGTCAGAAAGCCCTCCTCCTGGCACACTTCTGTCTCGGGTAACTACTACCCACCTGTCCTCAGAGAAGAGAGAAGGCTCGGACCCACCCTGTGTCCCCAGTGGGGAAGCATTCTCTGAGCAGAGCCTTCCTGGGTCTAGCAGTCTTCTGATTCAGGGCGCCTTCCTGGCTCAATCAGTAGAACGTCTGGCTCTTGATCTTGGGGTTGTGACTTCGAGCCTCACGTTGGGTGTAGAGATTACTTAAAAATAAAATCTTTAAAAAATGACAGAAAAATCCTAGGTAGAAATCCTCTGGTTCTAAGTCCTCTGCTTTGCCTGCCCCCTTGGGAGTCGGACAGTGATACGGGTACTCTAGGGCAGGGGACATGGACATGGCACTCGCAAAGAATGGGCGAAATAAGCCAAGAAAAAGATCCGGGTTTCATGTGGTCATCCATACGTGCCCCATCACCTCCACGGAAAAACCTCTCCCTGTTCCTTGGGACACTGGTGTCTTCTCCAGTAAGACTCTGAACATCATGAAATAAGAAAGCTCTAGGAGGACTGACTACCTTCACATAAAACCGAGGGGACCCTTTCTAGACCAACTCAGACCCCGCCTGAGAGGTGAGGTAGGAAGGACTGTGAAGACAAATATGTCCCTGAGCCAGGAATGAGGGCTCAGAGGACACTGTCCTGCTCCCTCTGTCTGCTCTGACTACACTCCTCCCCCTGCCCCCCAGACGGCACCTTCTACCCACTTACCCCTCCCTCTCCCTCCTCTCACCTGGTGGCCCAGGACACTTATGCAAATACATCAATGACATCTGGTTCAGCACTCGAATGTCAGCTAACCAAGGTGGAAGGGGGGGTTCATCATTTTACTTACCACGGTTCTCCGGGTGCCCGGGAGAGTGCTTGCTCCATTGAAGGTGCTCATTAAATATTTAAGTACTTGTTGAATGAATACCCACGGAGCACTTTTATTTACTTTTCTCTAGATTAAATATTTACTGGGAAGGCAGATGGCCCCCACTTCATTCACTGATCCAACCAACATCTGCTGACCTTTTGCCTTGTGCCAGGCACATGGTGCATCATGATGTCCCAGAGGAAACTCCCCATGGCCCAGAGAGGTGGGGAGACCTGCCAAGGTCGCACAGCATATCCATGGCACAGGAGGACCAGGCTCCAGCTCCTTGGCCTCCAGAGTCCAGATCTCTTTCCATGACAGCATAGGCTTGTGATCACAAGGCAGGGCAGACTGGCAGCACACACCCAGCCCAGCGCCAGGCCGCAGAGCACTATGGGGTCCATTCTGAGGGACAGATGAGCACCTTGCAGCCAGCTGCCCTGGGTCGTGGGCCTGGCCAGAACCTGATGGCCTCTGATGGTCAAGGCTAGTACGGACTCCTCCAGGAGAGGGCGCCAGTGACTCACACGGGCCTGTGCCCTCCCTACCCAGGCCCACACACCCCTGAGCACACATCAATGAATGCCCCACTTCAGGACATTCTGCCAAGAGATACACAAGCCATGTTCCAGGCCCTGCGCCAGGCCCTTTTAAATAGTTAATATTCATTTTAATATTTAATATAATAATTTAAAGCCATCACAACAACCTAAGTCAGATCATGTAATTCCTCAGCTCAAAAGCCTCTGAGATGACTTCCTGTTTTCACTAAGAATAAAAATGCCATGGCCTACAAGATGCGGGCTATCTGGCCGCTCCTATCCAACTGAACTCATGTCCCTCTACCCTCCCTACCACTCCCTCCAGCCCCACTGGTCCCCTGGCTCTTCTTGGAGCCTCCCGGGGACATTCCACCCTCTGCCCAAGGTGTCCTATCCAGAAATCCACCTTTTGTTTCCTCACTCCTTAAAGATTGGCTCAATTATTCCCAGCCAGGCTCCAGCCACCCTATTTGAAAGTGCAAGCCCCACCACACTTGCATCCCCCTTGCTCTGCTCCGTTTCCCCCACAGGGCAGGAATCCTCGTCTCTTCTGTCCACTGCTGTATCCCTACTGCCCAGAACAATGCCAGGCACAGAGTAGGGCCTCAAAAATGCTTTCTGAAGGAACAAATAAATCCTGAATTGGGCTACCCCATTTTATAGATGAAGAAGCTGACGCTTTATGATGTTAAGTGACTTACTCAAGAACACACAGTTCATTTATTCAACCAACGAACAACCCAGCCAACATTTACAGACCACCTAACTGTATGCATTCTGAGCCGATTGTTGAGGTCTAGTGCTAGGTGGCTTTGGATTACTGGATTTTTAAAACAGTCTTTAGTTCTTTGTTCTTTTTTTTTTTTAATGTTTATTTTTGAGAAAGAGAGAGCACAAGATGGGGAGCAGCAGAGAGAGAGGGCAGCTGGCAGCACAGAGCCCGATGCTGGGCTCGAACTCACGAAGCGAGGGGTAAGATCATGACCTGAGCTGAAGGGGACACTTAACCGAGGGAGCCACCCAGGCGCCTCTCTAGTTCTTTGTTCTTGATGTTGCATCTGCTTGTGAAGCTCCCCCCACACTTTCCTTTTAGAATCACATTTATGTTTAAGACTTTGTTATCAATGGCTTCCAGGGATTGGTGGGGGGGATGTGGTTGACCACAAAGGGGATATTCAGGGAAATATTTAGGGTGATGTTCTGTATGGTCCTGAGGTAGAGGATGCACAATTCTGTGCATTTGTCAAAACTGGAAGAACTGAACAGCACAAAGAGCAAGCTCTAATGCATGCAAACAACAAAGAAATTTCATTCCTCAAGGCCCTTAATCCCTGTGAACATAATTCAGTGCTTAAATTGTCTCTTCTGTACCCTCTTTATTCACATGCACAAGCACACTGTGACTTTGGTCTTTCCGAGTGCAGGTGGTGGGTGAGGTGACATTGAGAGTAACTTTCTGCATCTCAGAATGACTCAGGGCTCCTTCTCGGGCTCCTCTCTGCCCTCCCCGGCTTCACTCCTCGGGGCTCAAGTTCAGGCCTAGGTCTGAACTTTTGTTTCCCTTTTTATTTTGAGATAACTGTAGATTCAGACGAGGTTACAGGAAACAATACGGACAGGTACTTCACTGGGCTTTCCCCAATGGTTCCATCTCACATAACTACAGTACAATATCACAACCAGGAAATTGCCATTAGTCCACTTGTCTTCTTGAGATTTTACCAGTTTTCCATGCACTCATTAGCGTGTGTGTGTGTGCGCACGCGCAATTTTATCACATACGTAGATTTATGTGGCTACCCCAGTCAGCATATGGGAATGTTCCATCGCAAAAGTCTCACTTGAACTTACAAAAGTGGTGATATCCTATCTTGATGTTTGTCAAAGGGTAACGCTTAGAATCGTCTGAGTCACCTGGGCCACTCCTTATGTGTGCAGATTCCTGGACCCTCCCAGCACCCTTTATGCACCTTTGTCTCTGGGGGTGGGGACTGAGAGTCTGTACTTTCAAGGGGTGTCATTCTTTGAGAACCACCCTATCACCAGCCTCCAACGGTCCCATGATCTCCAATTCACCCTGCGCACCTGGCTGCCAAGAGGGATCCTTCTAAAACACAGCTCTGACCACGTTCTCCTGCTGCTTACCACCCTCCAGAGGCGCCCCACAGTCATCAGGATACAGACCTTAGCGAGCAAAACTACCACCCCACTGACCGCACCCCACTGCAGGTCAATGTCTCCAAACTCCTCTGACTCTTAGAACATGGCATCTCCTTTCATCATGCTCTGATTTAGGTCATGCCATTCCCTCTGCCTGGAATGTCCTTCCACCCTTCTCTGCCTGGTGCAACCCTTCTTCAACTATGCATTTTTACAGAGGAGGACTTGGGGGTTGAGAGAGCTTCAGTACAGCCCAGCAAGTTGGGACCCGACCAGCTGGGAGCCTGAATCCGTTGACTCCCAGCTCCTGAGCTTACTGTCTGCAGGGCTGGCATGGAGGCTGGGGGGTGGGGTGGGGAGCACTGGTCCTTCTTCCTGGCTGTCTACTCACCTCCACTCAGGCCTGCTTCCCCATCTGCCACTCAGACAGGTCATCCAGGACCTCCTCTCCCTCTGCCCCCAGCTGGGAACGAGCAGCCTGAGGGGAGGGCAATGAGTTGAGCCCCGGGGTAATCCGACTCCAGACTCCTGGGTGGGCTGGGGGGCGGGCGCACCATGAGGGATAGGACCTGGAACAAGTCCTCAGGGCCCCTTTTAAGCAGACGTTGGAGATAGGGGCTCCTGGAGAGAGGGAAGGAGCAGTCGGGAGTCCAAGTCCCCTCCTCTGCTGCCCCCTCCCTCCACTGCTCCCTCGCAACCCGAGCCGGGGGGCCTAAAAATAGCCCCCGAGGCGCAACCGGCAGGCCGCCCCGGTGACCTTCTGGGTAACACAGGCCGAAGGCGGGCGGGCAGCAGGAAGGCAGGGCGCCGGCCCCCCAGGACTCATCTCCCAGGGCACCATCCCCCCGGGGTGCCCCCCATAGCCGTCCGGTTCCAGCGTCACCCTCAGCGCAGTTCACAGAGGCCATGCAGAAAGCCCGGGGCACGCGAGGCGGGGACACGGGCATGAGGGCACCCCCCAGCCCCGGGGTGCCCCCGAAGCGAGCCAAGGTGGGGGCCGGCAGAGGGACGGTGGCCGGGGCGCCCATCTTCCTGCGGCCCCTGAAGGACGCGGCGGTGTTGGCGGGCAGCGACGTGAGGCTGCGGGTGGCGGTGAGCGGGACGCCCCAGCCCAGCCTCAGCTGGTTCCGGGACGGGCAGCCCCTGCCCCCGCCGGCCCTTGAACCCAGCTGCCTGTGGCTGCGGCGCTGCGGGGCACAGGACGCCGGCGTGTACAGCTGCAGGGCCCAGAACGAGCGGGGCCAGGCCTCCTGTGAGGCTGTTCTCACGGTGCTGGAGGTTGGAGGTAATGGGGAGCGGGGGTGGCTGGTGGGGTGGGGTGCTCAGAGCCGGACAAGGACTGCCGGGCCACGTGGGCAGGTCCCGGTTCACCCAGCCCTCTTCCCAGGTGCTCTCGCTTTTCTCCACTGGGCTGGCCCAGAAGTGTCCATCAAGAGGAAAGTGTGTGTTGGGGGCAAAGGGGTGTCAGAGTAGAGGGGTTTCCCCACAGGGAGATCAGAGGTCAAGGGTCAGCATTTGGTAAGCAAAACCTGAGCCCCACTCAGGCCGCTCTGGCACTTACATAGCGAAAGCCCTCCTAGTT
Source organism: Suricata suricatta (assembly GCF_006229205.1). Taxonomy (NCBI): domain Eukaryota; kingdom Metazoa; phylum Chordata; class Mammalia; order Carnivora; family Herpestidae; genus Suricata; species Suricata suricatta. The sequence continues at coordinate 17,439,807 of NC_043702.1, read as the reverse complement.
TCCTGTAAACAGAGTCCTCCTGGGAAAAGATCATATTCATCAGCTCACATAACGTAGACTTGGGACACCTTACAGGGGTGCACATGTCTGAAAGAGGAGTGGGCTTCCCCCAACCCACGGCAATGTTAAGGGATGGGTCAGAGCTCCTCACAGTCCGTTGCTAGGGGATGTTGGTGGGATCAGCACCAGGCTAATTAGAAGAAGCCAGTGGGTAGACAATTATGAATAGGGTGCAGGGTATCCGGAAGTGAAGCTGGGCCTAGGGGCTCCCCAGTGTGCGGGGAGGTGGAGAGTTCACCTGCAAAGGTGTGCACGCACATGGGCATGTGCGGGCCATGGAGGGGTCTGGTGGTACAAGCAGTTGAGCCATGGAGGGTTGTGGAATTGGTATGGAAAAGCCAATAGGCCATGTCTACCTGAGGTTCAAAGGTCATGGAAGGGGGGTGCCCAGGTCTGTGCTTGAGTCCCTGCCCATGTTGGGGTAGAGTGCCAGGCTCGTGCGTGAAGGGACAGATGCTGATCTGAGGCAGAAAGGACGGGACCGAGGTTGGGCCTGGCACTCAGGGGTCCTGCTGGGGCTGGTGTGGGGGCCAGGCCAGGGCAGACTCTCCTTGGGTCAGTGTTTGGGTTTCCTTTTCAACTTTCTCTGCCCCTAAGTCAGCCGGTTCTTCTTCAGGCTGCAGACAGAATGAGAATTCTGGGGGTGTAGGCTGCAGCTGGGGAGGTGGCAAAGAACTTGAAGATCCCTGAGTGTGTCCCAGGCATCTTCTGGAGGGCATTCTCGCTCCCGCTGGGTAATGTTGTGTAGGGGTACATCCTCGGGCAGGCCCGAGGAGGGGGCACAAGGATGGAGGGCCTCAGTAGCTGGCCCGCAGTGACAGCATGTCGGAAGATGCAGCTGGGGCTCAGCCTCCCTCTCTCAGCATCCCCCCTCCCTCCTGCGTGCCACCCTGCTCACCCCCACAGTCTTCACCGACTGGTTCCTCGGACTTCCTGTGGCCAAACCTGGGACCAAGAGGGTCAAGGCTGGCTTCTCTTGAGTGGCCTTAAACTTGGGCAGGTGCAGGAGTCACAGAAAAAGACCCATCCTGGCAGTGCTCGGAGGTGGGGAAGGATCGGGGTCCTTGGGGATCTGGTCCCCTCAGGGCAAAGGGGACTGAAAACAGAACATAAATCGAAGGGCATGATAGTTATTGGTGAGAAGATAGCCTGGGGGAGAGAGATTTTAGGGAAGGGAAAGAAAGCACTGAGGAGTGCCATGTTTGTTTAGAGTGGAAATGTCCACAGAGAACAGCAGCTCCAAACATTTCCTTTTGCAGGTGAGGCCCCTGTCGTCCAGAGCGGAGAAAGATCTGCCAGACAACATATTGCTGGTTCTGGCTGTCCCAGAATTAAGAACCCATTCCTCCTTGTTTCCACTTTGGGGGCTTTTTACCACTCAGGGAGTTCTGGAAGTAGGGGAGAGAAAGAGAAAAAGAGGGCAGCCGTCCATTGTATGGAGAGTAGTCCAGGCCTTCTGAGAGCCTCTGGGGGCCTGGGTGGCTCAGTCGGTTAAGTGTCCCACTTCGGCCAGGTCCTGATCTCATAGCTCAAGGTGGGGCTCTGTGCTGACAGCCTGGAGCCTGGAGCCGGCTTCGGATTCTGTGCCTCCTTCTCTCTCTGTGCCCCTCCCCTGCTTGTGCTCTGTCTCTTTCTCTCTCAAAAGTAAATAAACATTAAAAAATAATATTTAAAAAAAGAGAGAGAGAGAAGATCCTCCTAGCCTGCTCTGGTCTCCCAAAATGGAGAGAAGGACGGTGCTAGAGTCCCCTGCAAGATGTGTTTCCTCAGTCCCTCTATAAGCTGGTAGCATGGCTGGCAGGGCTGAATGGTGGCGGGGCATATCTAGACAGAGGCCAGGTGGATGGTCTCCCGGCTGTGCTGGTGGAACAGCACGTTTGAGGAGCATGAGGTAGGAAAGGACCCTAGGTGCTGTGGGGACTGGACTTGGGGCCTTTTGAACAGTTATCTTAAAACAGAAAGAGGACTGGGCTGCAGCAAGTCATAAGTCACATTTGAGAACTTTTTCATACAGGTGAAATCTTTACCCCAAGACCAGGCTTATTTATGTATTTGTGTATGTATGTATTTATGTATGTATGTATGTATGTATGTATGAGAGGCAGAGGGAGAGACAGAGAGAAGCTTAAGTAGGCTCCATATTCAGCACAGAGCCCCATGCAGGGCTTGACCTCACAACCCTGGGATCGGGACCTAAGCTGAAATCAAGAGTCGACGCTCAACTGACTGAGCTGCCCGGGCACCCCTACCCCAAGACCAGTCTTATGATTATTATCAATGGGTAATAATTCTTAGCAGTAATTTGTCGTGTTATGAATAGCGACACACTACTGCGCGGCAGGTGACACATCATCATATCTGTTGATATATAATTTAAGTCCCATAGTAACCCTGGGGGAGCTGGTGGAGAGGATTAAATGACACGCCTTGTACCAATAGAAGGTGGCTGAGCCAGGTTGGAGGCGGGGGTCTGACTCACTGCAAAGAACTAGGTACTTGACGACTGCGCCCCTTCCACATGATTTGGGGGAGGGCAGGGCTTTGCTTGGTGATGGTAGAGGACTGACTTCCTCCTCCTCCTCCTATTGCCCACCCCCATCCCCCGCCAGTCCCTGCAGTTACAGGTCCTGGTCAGGGGCAGTCGGGCCTGCAGCTCCGCATTGCTCAGACTTACTCATGGAAAATTTTTCTTGGTGGGCATCGACAGCAGGAGGACTTCAGGGTTCTCGAGGAAGCCCAGCCAGGACCTGGCTGTGGAAGGAGGCAGTTTCCTGGCTGGGATGGCTGTCTGGCTCCGGAAGACAGGGTGATACTAAGGCTCTTGGCACTCCTCCTGAGATGTTAGCTCAATGATGGAGGGATATTGGCATGGCTTGGAGAGTCCGGGGCCTAGAGAAGACAAGTGGGCCGCAGGCTGGAGAGTTTGGAGGATGGGACACAAGAGGGTGGGATTTGGGGTGTGGAAATGAGGAAAGAATAGGACTAGGGAAGATGGCAGACATACAGGCTACCTGTAGAATCCTTAGCCTGTGGACAGCACCCTTTATCATTTTCTTATTCAATCTTCTAAACACAGATTACTGTTGTGCTGGTGACACATATAAAGAAAACTGGGGTTCCAAGAGGGAATTGGAGAAGTGGGAGAGCCAGACCTGAAAACCAGGTCTTTGGGTTCAGGTCCCCATTGCCTGTCCCCAGGAAGAGGAGCGTGGGAAGACTAAGGCAAGGATCTATCATCATTAACCCAGCCTTCTCCCAACCATATCCCCAAAGCCATCTTCTGGCCCAGTCTCCAAGATAGGTGGGCATTCTCTTTCATGACTGGGCTGCGGAGCTATGTGCAAATCAAGTGACCAGAACAACAAGCGCCACCCTCAAAGCTTGGGACATGTGTGGTTGGAGGCGGAGGCGGAAAGGGCAAGGGGTGAGGAGGAGAAGGCACAGCTGAGAGGAGGGGCAAGCTGACAGTGCTTACCCTGTTAGCTGCATGTTGCATAGCCAGGGTCTGGAAGACAAGCTAGGGACTTGAGGGCATGGAGAGGAGAGGTTAGAGACAGGGAGGGAGGGCTTGCTCAGGCAAGAAAAAGGGAGGAATACACCAGAGCCTGTGTTGAGGAATATTCTGCAGTTCTCTTTTTCACCAGTAATTTGGAACGTCTGGATGAAAAGCCAGGAGGAAACTAGTATGGAGATGGGAAAGGGTGGGGAGAGTGTGGCCATCCATTCATGCCCAGGCCTCATCAGGAAGGGGAGGAGGAACCAGAGTGGGGCAGCAGTGAGGAGCCCTGGGATAAAAGAGACACAAGAGCAGCAGAGAAGCCCCAAAGTAGCTGAAGCCCATGCAGGAGAACTTTCCTGAAGCCAGGGCAGGCTCTCCCAGGAAGATAGTAAGTGGAACTTGAAACGGCCACTTCTCCAGCTATTTCTTAGAAAAGGGTCTTGGGTCTGGACCAAGGAGGGAGGAAGGCTCGATGAATGAGCTGTTCCAGGAAGATTTACCATCGCTGTCCCCACCATTCCCAGCTCCGCCCTCCCTGCTCCTTGTATCTAGTGTCTATTGTGGGTCAGGCACCGTTTCAGGTGCTTGGGCTACATGAGAGGAGGGGAACCCTCCCAAGTTCCTAACCTAGAGATTACATCCTAGTGAGGGGAGATAGACAATATGCAACTAACAGAATAAGTAAAAACGTTATAGTATATCAGAAATGCAGAACAGGGCAAGCAAAAGGAGGGAAGGGAGAAACTGGACCTCCCAGGCAGGAAAGAGAAAAGACAAGGAGGAGGGGAGTAGGTGCGTCTGGCTCTAAGGAGGGTCCATGTGAGAGATCAGGCATGGCATGATGAGTTGGGCTTTCTCTGGAAGGGGAAATGCTAGCAGTGTGGAAATTAGAAGTCTGTGTTTGTGGAAAAGGCAGAGGGGCACACCTGCCCAGGGGAAGGGGAAAATGGGGCAATCTAGGGCCAGCTGGGGGAGTCCCACCCTGCAAGCATGCCCCAGGCCAGCCCTGTGGGGGTGAGCAGTGCAGACCCAGAACAGGAACACAGAATCCCACAGGCCTGTCCTCGGCCCAGCTGTCCCGTCACTCACGCCCGCTGCCCATTGGTTATTTTTGCTATGGAATGTGCCAGCCCCTCGGATTCTCCTGGGGAACAGGGGCTCAAGTTACCCCCTCTCCTCACTCAGCTTCCCCATCTGTGAGTGGGTGTGTTGGGGGGGTGGGCAGGGAAAGCGCCTATGGGTGTCCGGAGTCCTCTGACTGGAAGCGATATGGACGCATACATGTATGCTCTCAGGGGACAGCCCCATGCACATACCTGTATGTGCAACATTTGCATTTGGGGTGTGGGAAGCATGACTACCTGTGTGCACCCACGATGTATAAGACATGACTTTAAAAAAAAAAAGGCAGGCTGAACAAAACTCATCAGTTGGCTCTGTATTTATTTTGGACTCCCGTTTTGAAGAAATAAAGTTAGGGATGCCTGGGTGGTTCACTCTGTTAAGTGTCCGACTTCAGCTCAGGTTTTGATCTCACAGTTCATGGGTTTGAGCCCTGCGTCAGGCTCTGTGCTGACAGCTGGGAACCTGGAGCCTGCTTCGGATTCTGTGTCTCGCTCTCTCTCTGCCCTTCCCCAGCTCACTCTCTCTCTCTCTCTCTCTCTCTCTCTCTCAGAAATAAATAAACATTAAAAAAAATAGAAAGAAAGTTAGGAAACATACTGACTTATTAGCATGTGAGGCTCTATGGCATAGTGGCAACTCAGTCACAGTGCTTGGATTAGAATCCTGGCTCTCCCAATTATTGGTTGTGTGACCTTGGGCAAACAACCTCTCGCTGCCTCAGTCTTGCACCCTCATTGTAAAGATTAAATGTATTGATTCATATAAAAGCGCTTAGCACAATGCTCAGTACATACTAAGCATGCAGTGATTGTTAATGAGAATGACTTTGTAGTCACAGCTCAGAAACCAGGAATGGCACTACGTGTGTATGCTGGGGTGGGGATTTGGATCTCGAGGACAGGGGTGACACAGAACCTGTATGGCTTTGGCTAAGTGACAGGACTTCTCTGAGCGTTAGTCACTTGTCAGTTAAACAGAGCCTGCTAAATGTCCATAAGGGGTTGCTGTCAATGAGGTAACATTTATAAAGTGCCTGGCACTTAGTAATTGCTTAAGAAAGTTATGATGATTGTTGGTGGGGGGTAGGGTTGAGTTTTGTGTAGGTAGGATGTGCACGGTTATGAATGGGAGAAGGACAAAGAACGGCTGGTGGGTACACTCACCTGTGAATGAGAAGGTGGGTCCAATTTGTGAATAATAGTATCTCTGGGCACTTTTAGCTGGTGTGTGTGTGTGTGTGTGTGTGTGTGTCTGTGTGTGTGTGTGCGCGCGCGTGGGTGCGAGGGGCTAGGGACAGAGTACCTACCATCAAGAAACTCTAGGGCCTTCTTTGACTCTCCTGAGGAGCCTGAGGGTTTTGACAGTGTAGGTCCATGGCAGCGCAGAGCCGCCATCCACCAGAGCTTTTGCCCTGTGTGTGACCTAGGCGCCCCCGCCCGGGCGCCGTGGCCCTGCGGCGTGCTCCCGCGGTGACGAGTTCGGTACTGCCTGGCACAGCCGAGTGTGCGCATGTTTGTGGAGTGAGCAAGCCGAGATGCGGCTGACCTTCCAGAGCGGCCCCGCGGGACGCGAGTCGGGGTGGCATGGAGACCGCGTCAGGCTTCCAATGAGAGGGTGGCCCGAACTCTCAGCGGGGCCGCCGCACCCCATTCTGTGCCTCAGTTTCCCTATGTGCCCAGGCGCCAGGAGGCAGGTGCGGGGTGGGGGTGTCCCGAGGCAGGTGAGCGCCTCCCGGGGGGACTCAGGGGAGCAGGCCTGGGAAGGGGGTCCGGGTGGGGTGCAGGCTGGCGGGAGAGGGGCGGGCTCTGGACGCCGCCGCCGCCGCCGCCGCCGCCGCCTCCTTCCCCCCGCCCG
>NC_043702.1:17430747-17433169 GCF_006229205.1 Suricata suricatta | reverse complement strand
GCCCGCCCCACCCAGCGGCCGGGGCCGGGCCGGGCGTGCTACGGAGGGCTCCCCAGCCTTTGGGCGGCGCGCGCCGGCCCCTCCTCGTGCGGAAGGGCAGACCCCCAGTTGCCCGCAATCCCCGCGACCCCCCGGAAAGGCCCCCGCCGCAGCCCGGCGTGGAGCACCCGCTGGCTTCTTGCCACCCCGTCTCCTCTAGCCTCGGTCCAACCCTGGTCCTCCGCCCCGGCTTTCCCCAGCCCCCAGCTCCGGAGCCTTCCATCTTCCCGAGCTCCTTGGAAGCAATAGGGATCCGAGCCGAGCGCAATAAATTCCCCAAGCCCTGCCCTGTCCTCCACGTACCCGGGCCTCCTTCCTGTATTCGTGAGGCTCCGGCCCTTGGGGGCCCTGCCTCCTGCTCCCGCATCACTCTCCCCGCCCGCTTGACACCTATTTCAGGTATCTGTCCTCATCCGCCCCCCCCTCCCCGCAGCAGGAATCTGTGCCCTCGTCCCTCCATCTCCTAGTCATCCAAGCACACCCCCCCCCTTCACATCAGTCAGCCTCCTATCTTATCCCCTAGCTTCTGTCTCTTGGGGATGTCGCTCAGGTCTCCAGTCCTGTGAGCCTCTGTCGGAGTCCCAGCGTTTGACCCACAGCTTCGCTGTCCTCTCTCTCCTTCCTCCTCTGCTCCTCCCCGGAGCCAAGCTGGGTAGCCAGCCTGGAGCTCCTGCCGGGAGGGCTGAAAGGCAGGGAAGAGTGGAAGAGACCTTCTCTACAGGGGAAGCTAGCTGTCCTACATCTCTGTGCATTACCCCCTGCCGCCCGCCCCCCCCCCTCCCGCCCACAGCCCGCAGCCCACAGAATGACTTTCTGCTTAATATAGAGGTTTGGGTGGGAGGTAAGGGACATGAGGAGTGAGCCTTCCCCTCAACAATTCATTCTGGCTTTTCTCTTTCAGAAAACCGGCCACTCCCGCCGGGCCTTTGGCCGACTCACCCATGGTGCGTGGACCATGGGCTCCTTGCTCTAGCCCATGCCCTCTCCTTTCCTTGGTCCATGTCCCTTCATGAGGCCCCCAGGCCCCGAAGACAGCCCATGAGATGTGGGATCCCCCAGTACACATCCATACCCACTAAGGAGGTGCCCTGTACCCTCTGAGAGAGAACCTGACAATGGCGGGGGAGCGGGGTGTGGGACTCACTAGCATACCCCACCATGGGCCTGAGCTCAGGGGTCTCCATCCATGGGGCCAAGTGGGGCTGAGCTCACTGCCATGCTTTGACAACCACCACATGGCTCCTGCTCGTCATAGTGCTCATAGAGAAACTGAGGCACAGAACCTGATAGAATCTGGGAGAGTTAAAAATACGCCCAGGAAACTTTGCTCCTAGCCTAACCAGTGGGCATTGTTGAGGACCACTCAGAAGTAGAAGGGAGGGATCAGGAAGAGGGTACCTGTCCCCTCAAGATGCAGAACAGGTGGAGAGATTGGTTTGCAAGGAAGGGTCAAAGCACAATGCAAGTATTTTAAGGAGGGTGTGACTGGGCTGAACACAAGCAGGTGTATGTGTGTGCCTGTATGCAGGTGGCCAGGGGCAGCACCAGTGAGAGTGCCAAGGGTATAGAATTGCTGGGGTAGTTGGAATAACCAGTCCAAACATGTTCACTCCCCAGCTGGGCCCAGTGGGAGCCTGCAGGCAGTCAGGATGAGAGATGCTTTGCCCATTCCAGGTGCCTCCCTCCCCCTGCCTCATCCCCACAGGGCGTTTCTGGGCACTGGGGACTCTCATGCCCCCTCTGTCCTGCCTACCCACCATGCCCTACACCACAAACGCTCTGATAACAGTCTGTCCATGTCTCTCTCCTGCTGCTCCTATGGAAGCGAAGTTTTCCGCTCCTGCAGAAAGCAAAGTTACGGTAGGAAACTGGCTCCTGCCCTAGCCCTCCACTCCCCTCTCCCTGTCCGATCCTGGCCTCTCCTCACCCTGCCTCAGCTGCACCCTGATGTGTTCCGGCTGGCTTGGGGTGGAGGACAGGCTGGCCCTGCGATTGGTCCAGTGCCCTGACAGTACGACTCTGAGGTGACTCCCCTTTGTTCCTGGGGTACTGGAACACAATTTAGAGCCTTGGAACCTAGGATCTTGTTATTGGGGGGGGGCTGCACAGGAGCCTATGCTATCACCGACAGGGGAGGAGGGGGAGGGCTGAGACCCTGGTCATCCATTAAGTGGCAGGGAGGGGGAATGGTAGGTGGCTTTAAGGGCACTACCAGGGATGCAGGGGTGAGTAGCCAGGGGCACAGAGGTGAAGCCATGGGACTGGCCTGAGCAGCCCAGGAAGGGCCAGAGGCTGTGGTGGGGGGGGCGGGCAGAAGAGGGGAGAAGATAGTTGTGGAAGCTGTGCTGGTGGTAAGATGGAGCCTGCTGGTGGGGGGGGGGGG
>NC_043702.1:17349265-17430647 GCF_006229205.1 Suricata suricatta | reverse complement strand
GGCGGGAGGAGACACAGGGAAGAGTTGGAGTCAGAGGGAGGAGGGCCCTGCCCACACAGACCCCTTCTTCTCCAGACTCGGAGACGGGAGAGGATGACATCAGCGATGTGCAGGGGACCCAGCGCCTGGAGCTTCGGGATGACGGGGACTTCAGCACCCCCACGGGTGAGCTCTCTGGGCTGCTCTAAGAGCAGGCAGGCGGGCTTCCCACAAGAGGTGCCCAGGCTTCACCGTGCTCCTTTCTCTAGGGGGCTCCGACACCCTGGTGGGCACCTCCCTGGACACCCCCCCGACCTCCGTGACGGGCACCTCAGAGGAGCAAGTGAGCTGGTGGGGCAGCGGGCAGACGGTCTTGGAGCAGGAAGCGGGCAGCAGGGGTGGCGCCCGCCGCCTCCCGGGCAGCCCAAGGCAAGCACAGGCGACCGGGGCCGGGCCACGGCACCTGGGGGTGGAGCCGCTGGTGCGGGCGTCTCGAGCTAATCTGGTGGGCGCAAGCTGGGGGTCAGAGGATAGCCTTTCGGTGGCCAGTGACCTGTATGGCAGCGCATTCAGTCTGTACAGAGGACGGGCGCTCTCGATTCACGTGTAAGTAATGGCCTCACGCAGGCCTGCACTGTTCCACCTCACCACCCGTCAGCCTCCATCCCACCTCCGGCACCATCCATCCCTCTGTGCACTTCTCCCCCTACCCCTGCTATCACCCTGGCCCCAGCTACCTACTCTGTCCTCCCACACTGCTCCCATCTCCCTCTTGTGCCGTCACCGCCCACAGCCTCCTGTTCCCACCGGCCGTGGCTTCCCCCTGCCATCTCCATGGTCTTGTGGACCCCCTCTGTCCCTTCCTGGTCCCCTCCAAGATCTCCACTTCTCCAGGGGCCCTCTCCCACCTCACCCATTCAGGCTCCAGTTGTCCCCCAGATTCCCCCCCCACTGCACCCCCCCCCCCAGGGCCCCCTCCGTGCCTGCTGTCTCAGCAGCTGCTGCCTTTTCTTCTCTCTGCACATTCCTGTTCCCATGTGGGCCTTTTTCTGGGAGGAACGGAACCGTTCCGCAAGGCAGCTCCCAAGAGAGCAGGAGAGCAAGGGAGCAAGAGCGCAGCCAGGAGAGAGAAGAGAGTGAGGTGGTCAGGGAGTAGAAGGGACCAGGGGCCTGGGAAGGCAGGAGGATGTGGGCTGTGTGGGAGGCAGGGGTGGTTAGGGAGGGATGGAGTCAGGGAGCTGGGGTGGAGGTAGAGGGCTGAGTGATGCAGGCTGGGAGCATGTGACGACCTGGTGGGAGATGCTTGTGGGTGGTGGGGCAGGGAGGGGGGGTAAAGGTTTTCGTGGGAGGAGGTGGTGAGGAGCAGAGGTGTTGGAGTGAGGCATTGGAGCCATTTTTGGAGATTTGGGCGCTGGCGGATACAGGAGGGAGTGCTATAGTAGAAGAGGGGAGTGGCTGATGATAGAGGTGTTGGGGGACATTTGGGGAGCTGAGAGGGGCCTAACTTCTGATGGGTATGAGTGTGTGGGGGAGGGACCATCATGGAGGAGAAAGAAGGAGCCTGGTGGAGGGAGGCTGTTTTGAAGGTGGTTGGAGTGGCTAGCGGTAAGGCAGGGGAGAGGGCTGGGGCAGGGGAGGCTTCCTTGCTTTGTGTGGTTAGCATCAGGCATTCCTGGGCCCTGGACTTGCCTTTTCCTTCTCTGCCTTCCTTTGCCAGGCCTCAGCCTAAGCCTGGAGTTGCTATGGCAACTTCGGAGGAACCCATTTCCTTAGTGATGTCTGTGGTACCGAGACTGGCCTGGAGCTCAGGACTGCCAGCAAGAGGCCTCCTCTGCCGTCCTGATTTCTTTCCAGTGCCTTACCCAGTTCCCAGAGGCCATTGCTCAGGGACTCTGCTGTCCCTTCCCCATAGTAGACTTTGCCTCCCTGCAGGTGGCTGGCTGAGATTCTGTTCCCTCAGGGCACGGTGGCTTGCTCTTCTACCCATCATCCTTCCCTCCCTGTGCCGCACCCCTCCCCCCCCCCCTGGCTGCCGCAGCCAGAGGTGGGGTCTGCAGTGTGGGGTGACTGACCCAGGTAGTCTCAAATATCCTTACGCTCAGGCACCCCTTAGAAATTCTGCTTGTGGCTGGTATTCTATTTCTCCTCCCTTATGTGCTCTCAGAATCCTAGACATTTGCAGGGACTATGGGCTCAGGAATCAGACCATTTGGGTTTCAGTCCTGATACCAGCCAGCCATTGCCTAGCTGTGTCACCTTGGTAAGGTAATTTTCCTCTTTAAGCCTCAGTTTGTTCATCTGTAAATGGAAGCAGTGCCACTTCCTATCTCGGAGGATTGTTGCAAGGATTAAATGGTTCAGTGCATCTTAAGCATATTTTGCACGCGCTTGGCACACAGTACTCAATGAGCCATTCCCTAAGTTGTTAGGAAGCCCTCTCCAGTGAGTCAGGTATGATGTTAACATCTCAGATTCCTCTCCTTGCTAATCCTTCTGTTTGATGTCTTCCCCAAGAGTCCAGATGGGAGAAACTGAGGCCCAGCTCTTGGGCATCAAAAGCTCTGTGGGTGAAAGGGGGACTGTGAGGTGACCAGCTCGTTCCCTCTTCCTCTTCTCCCACACCCCCTCTTCGCGCCCACACAGTAGTTATTTCGGAGATGAGTTATTTCGGAGCATACCCCTTTGGGGAGCTTCTGTGCTGGGTGGGAGGAGGGTGGCGGAGGTGGGTAAGGGGGTTCAAAGGATTCAAGGTAATTTTCCCAGAGGAGGGACAAAGTCAGAGGCCTTTAATGGGGGCAGATTGATCAAAGGGAATGGAACCTGGGTGTTCTAGTCTCCCACCCCAGGGACTTCAGCTGCCACCTGCTGTGCTGTGTCAGCCCTGGTGAGGGGCTTAGGTGTGAGTAGGTGCTAGGTAGTCCCTGGGATGGGGGTGTTGCTCCCCGGGGGCTAGTGCCTATTCTTCTAGAGGCCACTGTGAAAGGGGTATGTCCTGCTAAGGATGGGCAGGGCTGCAGGGGGCCAGCTGGGGACAGGAATGAGTGGGAGGCAGCATTCCTTAGAGGGCCCCTCCCCATCCAACCCTCCTGCCTTTCTTCACCATCTTTTGGGTCCTAAGCTCATTCTTTTCTCTCCCACTGCTCCGTTCTGTTTTTTGCTGTTTCCCAGCTTCCGGGGCTGGGGGGAGGGGACTGGTCAGAGCCCGGGAGGCTGAGTCTGTACTTGGGCCCAGCCACCCGACCACGCTTCTGGTGCCAGGGCTGCCAGCCTCTCCCCAGCACCTGCTATGGCTGTGCCTTCCTCTTGGGGGGAGGGGGCAGAGGGTCTGACCCATGTCACCCCCAAGCCTTCCCAGCATGCCCCACCGTCCAATTCCTATCACAAGCTGAAGGTCTAGGAGGGGAGACCCCTAAATCTTCTACCCCTCTTCCTTTTGGTTCCGCAGCAGCGTCCCTCAGAGCGGATTGCACAGGGAGGAGCCTGATCTTCAGCCTCAGCCGGCCAGTGAGGCCCCGCGTCGCCCCGCCCTACCTCCTCCCTCCAAATCCGCACTGCTGCCCCCACCGTCCCCTCGGGTGGGTAAGCGGCCCCCGCCGGGACCCAGCGCCCAGCCCCCGGCCACCCCCACATCGCCCCACCGGCGCACGCAGGAGCCCGTGCTGCCCGAGGAGGCCACCGCTGAAGAGAAGCGAGGGAAAAAGTCCAAGTCGTCGGGGCCCTCGCTAGCGGGCACCGCAGAGTCCCGGCCCCAGACGCCCCTGAGCGAGGCCTCGGGCCGCCTGTCGGCGCTGGGCCGCTCGCCCAGGCTGGTACGTGCCGGCTCCCGAATCCTGGACAAGCTGCAGTTCTTCGAGGAGCGACGGCGCAGCCTGGAGCGCAGCGACTCGCCGCCGGCGCCCCTGCGGCCATGGGTGCCCCTGCGCAAGGCCCGCTCCCTAGAGCAGCCCAAGTCCGACGGTGGAGCGCCCTGGGGCACGCCCGGGACCTCGCAGGAGGAGCTTCGGGCGCCGGGGGGCAGCGTGGCCGAGCGCCGCCGCCTGTTCCAGCAGAAGGCGGCCTCGCTGGACGAGCGCACGCGGCAGCGCAGCCCCGCCTCCGACCTTGAGCTGCGCTTTGCCCAGGAGCTGGGCCGCATCCGCCGCTCCACGTCGCGGGAGGAGCTGGTGCGCTCGCACGAGTCCCTGCGCGCCACGCTACAGCGGGCCCCGTCCCCTCGAGAGCCCGGCGAGCCCCCGCTCTTCTCCCGGCCCTCCACCCCTAAGACACCTCGGGCCGAGAGTCCCGCCGTCGTCCAGCCGCCCCCTCCAGCCGTCACTGGGAAGCCCGGGGACGAGCAGGGGAGGCCCAGGAGCCGCGGGCCGGCGGGCGGGACAGAGCCGGGGGAAGGCCCGCAGCAGGAAGTCAGGCGCCGGGACCAGTTCCCGCTGACCCGGAGCAGAGCCATCCAGGAGTGCCGAAGCCCCGTGCCGCCCCCCGCCGCCTCCGACCCCGCTGAGGCCAGGACGAAAGTGCCCCCAGGTCGGAAGCGGGAGCCCCCAACGCAAGCCGTGCGCTTCCTGCCCTGGGCCACGCCGGGCCTGGAGGGCGCTGCTGTGCCCCAGACGTTGGAGAAGAACAGGGCGGGGCCTGAGGCCGAGAAGAGGCTACGCAGAGGGCCGGAGGAGGACGGTCCTTGGGGGCCCTGGGACCGCCGAGGGGCCCGCAGCCAGGGCAGAGGTCGTCGGGTCCGGCCCACCTCACCTGAGCTCGGTAAGGCCTCGGGGTAGGCTGAGAAGGTGCTGAGTGAGACCTGGGTGGGAGGGCGTTTGGGGAGAGCAGCGCTGCTGGGCAGTTGAGAGGGTGAGCTTCACCGGGAAAGCCCAGGCCCAGGTTCGAGTTTGAGTGAAGGTCTCTGGAGGTCCTGCCGACCAGTGAAGCACGTTGCGAGTGTGTTTAGGTGGAGGCTGGGTGGAGCTGAGATGTGAGAAAGAAGGGTGCCCAGATGCCTGCCACACGTGCCCTGGGTCCGGTGGCCAGCTGGCTCAAGGGCCTAGCCATGGTGGGAGGCATTGCTGAGGATCTCAGGAGCCCTTCCAAACCCCACTCTGTGGGGCAAGAGATGGAGGGCCAGCTCAGTAAATAATTGTCAGGCCCCTGTTACAGGCCAGCTTTGGGCCAGTCACCTCTCAGCTGTGCCCTTTCATCCCAGCACCATCCCCTGACCCACCTGTGGCCACTGAGATCTGACCCAGTCTTTCACCTAGCCACCTCTCTCCCGTTCTTGAGTCCTCGTGTGGCTGTGCTGACTGTGGGCATCTGCCAGCCTGTGTTTTGTCTCCTAGTTGTCCTGTGGATGGTGGCCAATGGCCAGAATGCTCCTCCTCCTAATTCTGCTCACCCTGAACATCACCTGGGGGGTCCACCCCTGGATGGAGGCCAAGGGAGCCCTCCTTGACTCACTCCCGCCCCTGCTGCTTCCCCAGGCCAGATGCCTCTGTTCACTGTTCCCAGGACACTGGGCAGAGTTGCTTTCATTTCACTTACCACCCCATATTTTTTTTCATGAGAATTAATGTATTTTTAATTCAAGTATTACATCTCAAAGTTTGAAAAGACAATCAGGTACCTGCTCGTCGTCCAATGGCCACATTATTGCAGACCACTATGCAGGTGTTGTATTAACTGGGTGCCTAGGGATGTTATTTTTATTTTTTATTTGTATGTCAGCTGCGCAAGATGTTGAGTGTTCCTTATCAGCTCCGTCTTACAGATAACAGAACTGAGGCACAGAGAGGTTATATCATTTGCCCAAGGTTACAGAGCTAGAAAACAGCATAACTGGGATTTTCACTGCTCTTTTGCCTACCTACCCTGTACTTTGTCTAGCTTAAAGAATGTCGCAGTTGGATCCCTCTACAAGAGGGATCCAGTGGGGTTGGAGGATACAGTTGCATATTCAACCTTCCTGGAAGCAGGGAGCGCTTATTTCTTGCGGTATCCCTGGTACTCATGCAGAGCTCAGTGCACTGTAGGTACAATATTGCTGCTTGGTGGATGGTCAGAATCAAAGCTGATTCATGAGGCCTCTCAGATGGCTGCTGGACCCACGTGCTGCTCCCTCTTTTGAATCCGGTGGCATCACTAATTTGACAATTTGCCACATGTTGTCCTGTGACAGCGGTATTTCTGCTTAAAGCTTGAGTTGGCTGTTAACTTGTACTCTGACGGCTTGGAAACTGGTAACATTTTGTGCACTCAGAGCACTTCCTGAAACAGGGCTGGGTCGGCCGTCCTTGATGACTGATTTGTGGAAAGACATGCAAGACACCGTCCCCCATCTTCCTCCAGAAGCCATGGTGACTGTGGCTGAAGTTGAGAAATCAAGCTGACGTAGAGGCCTGGCTGCCCTGTCCTGTTTGAGTACCTTCCTTCTGCCTTTTGCTCCCTGTTTTGGGACATTGAGGAGAGAGAGAGCTCTTGATCCCCATACCCCACCTTCTGGAGGTCCTGGCTTTGCCTTTCTCAGATAAAAGGCTGCCATTATGCCCTCTTGCCCTGAGTCATCCCCACAGGGACCATGTCCCCTTACCCTGTCACCCATGTCTCCGGCAGAATCTTCAGATGACTCGTATGTGTCTGCTGGAGAAGAGCCCTTGGAGGCCCCTGTGTTTGAGATCCCTCTGCAGAACGTGGTCGTGGCTCCAGGGGCAGACGTACTGCTCAAGTGCATCATCACTGCCAACCCCCCGCCCCAAGGTGAGCTCCAGGGCTGGGGCCAAGCTAAGGTTGAGACAGGGAGGGGGACGTCCCTCGGAACTCCTCAGAGGGAGGGGAAGGCAGGGAGGGACGTCTGCTCCCGGGGGCTGGCTGGACTCGTGTGTGTGTGTGTGTGTGTGTGTGTGTGTGTGTGTGTGTTAGGGAGTTTTCCCAGAACCCCCTGGGAGAACAGAGGGCAGGCCTGGGCTTCTGTGAGTGAGGGGGCAGTCCTAAGGATTCCCTAGGGTTTGGGCTCCGTGCAGGGTGAGGGAGAGATTTACTCTGATGGACTGCTGTGGGCCATGGTGTCCAGTCACTGCGCTCCTCCCTCACAGTGTCCTGGCAGAAAGATGGGTCTGCGCTGCGCAGTGATGGCCGCCTTCTCATCCGGGCTGAAGGAGAGCGGCACACCCTGCTGCTCCGCGAGGCCCGGGCGGCCGATGCTGGGAGCTACACAGCCACTGCCACCAACGAGCTGGGGCAGGCCAGCTGTGCTGCCGCGCTGGCCGTGAGACCTGGTAGGGAGCCTGTGGGGCCCTGGGCCGGGGTGTGGGGGGGATAAGCCATGAGCCATGACCCTTCCCACTCCCAGCCCAGAGCCCAGGCTCTCCACCAGTCTGCAGTCTGTTCTCAGATGTCAGCTGCTCTGAGGAAGCATTCTAAATGGCCCAGCCTCATGCTCGCTTCAGCATATACTAAATGGCCCAGCCTCAGAGCCAGGGCCAAATTCCCAAAGGCACACACCAGGCTGGCCAATTCGTGAAGTCACTGAGATTTGTCTTTACGTATCCTCTAAATGCCATCCTCCTGTGGCATTTCCTTGAAAATGGTCCTGTGGGGAAGGCAACTTATCCTTGAATCTCAGAGAAGAACCTCCCAGCTCAGAGGGCTTAAAAGCCACCAGGAGCCTTCTGAAGTCATTTCCTCTCTAGAACAGCAACCTTCCCCCCCAGTAAAGAGACCCTCCCCCACTTCCTTGCTCCTTCTGTTGAACCCAAAGGGGGTAACTTAGAGCTCTGCTCTGGAGACAGCTGTGGCTGCCTTGTTTTCTGTAGTTAAAAAAAACCCTCATTTGGTGTTGGGCTACTTCCTCTGGGTGGAAGCCCGGGTTCCTTCAGGTTCAGGGCAGGGCCAGACTGGTGTCCGTGTGTGGTCAGTTCTGCTCATTCAGGTCTATGGGCCCAACAGCGTGCTGATCCTGGGCAGTGGGGCGGGGGGGGGGGCCGGGTAGGTGAGGCTGGATAGAAGCGAAAGACAGACTCCATCCTCAGGGATGTTACCATTGGATCATCAAGCGAGAAGGGAGGACCTAGGTTGGAGGAGGACAGTGCAGGGTGGCGGAACCCAGGTCCTGGAGCGCCGAGCAGAGCGGTCGGTCAGTGTTATGGGGTGCTGGCCTGAGAGGCAGGTTGACAGCAGCAGTGGGCGGGGCTGGGCATGCCTGGAGGGGGAACAGCACACGCTGTTCTGTCCCTTTCTTTCCCTCAGCTCCACAGGAGACAGGATTACAGAGCCTGTTCTGCTGTGGTCCCAAGGCTCCCGCACTTTCACTGTAAAGGCGGTTTTGGTGGGATCTGCCCTGAGCCACAGTCGTGCATCAGATCCTTTTGTGTGCACCCATCTGGCTTTGCAGAACAGTGGGTCCTCATCTTCCTGAGCACAGGCACCCCTTCCAGGAGCCCATGTCTAATCTTTCTCCTCGCCCCTCCCGCCTCGCTGAATCATGCCCAGCCCTCCATGGCACGTTTCTGTCTTTCCACCACCTCTGGGCTCTGGCTTGTGACTCAGCTCCCAGCTCTCCTCAGGGGGCCTGGGGCTGGCTGCAGGACTCTGGTCAATACCTGGCTTGGGCTGAGATCTGGTAAGGGGGTGGGGGGGTGCCCCGCTACTGACTTGTGTCCATTTGGGAGCCTTTTAAGGTTGGGAAGGAGGCTTGGGGCAAGGCAGCTGTTAGCACTTGACTGGGAGCTCCGTGCGGGTCGTCTTGAACCTCCCTGTGCTTCAGTTTCCTCGTTTGTAAACCAGAGATAATTATACCGTGTTCACGAACAGAAGTAAATGTGCGAATGAGCTTTATGAACTGTAAAGCTGTAGACAAACATTAGCTGTTAGTGTTATTAAGGGGTGCTTTTATGCACAGGCGCTCAGGTTTCCACAAGCCTCCAGAAAGCTCTGTTTTCTTTTTTGGCCCGTCCTCCAGACTGTCTGTGCCTTGGGGACTCCTCCCCAGCCCTTGCCAGGCACACAGCCTCAGCCCCTCTATATTGCCCAGCCTCCGGGTCCTTAGCCCATGGTGGCATCTCTGTGCCCAGCCCCCACTGTTGGGGCGTCAGAAAAGCTTCATCTCACAAGTCAGTGGCTCTGCCCCCAGAGAGCAGCCCCTGTAAGTCATGCCGACTGGGCCCCAGGACTCCCTTGGCAGAAGCAGACTTTCTTCCCCTACAAGGCACTGTTTGGTCCAGAGGGATTGGATGAGGGCCAGCGGACCCAGAGAGCAACAGAGCGGTTGGAACCGTGGTTTGGCACAGACGTTTGGCCAGGGCGGGGGGTGGGGGCGGTCCCCAGACCTGGACAGTGCACAGTGAGGGGGTAGAGCTGAGGGAGAGTGTCAGGCCGTGTGGCTGCTTGCGGGGCGCTGGGAGCCAGCTAAGAGAGGGAGTGTGTAGTGTCTGGTAGGAAGAAGCCTTCTGGAATCATCTCCCTTTCTTGTTCCTTAACCTCTACCCTAGGATTCTGGCAACTAGGACTGGCGGTGCGGTGCCCTCTTGGCACATGCACCCCGAAAGAGCCTGTTTTGGAGAGCCCGCAGAGCTCAATTCCTGGTTGGGAACTGTGGGAACAGGGAATGGGGAACTAGGCAATGTAGTTGCTCAGGAGCTGTGGTTTGAGGGGCAGGGTCGGGTTCTCTTCCACTCCGGCAGCCCCACCCCGGCCCTGGGTCCCTCCCAGCCTGCCCCAGCCTACTGGTACCGGTGCTGAGGCCGTTGCTCTCCCAGAGGGTGTGTGCATATTGCAGCGGGTGGTTGGAGTGGGAGAAGTACTCTTACCTGAAGTGAGGCATTCTCAGCTGCCTGCATCTGTCCACACAAGCGTCTGTTGAGTACCAGCTGGGCGCCGAGTTCTGCGTCTCTCTGAACAGCTTCTTGTGTTTGGAGAGTGTCTTTTCACATCTCCTCTCTTCTTTGAGCTGCATTGCACCGTAGATGCCCCCTTGGAGAGGGCCGTGATAGGTGGTGATATTCCCATTTGACAGATAGGAAAGACAGAAACGAGAATGGAGTGACGTAGAGCTAGCACCAGGCCGGCAGCCTTTATTGAGCACCTACAGTCTACTTAGGAATGTTGTAAGCATCCGGTGATTTGGGGTGATGGAAATAAGCTTAGGTGGATGGCAGATGAAAAGAACAAGAGGAGTTGGCATCTAGCGAGTTCTTTATAGGTACCAGGGCCTGTGTTGATTGGCTTCTCACCTTTACTCTTGCCCGAGGAGGTACGTTCAGTTATTATGCCCACATAACACATAAGGAAGCTGAGACCTGGGAAGCTTTAGCAAATTGCTGTAGAGAAATGCTGACCAATAGAACTTTCTGTGATGATGGAAATGTTTTATAGGTGTACCGGCCAGTATGGTAGCCACTAGCCACGTGTGACTGTTGAGCCCTTGAAATGTGTCCAGTGTGACCAAGGAACTGATTTTTCTTTTCATTGACATTAATATGCATGTAAGTAGTCTCAGGTGGCTAGGGCCTACCCTGTTGGGGTGCTCAGCTCTAGGAGCAGAGGGCCCGTCTGGGGCTGATCATGATTTGAAGCCCTGTCCCTGGGTCTCCCAAGCCTACACTCCTTACCGTCCCCTTCCCTGTACTCTGAACAGGTTCAAGGTGAAGGTAGAATTGTGCTCATGAGCTCACACTGGCTGGAGTTGGGGGGCAGAGACTGCTGATGCCCTCTGTGGGTGGGTCAGATGGGGGGGTTCTTTCCTTCCTGACTTGACTCCCCATCTCTGCTGTGGCTATGGTCCAGCACCTCAGGCTCTGACAGGAGGCCCTTTGGGTGCTGGTCAGGACAAAGGGAGACATGGGGACTCCATTCTGCTTCCTTTAGCCCTCTTTGAAGCACAGGTCTTGTGTATTTGAGCCCAAGGTTCTAGCATTTTCCAGCTGAGACCTTGGCCTCTTCACATTCCCTTGGCTGGCCAGTTTTCTCATCCGTAAGGTGAGGGTCCTTATACCTCCTGGGCTACTTACCTGGTAAGATTTCTGAGGCTCTGTGGGGATGAGGACCTAGGTAAGGACATTTGAGCCAGAGGATATGGCTTTTCAGAGCCCTTTCTGGTCTCACCATATGACTGACACTGTACAACAGAAAAGAGTTTGATTATAGCACGTCATGAGTATGAAAAAAAAGGTACAGTGTCTGCTCGTGCCCCTTGATGGAGGGGAAGTTGGAATGCCATGAGACCCCACTGTCCGTCTTTGAAGGGGGTTTGGACAGCATCTGAAAAGGCAGTGTGGTCCCTTGACCAGACTCAGCCCTTCTGCCTGTCTCCTGACTACCTGAAGCAGGTTAGCAGCAATGAGTGTCTCCCCAAGGCTGCCCCCTCAGAGTCGGAGCTCTCACGCTCAGCCTGTGAGAAGACTGGGGACCTAATCTACCACGAGCGCCAACGATTTATCTAACACACAGCACCCCCCCACCCCCACCCCGTAGTCACCTGTAGGGAATTAACTGTTTCTACAGCGAGGTCACGCCGACCATGTGAAATTCTCTCTGCTCTTTTTTTTTTTTTTTTAATTTTTAGTGTTTGTTTATTTTTGAGAGAGAGAGAGAGCATGAGCAGGGAAGGGCCATAGAGAGAGGGAGACACAGAATCCAAAGCAGGCGTCAGGCTCAGAGCTGTCAGCACAGAGCCTGACGCGGGGCTCAAACTTTACAACATCATTACTTTACAAACTTTACAACAAACTTTACAACAAATATTTACAAGACTTTACAACAAACATTACAACAAACTTTACAACAAACATTACAAGATCGTGACCTGAGCCGAAGTCAGAGGCTTAGTGGACTGAGCCACCCTGGTGCCTCCGTGCTCTCTGCTCCTTGTCCCTTACACACCAAAGTGGAAACCTCAGCCCTGTTCTGCTTTGGAAGGGGTGACACCCGCAACAGCACCTGTGCCTTCCCAGCCACAGGCCGGCCTGTATCCTCCTCTTCCCTCAGCCTTGCTGTCTTTGATGGTGGTGTGACCACAGCAGACATTTAAAGGAATTCCCTCTGGGGACATCCGGGTGGCTCAGTCTGTTAACGTCCGACTTCAGCTCAGGTCATGAGCTTGCAGTTGGATTCGAGCCCTGTGTCGGGCTCTGTGCTGACAGCTCAGGGCCTGGAGCCTGTCTTCAGATTCTGTGTCTCCCTCTCTTTCTGACCCTTCTTTGCTCATCCTGTGTCTCTTTCTCTCAAAATAAATATTAAAAAAATATTTAAAGGAATCCCCTCTGGAGGGGCCCACTGAGACAGTGCTTGTGGAGAACGGGCTGGGAACATTGGCCGGGCCACATTTGTGTGCTTAAGTCCCGCATGTCACCCCCTCCCTCAAAACCTCAAGGGAGCTCCCCTTTGCCTCTAGGAAGGCCACGCCCCTGAAGCTGGCCTCCCCCATTGATGTCTGGAGGCAACTGAGGCACTGAGAGGCACCTCCTCGAACTTTCTCAGGTTTCACTCCCTTCAGTTTTACCCAGGTCTGTAGCCCGCAGGTTTAACTGCCATGGCCTGCGTGTTCTTTTTTTCTCTGAAATATTTGCTCACTCGGTTTCCTCTTCAGGAAATACTTTCCCTTTTCCTGCTTCAACCAAACTTAAAAAAATATATATTTATTTTTGAGAAAGCGAGTGGGGAAGGGCCAGAGAGAGAGGGACAGAGAATCCAAAGCAGGCTCTGTGCTAACAGCAGAGTCCAATGCAGTGCTAGAATTCATGAACCATGAGATCATGATCTGAGCCAAAGTTGGATGCTTAACCAACTGAGTCACCCAAGGGCCCCTCAACCAAATTCATAATTTCAATAATACCCCTATCCTCAGTTACCCCATCTTCCCTGAGTCCACAGTAATCTGCTCTCTGCGCTCCCATGGCCCTTATCTGCCCTGCTCTTTCAACCTTGTCCCTGCTCACTGTACTGGTCGTGTATGTGTCTGGACTGTCATCCTTGTCAGGCGGAAGGCTCCTGAAATCACGACCATGCTTTGGCCACTTCTCAGCCCTCGTTGCGATGTCTGGAGGCCCTGCTGGCTAGTCCGGGGCTATGCGGACCGCAGGGGTTGCGTGTGAGGTAGTAGTGTGGGGGGATTGAGATCCATGTGACTACCCCAGTCCTTGGGATGACCTGGGTGACATGCAGAGGCTGGGCAGGACATGCATCTGCAGAGGGCACTAATGAAGATCTGTGTAAGAGTGGAGGTTGGGAGGGCGGGGGAAAGTATGGAGCAGCGGTCTTCAAAGTGTGGTCCCCAGACCAGCAGTACCCGCATCACCCTGGGAGTATGGAAGAGATGCGCATGAACGTGCCCCCTCCATCAGAAATCCCAAGGGTGGGGTGCCTGGGTGGCTCAGTCAGTGAGGCGTCAGGTCATAGGTCAGCTCAGGTCACGATCTCACGGTTCCTGAGTTCATACCCCGCATCGGGCTCTCTGCTGACAGCAAAGAGCCTGCTTGGGATTCTCTCCCTCTCTCTGATCCTCCCCGGCTGGCATGCACTTAACATGCGTGCTCTCTCTCTCTCTCAAAATAAATAATAAACTTTAAGAGAAAAGAAACTTGGGGTGGGGCTCAGCAGTCTGTGGTTTGAACTCCATCCTGATGCACCGTTAACTTTGAGAATCACTGTGGAGTCAGGAACCTTGCTCAACGTGGGAGGCCACGTCGTGCAGTGGGAAGCACTTGGGCTGTTCGGGTCCCTGCCCTGAAGTTCAGTGGCCGAATAAGATGGAGCTCACCTCTCAGGGTTGTTTTCCTCCCATGAGGATCAAAGAACTCCCTAAACTTTCAAGTGCATAAGAATCACCTGGCATGCTTTTTTAAAATGTATTTTCCTGACCCCAATTTTAGGACATCGTATTCTTCAGGTCAGACTAAGACCCAGGAATTTATAGATTAAATAGGCACCCAGGTGGTCCTGATGTGGGTGGCTGCAATGCCCTGGTGTAGAAGGCCTTTCATGTAGGTGGCTGTGACTATATTTATCCTTAGGCCATCTCAAGCTGGATGCACAGGTCTGGGGCAGGAGAGCCCTCCCACCTTGAGGGGCTCCCTACAGTGGTATTTTCATCACTCGAGTCTGACCTGGGAGCAGTGTTGAAAGGCCATACACGTGCAGAGTCAGCGTGTTTTGGGGTGGTGGGGTGTGTAGGGGCAGCACTCACACCGTGGGCTTATGTGCATGTTGGGTCTATGGGGGCACCTGCTCCCCACCTCCTGGCTGATATAAGGATGTTTCCCACAGCAAAAGCCAGGCTAGTGGATGGAGTAGGGCTGACATATAGGGACTGGCTATAAAGATGGTCTGGGTGGTGGGGTCAGTAAGAAGTGGGATGGCACCAAAGCCTGATGTGGAAACCCAGGGGTTCTGGGAGCTGGAGACAGATCCTTGCTCAATGTCTCTGAGCTGCTTGAGGACCTGGATTCACTGGGTAGTTGGATGCCCCCAGGGTGTAGTTCCCCAACACGCCACCAGGGGTCTCTGAGGCTCCCTGCAAACCTTGCCAATTTGCTTTCATCTCTGCTGTCTCTCCCTGGGCCTGTGAGCGCCAGCCCTGCCATCCAACCTCGAGGTGACCCTGGAGGTCACCAGGCTCCACAGAGGGGAGGGGGCTCTTGTTTGCAGGGCTCAGTATGAGCTGGTGGCCAAGCTCTGGGTAGACATTTGCCAAACGCCATTCTCACTTGCTTCCCCACCCCCACCTCAAGATAGCCAACGTGAATGGTGGGCCCCCCTCCTCTGCCAGTCCCCTCCTTCTTCACTGGCGGTGCTGGGAAACACAGGTCATAGCTTGGGAATGTGGCCCTGGGTTGGGGGTGGTGCTCGGAGGGAGAAGGACATATGACCTCTCCTCAGCAGCTCCCCTGTTCTGCTGCTCATCTCCAAGCCCCTTCCCCAGCCCAAGTACAGAAGGACGCTTGTTGTGGGGCGTTAGTGGAGGAAGCAGCCCCTGCCTCATGACTGTGGGTCCTGGTAGAGCTGACAGAGCGAGGGACAATCGTATTGAAGGAGGAGGGTGGGTGGTGCAGAGCCAACCCTGCCATGGCAGAAGCTGGGAGGCAGAGGTGGGATTCTGGCCCCCTCAGGTGGAGGAGGGTGCTTCTGGGAAGAGGCTGAAGGTCCGGAGAGTTCCCTGATTCCCAACACCAGAGAGAACAGGGTATGGCCTGGCTCCAGAATTTGAGGCCTGTCAGCACATTCCCACGTGGGGAACAAGGGGTGTCATGGGGGCCGTCTGCCGTCGGTACCTCATCTAGTGGATCTGTCGAAGTGAACGGGTCAGGGCAAGCACCTTGGGTGCTGCAGTGAAGATAGCACCCCCATCTTTCCCTGGGGACTGAGGGCCCCGCACTTTGAGTCAAGGTACACCGAGGGGGCTTTGCTCTTGTCAGGGTCTAGAAACTGTAAAGAGAGAAAAGGCAGATCCTGCTGTTTGGGAATGAGCAGGGTGGCTAAATCCAGCCGGGCTGCGCTCTGCCCCTCCCCTCTCCTCCCCCTCCACTGCAGGGCCCTGGGCTGGGCTGCTTGTGGTCTCAGCAGGCACCACCTTCCCCGCCAGCTGCCTGCCTGCCACCGAGCCTGTCCCTGCCCTGCCAGACCCCACCTCCTCCTTCCCCTCCTCAGGCTCCTTCCCCTCCCCCAGGCCCTTGGGTGCAGAGCCTCTGAGTGAGTGGGGCTGGGCAGGCTGGGGTCTGGGGAGCTGGGTGGGGTGGACAGTGGGCAGGCAGCAGGAGGGCCTGGTGCCAGGGCAGAGCCTTGAGGATAGGCACAGCCTGGGGTCTGTGTGCAGAGTCTCGGGTGAGTTGGGGTCCAGCCTTGTGGGGAGGGGCTGGGCCACAGGGGCTGGGGGTGGGGGAACTGGGAGGAGGGGCCAGGGGGCTGCGGCGGATTCATGTCTGTATTTGGTAGTCGGATAGGAGCCAGCTCAGTGAGGCTGGGCCCCTGGCCAGTTCCAGGGGAGGGCGTCAGGGCCCTGGGGACACCCCTCCCCCAAAGCAGACACTCGTGACCCCCTCTTCTTCCCAGTCTGAGCCGCCCTTCTCTGTGGATCCCGCAAACTGCTTTTCCATCCCCTGAGAGTTTTGGGGTCCGTGCTCTAGGGCTGGGGCCAACAGGTGCCCCTGGGGTATTTGGGGCAGGAAGCTGAGAAGGGAGAGGGGGAAGGGCAGGCTGGGCAGTGCCGCCTCATTGGCCCTGGCACCATCCGGATGGGGCTTGTCTGGGGCATGTATTCCTGTGCACCAGGCCTAGCTCACCCAAGAAACGGGTTCCTGGCTGTGCCATTCTGGGGACCATGTGCACTAGGAGCCTGCAGCTCCACGCCAGTGATGTGGGTTTCC
Source organism: Suricata suricatta (assembly GCF_006229205.1). Classification (NCBI taxonomy): domain Eukaryota; kingdom Metazoa; phylum Chordata; class Mammalia; order Carnivora; family Herpestidae; genus Suricata; species Suricata suricatta. The sequence goes on along the minus strand of NC_043702.1, from coordinate 17,414,337 downwards.
TGCTCTGGCGGAATTCCAAGTCTCTGATCAGGCCCAGACGGCAGTCCCTCTGGTGCCTGAATCCTTTGTCCGAGGTCCACCTGGGACACCCACCTCCCACCCGGGAGGGTCCGCAGTGTCAGTATGAGAAGAATCCATGGTAGAGCAGGATTCATGGGCTCAGGTCCAGGAAACCCCTGAGCAAGGTCACGCAGCAAGCAAGTAGGAACCCCATGAAATGAAATCAGGGCAGGGCTGGCCTATGTCCTGGGCTTTGGGGGACATTTCAGACCTTATGAGGTTCTTGATCTGGGGCCAGTCTAGCCAGTTCTGTCATTCTCTCTGGCCCTTCTTCCCGTCCTGGAGTCTCTTTCTGTGCCACCGTCTCTCTTCTATCTCTTTTCCAGGCGAGTCCACATCACCTTTCAGCAGCCCTATCACCTCTGATGAGGAATACCTGAGTCCCCCAGAGGAGTTTCCAGAGCCGGGGGAGACTTGGCCCCGAGCCCCCACCATGAAGCTCAGTCCCAGCCAGAACCGCTGTCCCTCTGACACTGGCTCCAAGGCACCTCCCACTTTCAAGGTCAGCCCCCAGAGGCCAGCCCCTGGACACCCTCATTCCATCACATGTGCCTTTGTTCTTGGGGCCGCACCAGGTTTTAGCAAGGCCTAGAGCTTGGCCCCATTACCTGAAGCCAGTCACAGTCAGCCTGGTGTGGAAGAGTGTCTGTCCCAGAATCCTCTGGCCCCCAGGAGCCACACATGGGCCCTGAATATTTCCCCTGATACTTTGGGGTCCTTCTTCAGGTCTCACTTATGGACCAGTCAGTAAGAGAAGGCCAAGATGTCACCATGAGCATCCGCGTCCAGGGCGAGCCCAAGCCGGTGGTTTCCTGGTGAGTAGCAGCCACTGACCCTCACCTGCTAGCTTCCTCCACTCCAAGCTCAGCCCTGGCTTTGGGTCGAAAGGGGTAGACCCTTTGTGGTGTGATCTGCCCAGTGGGGGTCCATCCCAGGTCCCATGGTGCCACTCCCTTAACACGACTTTGTTCAGCCTCATTCAGGTCTTCTTCTGGGGTGGGGTCTGGGTAACAAAAGGTCTCCTGTCTGTCCAGTGGGGGATGAGTGGGCAGGAGTCATCTCTTGGAGAAGACGGCCCATCCCCACCCCCATCAGGTGACGGCGGGGCAATGTTTGAGGCCTGCTCTGCTACCAGCCCTGTGCTGGGCTCTGGGCATAAGCATTCGAATCTGAGCTGCCAGAGCCCAGGGTTGAATGTGGGCCTCAGCCGGACTCCTTCCTCCTGGGTGCATAGAACTTTAATTACTCAGGTCGCTTAGATTCCTATTATTTGGGTTCTAGTTTTCATTTTTAATCCCTTGTCCTGTCCCCTGTGATTTTTTAACATCATTATTTCTTACCCCTTTGGGGAAGTGGGAAAGCTCTCTGTCCATTATAAATAATAAAAGAACAAGACACGATGACGTTTCAGACCTATTAAGAACCAAAGGGTGTGGTTAGGTTCCAAGGAAGGTTAAGATTCAGGTGGGCAGAGGTGTTCTGGAAGTTTCTGGGGGTGGGGGGTGGGATCGCAGAATCAGGGTGAAAACCTGGCCCTGTAACTCCAGAGTGCTAGTGGTCAGTGAGACGGATCCGAGAGGGGACAAACGATGTGGGGGAGGAGGAGCCCACCCGGCCCTGGGGCTCCCCACCTGCTAGTCCTGGGCCCTCGCCTGAGTTCTGATCCCTCTGACAGGCTGAGGAACCGGCAGCCCGTGCGCCCGGACCAGCGGCGCTTCGCGGAGGAGGCAGAGGGCGGGCTGTGCCGGCTGCGGATCCTGGCGGCCGAGCGGGCTGACGCTGGCTTCTACACTTGCAAAGCGGTTAATGAGTATGGCGCCCGGCAGTGTGAGGCCCGCCTGGAGGTCAGAGGTGAGTGCCTCATACACTCCACAAAACCCACCCTCCCCACCGGCCCTGCCCGCCCCAGCCCCTTCCCTGCTCAGATGCCAGCTTCCACACAGCCTCGATTAGAGGATGTCAGAACAGAAAGGGCCTTACAAAACCCTGTAATTTGTTGCTTATATTGTAGTTGAGTAAACTGAGGCCCAGAGAGGGGAAGTGACTTGCTCAAGGCCACGCGGCAAGTTGTTCAGTGCTCAACCTACTACACAGTACTGCCTTCCCTATGCTTAGTCACACCTACCGCCTGATGCCAGCCCTGCTTCCTGCCACCAGCTGTCCTCTCCCTGCACTCTTCCAAGCTTTGGTCACCTTGCCCTTTCCAGGCCCCTCCCTTACAACCCCCTGCCCCCGCCTTGCCCCTTTGCCCTCCTACCCATCCCATTGCTGTGTAGAAGCTATTGTGGTTGGAGGTGGCAGTGGGGAGAGTCTGATAGCTGGACCCGTTCGGAGGGCCCCTCGGGGCTTGAAGCATTACCAGGGACCCCAGGGCTGTCAGGGTGGGCACCACAGAATGTGGAAAGGGCTGGGCCCCAGAAGCTGGGGCACGAGGGGGATAGCAGGCAGGCCGTAGCCAGGCTGCCCTTCGGGGGTGGGTGGTGTTCCTCCCAAGGGCTGGCTGTTAACCTTGCCTTCTACTCACCTTTCTCTGTGGGCACTCAGGACTGACATCCTCCTTAGTTCTGCATGTAGCCATCATCCCTCCCTTCCGGTAGAGGCCAGCTCCTGGATCCCACCAGCCCCTGCTGGAGCTCAGACCCTAAAAGTCATGGTCACCCCCAGCGGGCCCTCCCTCCTCAGTTTCCTGCCCTGTGCCTCCCGTTCTTCCAGCTGCCACCTCCTTGGTCTCTGAATTCTTCAGCTCTGCCCGCACCCGTTCCCTGGCCCATCCCTTCCCCTCCAGAGTCTGCCTCTGACTTGCTTCTCTGTTGTTAACCCATGTGTCGGTGCTTCTCTTTCTTTGGGATTCCTCCTGACATCCCCTAGGCTTTGGGTGCCCCTGGTGTCTTCTCCCTCGTTGCCCACGGCTTCTGCCTACCCAGGAATCCCAGAGACCTGCTCGGCCTCTGGCTGGCTGCCAGTCCCCCCATCCCAAGGCTGATCATGGCGGGATCGGAAAGTGGCAGTGTGCCCTGGCAGTTTTAGAGGCAGATTTCCATGTAGAGGGGCCCTAGCCAGGTCTGCGTGCTGTGGGTGCCTGTGTGTGCGCGTGCGCGTGTGCGTGTTTGCTGCACTAACCTGCCGCTTGCTGACTGAGGTTTTTGTCTGTACACAGGCGAGTGAGCTCAGGGGGCCGACTGCGCTCCCCCCGCTACCCTCCGAGCCGCGCCCCTGTCTCAGGCACCTCTCGGACCTCGCTGTGTTTCACTGCCTCCTGCCCACAGACCCTGCCGGCCCGCCGGCCTGGACCCTGTCCCAGCTTCCCATTCCCTCCCCTCTCCACCTTACGCAGCATCCTGGGATAGCCCATGGGCCCCTAGGGACCCTTCTTCCCCAAGCGGACATATGGCTGGGCAGCCCCTACATGGACTGAGTGCCAGGAAGGGGCAGCCATGAGGGGTATCAAGACCCCCTCCCCCAATCTCTCCCTGCAGGGGAGCACCCAGCGAGCGCATGTGCTACCGCTGCTACAGGCCCTGTCTGTCTATCTGTTTGTCTGTCTGTGTGTCTGTGACAGTCAGGGAAGGATGCCTCTGAGCTGGTGTGGGGTGAGGCAGAGCGGGACAGGCCAGGGCATAGCGTCTGCAGGAGGGAGGAGCCTAAAGGGGCAGGAGGCTGCTGACAAGGGGCTCATGAAGCTGAGGGAAGGGGGGCAGGGCGCTGACCATTCCAGAAACAGGTTTCAAATGGCACAACACTTTCTATTTCACAAGAGACAAAAAGCCAGGGGCCTCAGGCCCTATGCTGATGAGGAGGCCTGCCAAGTCCTGCTCTCAACAGGTTTAGGGCTCCTCTGGGGCTCCCCTTTTCACGGTCAGGGCCTGGGATGCTCTGTCTGGAAATGAGGGTGTTAGCCAGGCTGGACCAAAGAGTGAGGGCCTGCTGTAATGGGCGTGGGGACATTTGGAAAAAGTTGTTTCTTAGCTCAAATAAAGTCCAGTTTGTACCCAGCTGGTGTGCCGTGTGGTTTTTTTTTTTTTCCGCCGCCGTCTCTGCCCCTACGTGGCCCTCTCAGTTTCCCTGCCCTTGATTCCTTACCACTTCCCCTGAGTCCCCCCTCCCTGGTGGAGCTTGTCATCCTGAAGCCAGGCCCTGCAGTTCCTTGCTGTCCTGGCCGGGTGGGCGGGCTTTCCCTGTCTCCAAAGGAACAAAATGCATCTCTCTCTCTGTATCTGTCTGTCTCTTTGTGTGTGCGTGTGTGTGTGTGTGTGTGTGTCTGTGTCTCCCTCACCCCGTGTGTCTCCATGTGTGCCCCCCTGTGGCCGCTTCCCCTCCCCTAGCACATCCTGAAAGCCGGTCCTTGGCCGTGCTGGCCCCCCTGCAGGACGTGGACGTGGGGGCCGGGGAGATGGCGCTGTTTGAGTGCCTGGTGGCGGGTCCTGCTGACGTGGAGGTAGACTGGCTCTGTCGCGGCCGCCTGCTGCAGCCTGCACTGCTCAAATGCAAGATGCATTTCGATGGCCGGAAATGCAAGCTGCTGCTCACATCTGTGCATGAGGACGACAGTGGGGTCTATACCTGCAAGCTCAGCACGGCCAAAGGTAATTGCCCTCTCTGGCTGGAGGGCTGCCGCTGGTACCCCGGCGCTGGAGGGAAGGGACCGGAAGTGTAGGAGCTGGGGGCAAAATAAGATAATGCAGTACACTTGTCTTGGTAAGGTGTGCAGGCAGCGTAGCACCTGGAACAAAGTGCCTTCCATGTCTGTGTCACTGTCGTAGGGAACCAGTCTGCTGAAGCATAGCAGAACCTACCGGGACTTGGGTTCCACTTCTGGCCCCGCCCACATGCCGCCACGTGACTTCAGACTAGTCACTGCGCCTCTCTGAGCTATGGACTATCCATCTGGGAGGGATCGCGAGACTCGCTATCTTGTAGGGGGGATGGGTTGGATTAATGAGATAATGTATGTAAAGAACAAAGTACAGCACAAGTCTGGCAAAGGGTGGCACCTGATAAATGTCCACCATTATTATTATTAATGACATCTCTGACCCGGTCTCTGTCCTCATTGGAAGAGCAGAGATAACGACTCACCAGCTTGTGGTAATGAGCCAGTTAGGTGACACTGCAAGTCTTTGTAAAGCAGGAAGGGAGCCAGTCGGCATAAGGGTCTGTTCTTTCCCCCAGATTTCTTGTGGGCTAGAATCACAGGGCAGAAGGGGCATTAGCTCTGGCTCTGGGAGGGGTGGGGGGAGTGGAGGCAGGACCCAGGCGCAGAGGACAGTTTGAGGGGAGGGGACAGGTGTGGAGGAGGAACTGGGCTTGGCTTGCAGGCCCCTCTCCTGGAGCTGAAGGGAGCTTCCTCCAGAGTGAAGGGGCAGGGGCGGTGAGGAGGGACTTCTGCCGTTTCCCCAACCACGTGGCAGCCCGCCACCCACCCTCGCCAACCTCCACCCTCCTGAGAAGGCCAGGTCTTTGGATCATGCCTCTTACCTCACTCTGGTATCCGGCGACCTTGCAGGACTCTGCCCAGGCTCCGGCTCCTGGCCCAACTCCCCTTTCCTGCCTAGAGTATGAGGGCAGGACCTGCGGGTTGGGGCACCTGGGACCCCGTGGCCTTCCCTGGCCCCAGATCTGACCCCTCCCCACTAGATGAACTGACCTGCAGTGCCCGGCTGACGGTGCGGCCCTCGCTGGCGCCCCTCTTCACTCGGCTGCTGGAGGACACGGAGGTGCTGGAGGGCCGTGCAACCCGTTTGGACTGCAAGATCAGTGGCACTCCACCCCCCACTGTTACCTGGACTCATTTTGGTATGGCCTTCCACCCTGCAGATGCTGGGGGACCCCCGAGGGCCAGAGGGCCGGGCCCCCTCACCAAGCCTGCTCTGCATGTCTGTCCCTCCCTCCCTCAGGCCACCAGGTGGAGGAGAGCGAGAACCTTCGGCTCCAGCAGGAGGGAGGTCTGCACTCTCTGCACATCGCCCACGTGGGCACTGAGGACGAGGGGCTGTATGCAGTCAGTGCTACCAACGCCCACGGCCAGGCCCAGTGCTCGGCCCAGCTCTATGTGGAGGAGCCTCGGACAGCTGCCACTGGCCCCAGGTACCTTGGGGCTTCCCAGAGCGGGGGGGCTCCCGTGGCCGCCCCTGTGTCGCCTCGGCCCGTGGTGGGAGTGGCTGCTGTGGGCGTCTGGGCAGCTGCCTCGTTCTTACAGCTCCAAGCTGGAGAAGATGCCATCTATCCCTGAGGAGCCGGAGCAGGGTGAGCTGGAGCGGCTGTCCATGCCCGACTTCCTGCGGCCGCTGCAGGACTTGGAGGTGGGACTGGCCAAGGAGGCCATGCTGGAGTGCCAGGTGACCGGCCTGCCCTACCCCACCATCAGCTGGTTCCACAATGGCCACCGTATCCAGAGCAGTGATGACCGGCGCATGACACAGTGTACGTGTCTAGGGGAGGGTCCCCTCTGGCACCCCGTGCACCTACAATACCTTCACCCTCTCCCTGCCCTCGAGCCTGCTCAGGGATGCGGCGCTGCGGGGGAGGGGAGTGCGGAGGCGCTAGGAGGGCATGGCTTCCTTCCTTGAGCTGTTGGGTCGCCACTCTGGGCCTGGGAGGCCCCCTTTGCCCTTGCTGGACAGGCAGTACTTGCTGCTGACCAGCTGGACCATGGGCAAGGTTACACAACCCCTCTGTGCCTCAGTTTCCTTATCTACAAAAGCTTGTTATAAGCTTTAAGTAAGTTAGTACCGTATGAAGCACTCAGAGCGGGGCCCAGCAAATAGCCAGTGGTCCGTACATGTTAAAAATCTTATTGTAATTGTTACTGTTTTCATTGTTGCCATTATTATCCTTGTTCATAGAGCAGTGCTGCTCACACCTTCCCGGAGAAATTTCAGTGAAGAGGCCGGTGTGAGCAGCGTCTGGCTCCCAAGGGTTGCTTGGCCAGGGTTGTGAACCATACCAAATAAAGAAAAGGAGCTAGGGAAGAAATACAGAGGAACGTATCTGGGACCATGTCCTTTCCGCCGGGGATCCTTCTCCCGGGAGTATCTCGGTTCCATCCTGGAAGGGATCTGAGTCTTGTGTGGGAAGATTTATCTAACCCCATCAGACAGCCCACGCTGTGACAGTGATGGGTTCCTCTTACTGCTGCGACGTGACAGAACTTATCTTTCTTGAGCACTTTGTGAGTGCCAGGCCCCCAGTGCCGAAGGCCTGAGGAGGGTGACCTCACCTTCCTCATCAAGGACCTGTAAGGCAGGTTCTAGTATTCCGGTTCGCAAACAGGGAATCCAAGGCTTACAGAGGGACTTGCCCAAAGGCAGGAAAATGCCATCTGGTCCTGGCATCCACCTCCTAACCAGGGTGCCCCCATCACCTGTGCCCCATTCCCCAACCCCATTGTCCAGTGCCACCACTGTGGCTGTGACCCTTCCTCTCACAGCCCCCTCCTCGGGCTATCAGCCCACAGGCTTCCTGTCTCTCATTCTGCTTTTGGCCCCCCGTGGGGGTCTCTTGGGATCTGAGCTGGTGTCTCATCCTGTCTGTATCTGGGGTCAGTGGCAGCTCTAAGTCTCTTTTCCTTTATAAATAGTGTCAGCAGAGATAAATGAATGAGTGGGCATCCCATGTGGAGATAACCACTCAGAGCGGGGCGGGGTGTTTGGGGATGGCCCTGACGTGAAGGAGGACATGCAGGCCTCTTCCCCTTCGCTTCCCCGCCAGAGATGGCCTCCTTATCATCACTGAGGGATCACAGTGCAGAAAAGGAGGATCAGAATCAGAGGGAGACAAGTTCAAGCCATAGTTCCATCATTTATTAGCTGGGTCACCTTGGACGAGTCCATTAATGTCTCTGATCTTGTTGGTAGAATGAGGATCATCTTGCATGGTTGTTGAAAGGATTATGGAAAAAAAATGCATGTCAAGTAGCTGGCATAGACTGGGCACAGAACAGACAACTCTTACTGTAATTTATAATCTACCGTGTCTGGCACTTACTATGTGTAAGGCATCGGGAACTGAGCCTGACAGGACAAGTCAGCCCTATCTTTAAGGAGCTGTGACACATGTAAGTAAAGAGGATGAGCCACCCACGGCAGTGTGGGCCCAGAGCTGGGCGCCCTGGGGAGAGAATCAGGGAGGGGAGCACAGAGGAGGCTTCCTAGGCTGGCATTCACTTGATCTGTGTCTTGGAGGAGAAGGCCTTAGATAAGAGAAGAATATTCCATAAGGGAGGAATCTTGTGAGCAAAAACCTGGAGATGGAACTCCTGGGGCTTGTTCTGGGACCTGATGGCTTGTTAGGGTTGGAAGAAGAGCAGAGCCATGGCCAGGTGGGTGTTTGGGCTGAGGGCTTTGGATGCTAGCAGGTGCCTCAAGTGTGGTAGGTGCCGTCCCAGGTGGAGAGGTGACATGCAATGGCGTTGGCAGAGTGTGGACTGTGCCGGTGGAGGGCTTTTGTGGGTGCCGTGCCGCAGACGGGACCAGCAGTGGCCATGGACATGGAGAGGGGGCTGAGGGAAGGGCCTTAAGAATGAAACCTGGTCAGCACTTTGCCGCCCAGGTGTGACCCCCAGAGGTACAGAGATGAAGGGTCGTTAGCGGGGTAGGAACCCACAGAGGGGGAATCAGCATGGGAAGATGAGAAGTCTCTGGAGGGACAGCCAAGAGGGACTAGGGCTGCATGCAGGTGGAGGCTCAGCAGCCTGGACTTCAGGTTTGCTGAATGATAGATATGCTTCTTGCTGTGGGCCCCCTTCTTGCGCCCTTGCTGCTCCCTCTGCGGGTGGGGATAAAGGGTGAGGCCTGTGGTGGCATGGGTCCACCCCTCTAAATCTCCTCACTCAGGCCCGGTGTCATTGTCTCCCCGCCCACCCCCAGACAGGGATGTCCATCGCTTGGTGTTCCCTGCCGTGGGACCTCAGCATGCTGGCGTCTACAAGAGTGTTATCGCCAATAAGCTGGGCAAAGCTGCGTGCTATGCCCACCTCTATGTCACAGGTAAGGCGGGCACCTTCCCGCTCACCTGGCCTCCACCCACACAGGGACCTGGGTGACAGAGGGGCCTCCCTTCCCCTTGTACCCTGGGGAGCATCTGGCCTTGCCCTTGGCTCTGTGGCTATGCCTCCAGCCTTGATCCCGCTCTCCTGAGGCTTGGTGATCCTGCAGAGCCGGTGGGCCATGAAAGACTCAGCAGACCTCTGACCTGTGGCTTTCAGATGTGGTTCCAGGCCCCCCAGATGGTGCCCCGCAGGTGGTGGCTGTGACTGGGAAGATGATCACACTCACGTGGACACCCCCCAGGAGTCTGGACTTGGCCATTGGTGAGTCAGGCCCCGCAGGGCTGTGAGGTGGAGATGGACCATGGGCAGGTTCATGTAGGGGCACCCAGGGGGCCAAGACAGGAACACAGGGCCCAGAGAGGTATGCCAGTGGAGGGGAGGAGAGAGCGGGGTACTGGGAACATGGCCAGGACCAGCTTTGCCTGTCTCCTCTCCAAGCTGGATAAAGCCCTGGTTCCACATCAGGGGAGGCCACAAAGGGGCCTCCACATTCCCTTTCTCAGAGGGACTGGGTGTTTGGGTCATGACCCTGGGAATATCCCCTCCCCCTTCCCTGTGCATATGACTTCTCCCTGCTCTGTACCTCAGTTTCTCCACCTCAGGTAGTAGCAAGAAATTGAGATATGAATTTAGCTCTCTCCTTGCCTGTAACTGGGCCCCATGCCAGGCACCTGGTTGGCTCTAAGCACGGCTGGCCAGGTTGGAAAGAGCAGATGGGAGGCAGGCAGAAGCAACAGGAGAGACTGAGGCAGGTCCTCAGAGCAGACTAATGATGAGTTTCTAGGTCCTGAGCCAGCTGAATGGCTGGGGAGTGCAGGGGATGTCCCAGCAATGCCCCCCTCTAGCAGCTGCTTCCCCACTAGACCCAGACGCCCTGACCTACACCGTGCAGCACCAGGTTCTGGGCTCCGACCAGTGGACAGTTCTGGCCACGGGCCTACGGGAGCCCATATGGGCAGCCGTGGGGCTGCGTAAGGGGGTCCAGCACATCTTCCGGGTCCTTAGCGCCACCATCAAGAGCAGCAGCAAGCCCTCACCCCCTTCAGAGCCTGCCCAGCTGCTGGAGCACGGTGAGCCAGAGTTCTCCTACGAGGTGGGCTTGGGGAGGCTGGGCCCAGGGACCTGGGTCTCGTGGTGGAGGCTCAAGTGCAGATCTGGATGTGCTAGCTGTGGTGGGAACAGCACGGCTGGGGGCGCCCTTGACCAATCCGAGCACGTTTGCTTCCTGAGAGCCGCACACATAGTGGGCAAGGCTGAGGGTCTGGAGTCAGACAAGCTCAGGGCGAAATCCCAGCTCTGCTACTGTGTGCCCTAGACAAATAGCTGAACCTCTCTGAACCTCAGCTTCCTCATCTGTAAATGTGGAGCTCCCGTGGTGGGCGGGGTGGCGGGGTGCTGGGGGGGCAGTTCAAAGCATACAGGACACTAAGGACCTTGTCTTGAGCCCAGCACCAGCTCATGCTCTTCTCCTCCCAGGCCCACCACTCGAGGAGGCGCCCACTGTGTTGGACAAGCCCGACATCGTGTATGTGGTGGAGGGACAGCCCACCAGTGTCACGGTCACCTTCAACCACGTGGAGGCCCAGGTCGTCTGGAGGAGGTGGGGCCCTGCCTTGCATGCCTCATTCCCCACACATGGCCATCCTGCTCTAGCCATCCTGGCCTGATGCCTCCCCCCCATGCCTGGAACCTGGATGACTTCCCTGTCATGTCTCCTAGCTGCCGAGGGGCCCTCCTAGAGGCACGGGCAGGTGTGTACGAGCTGAGCCAGCCAGACGATGACCAGTACTGTCTTCGGATCTGTCGGGTGAGCCACCGAGATGTGGGGCCCCTTACCTGCACGGCCCGCAACCGCCACGGCACACAGGCCTGCTCAATCACCCTGGAGCTGGCGGGTGAGTGATAGCTTCCTTCCCTCCCCTCCCTCTAAGGCCCACAGTCCTCGCCTTTTGCCTCCAGGTGCATACACCCACCTGTCAGGCCTGTGCATCTAAAGGCTATAATAATAAGCAGTGCTGGCTGAAGTAACGGTGGTAGTACACATAAGATATTTATTGAGCACCTAGTATGTGCTAGGCTCAGTGCTAAACACCTTCCACATATCACCTCATGGAATATTCACGTTAACCCTGTGAGATGGGATTGGTTAGTGCCCTCATTTTACAGATGGGAAAACTGAGGCTCGGAGAGGATGCTACATAACTGGCCCAAGGTCACACAACTTGATGAGGATAGGAGCTGGGATTCAAGCTGGATGCCCAACTCCAGGGCCAGCTCCTTGGTCCTGTGTTAAACAACAGGAAATAGCACCTCAAATATAACAAGTGTTGGGAGGGCAAGTTTAATTTCAAAAAGGAAAAAGCCCAGGTGAGCACATTTGGTCAGCAGACTCCCAGCTCTGGGGACCCGGGTGGCCCTTTTGCACAGGTCTATCTGACAGAGCCTGCCAACCTTTGCAGTGAGGACCCTTTTTATAATTTCTCCTTTAAAGACGGAGGCTCTCGACCGGTGGCATGCATTAAGAAGTAATTGTCTTGTTTTTCGGTCTGTTAATTAACTCTAGGCATATGTAACCGCCACTCAGAACTCCAGATCAGCGTGAGCTAAACAGTGTTACCTGCTGAGTAAATACAATCCCAACCAAACGCAAAGAAAGTGACATTTTAGTTAGCACAGGCCATCCTATCCAGATAAATGTACATTTGCTAGTGCTTTTAAAAAATTGTTCAAATTCACTGGAACCCTTCTAGTCCTTTGACCTTCACGGAGTAACCCCACCACCACCTCTGGACTAGAAACCAGATGCCTAGAGGGGTTGGGAAGGGATCTTTAAAGTAGAAGAGAAGTGGCGGTAAGGTGTGTGAGGAAGAGAAGGGGGAGCCCTGCGGGCCCCAATGTGGTCCTTGCCCGGCCTCCCCCCACCTGCACCCCTGACACTTCCTACCCAGCGTGCCATGTGCAGGACTCATTTTTCTTCCCAGATAGAGGAAGAGCCTTAGGGTTTGGGAAGGCCCTGGCCACTGAGAGCCCTGCAGCCCAGCCTGGCTGGGGCAGTGACAGAGAGAGAGAGAGACTATGTCCCAGTCGGCCCGGACTAGAACAGGTCTGGGGCTTGAATCGACGTGGCAAGTGGAATGGCCTCCTGCCTCCATATCTTCCCCATGCTAGGGCCTTCTTCACTCCCAGGGCACCCCACCCTTTTATCTGTATCAAGTCAGATTGGGTGCCTGTGATGGGTGGTGGTCCCTGCCCAGTGCCCCTGGCTCTTCCCTCAGGGCCTGCTCATTCCCACTCCTCTTAAGGCAGAGACCCTCAAACATGCTCAGGAGATGGGGCACTGGGAAGTCACAGGTTCCTCTGCAGAGCACACCAGCATATATATTTAATCCCATCCTGAGAATTAGAAGCGACTTTGCCAGGAAATGACATGACCACATGATATGTGTAGAGAATGAAATCACAGTCACACTGTGGGAGAGCTAAGCTGAGCATTGGTACCTGTTTGCTCATCTTGTCATCCCCCAGATGGTAAAAGTCCCCTTAAACATTTAAATAAGATTCAGAGAGAAAAACGTCAGGATGGAGGCAATGCCATCCTTGAATTTAATTCAGGGTCACAGCCTGAACTGCGTTCGGGGCCCAGGACAGTAAAGCCCGAGGTAGGGCTGTGCGGAAAGGCAGTCACCCACAGGGGGCAGCATTGAGCCACTCTGCGCCAGCCCATTAATGCAGTGAAGGAAGAGGCTCAGGATGGCCAATCCTGATTTTTTCAAGAGAGGCAGGAAATCCAGATTTCTTTTGTGTTTGAAAATCGCCTAGTTTCAGAGCTGGCAAAAAGGAAGGCTGCACCCTCTGGCTTATATTTTCTGAGATTCGTACAAGCAAGAAACTCAGGTGTTCCCAGGGGCCGAGTTTGAGAGCCCTGGTGGGTGGGGCGCTGGGGTGTAGGGGCTTCTGGGGTTGTACCTGAGCCAGTCAGGGAGGGAGGGCTTGGAGAGGGACTGAAAAGGCACGTCCTCATGACCCCAGTGTCGTCACCTTCCCTTCTCCACCCTCACCCCTGTTTGTTTCAGAGGCCCCTCGATTTGAGTCCATCATGGAGGATGTGGAGGTCGGGGCTGGGGAAACAGCTCGATTTGCTGTTGTGGTGGAGGGGAAACCACTGCCGGACATCATGTGGTACAAGGTCAGAGGGTGACAGAGGCCTCCGGAGTCCTAGCGTGGGGCCGGCTGGGAGCCTGAGGGGAAGGGAGGAGGGATTTCTGGACAGGAGGAGTCTCGGCAACCTTAGGAGGAAGGGAACCTAGACAGAGAAGAACAAAGGTGTTGTCAGAGGTGTGGCGAGGAGGAGGAAACGGGACCCAGGGTGCCGTGTGACACTAGGGGGTGTTTCGGAAACCAGGGGACTAACTGGGAGGGTGCGGGCCTATTCGTGAGAGATGAAGTGGAGCCGATTTCCGGTGCCGAAGGGAGCAAGGCCCCTGGGGCAGCGATATTATTGAGTCCTGGGATAGAAGGGTTCCTAGCCCTTGAGGTAGGGATGAGGCGGGGTCTCGGTCACGGAGATGAAGGTGGGTCCCAGGTAGAGGTAAAGCCGGGCCTGGGCTGGAGGTGACAGCCCACTCTGCAGGGTGAGGTGCTGCTGACCGAGAGTAGCCATGTGAGCTTCGTGTACGAAGAGAGCGAGTGCTCCCTGGTGGTGCTCAGCACGGGGACCCAGGATGGAGGCGTCTACACCTGCACCGCGCGGAACCTGGCTGGTGAAGTCTCCTGCAAAGCAGAGCTGGCTGTGCGTTCAGGTGGGCTGGAGCGCAAGGGGAGAAGGGCAACGGGCTTTTTCTCAGGAATGCTGTGTGCGCCCCAGCCCGCCGGGCCCTTCCGTCCTAAACCACCACTGTATTCCAGCCCCGGCACCCCACCTCGGGCCCCTGACATTCCTGCTCCTCTTTTGCGTCCTTCTTCTGCCCTACCTGTCCCTGTCTCTGCCCCAGTTGCTCTCTTGCCCTTCCCCCGCCTAACGCCAGGCATCTCTCCCCCAGCTCAGACAGCCATGGAGATAGAGGGGCCCAGGGAAGCTGAGGAACAGCGGGGAAGGAGACTCAGCGACTTCTATGACATCCATCAAGAGATCGGCAGGTGTGGGGCCAACAGAGGATACCATGTCTGGGAGCCAAGGGGGCCTGGGTCTGAGGCTAGGAGGCCTGGGACAGCCAGGGCTACAGCGATGACCGAGCCCCTCACCTCCCTTGTGTCGTCACCCAGAGGTGCCTTCTCCTACCTGCGGCGCGTGGTGGAGCGGAGCTCCGGCCTGGAGTTTGCAGCCAAGTTCATCCCCAGCCAGGCCAAGCCGAAGGCATCAGCATGGCGGGAGGCCCGGCTGATGGCCCGGCTCCAGCATGACTGCGTCCTCTACTTCCATGAGGCCTTTGAGAGGCGTCGGGGACTGGTCATTGTCACCGAGCTGTATCCTGGGATAGGCTGGGCGGGTAGGGGACACATGGCCAATTAGCAACATGGTTTACACTTTGCAAAGTGGCCCCATTGACTGTTAGGAGGTGCTGAGCACCTATTAGGAAATGTTCCCATTGATGACTGGGAGATCCCAAGACATCTTGTCAGACCTTTACAGGGTAGAGTCTGGAGACTTCTGCAAAGAACAACATTTTTTAGCCCCCGCCCCTGCCTTTAAATTTTTTCCAATCTTTATTTTTTGAGAGAGACAGAGCCCGAGTAGGGGAGAGAGAGGGACACAGAATCTGAAGCTCTGAGCTGTCAGCACAGAGCCTGATGCGGGCCTCGAATTCATGAACTGTGAGATCATGACCTGAGCTGAAGTCACACGCTTAACCAACTAAGCTATCCAGGCTTCTCTTTTAGCCTCAACTTACATACCATCACCGTGTGCTGGGTAGTGCTCTAGGTTTTACCAATATTAACCTATTTAATCCTCATGTCTATCTCTGTCATGGAATTTTTTATCCCCATTTTACAGATACTAAAACCTACCTCTACCGAGGTGTAGAGAGGTAAAGTAACTCATCCAAGGTCGCATAGCTAACAAAAGGCGTGTACACAAAATACAGCATGGTATATCCAAACTTTTGGAGTGACCCCATTGTCAGATGAGCATCAGGACTGGTTTTATTTGAGAGGTGGTCTTCATAAAGGATGGATTTTGCCCTTTCACGAGAGCCCTGGCTAAGCAGAGGCACACCGTGATAAGGCAGGCAGCCGTTTCTCCCATTTGCAGGGTGACTGTATCCTTCACACCAGCCTCCCAGTCTGCACTGTTAGAGCCCAGACCTCAGCAAGATGACCATGTGTGCAATGTCCTGGGTCATTCTCAAAAAGAGGCAAGAAGTTCCATCCATGCTCAACAAAATTCGGTTCTAACTTGGTCTTTTTAAATACCTAACAGAGTGGTAGGAGTGAAGACGTTGTCCCCATTCTACACCCAAGGAAACCTAGGCTCAGAGAGGTTGGGTGACTTGCCTGAGACCCCACAGCAAATGGGAATTCAAGCAGGCTGGTCCAATCTGTGCACCCAGATGATAGGGAAAAAGTGGAAACACAGTCAAGAACTGGTATTAGATATGCTTTAAGGGGAAGAAGAACTCTGTGCAGAGCTGGGATCCGACTTGAGCGCTAGGGGTGGAGGGCACTGCCCGGGGAGGGCCCAGAAGTTGGCACTGTCACTGTTCTCCTTGATCTGGGACATAGATGCACAGAGGAGCTGCTGGAGCGAATGGCCAGGAAACCCACCGTGTGTGAGTCTGAGGTGAGGGCAGTGGGTGGTGGGGTCAGGTTGGGCACTGGTGTTTACCCACCTGAACCCTGAGAACTGAGGAGTGGGTTCTGGGCTTGCCATCTGTGCCCATGAACAGGCCAGGGGTGGTGGTGGAGAGCACTGTCGGGCAGGCAGTAGAGCTTCCTTTGCCCATCAGACCGGGCCCCCCACCCTGGGACTTGCACGGTCCTCTATAAATCTCAGTAGAGCCACCCCGGCCCCTCCCTGTATGGTTTCCCAGTGTTCCTCACACAAACATTCCTCAGATATTTCTCCTGGAAGGAACCCCACCTAGACTCCCATTTAGTCTCACTACAGTCCTGCCATTGGAGGGCTGTATGAATTGTACACTGCACAGTTCTGTTTATCATAATGTAAATAGCTCCCTCCTCTCTTTGTGCTGTGCCCAACCTGTCCAGTCGTACTTGGAGGCCCCAGATCTCAGAACCCCCAAACCTATGTTTCAGCTAGTTACCTCCACCAGCCAGTTATCTGAAGGCCACTTCTCAGGCATGGCCTGACCTCTTGCCACAGCTCTGGTGATGATTGAACCTAACACCCCACTCTCTCCCCCACGGATTTTGGGCCTCCTGTTTCCACAGATCCGGGCCTACATGCAGCAGGTGCTGGAGGGAATATGCTACCTGCACCAGAACCATGTGCTGCACTTGGATGTCAAGGTGAGGTGCGGGTGGGGGGTGGGGAGCAGGCAGCCCCTGTGGGCGGCAGGCAGTGGGGCATCCTCCCCTCTCCACTCAGCTACCATGCCTTCCCTCGTGTTCTGCAGCCCGAGAACCTGATGGTGTGGGATGGCGCCGAAGGTGAAGAGCAGGTGAGGCTCTGTGACTTTGGGAACGCCCAGGAGCTGACCCCGGGAGAGCCTCAGTACTGCCAGTACGGCACACCTGAGTTCGTGGCGCCCGAGATTGTCAATCAGACCCCGGTGGCCGGAGTCACCGACGTCTGGTAATGCTGGCCTACTGGGCTGTGGGGTGGGCAGCTTCCCTCAGTCCCCTGCGGGGGCCTTGCTCACCAGTAGAGGAGCTTCACTAAAGCCCCAATCCCTTCCCTGGCAGTAGATCTATTGACCATGTGCCTTCCTGTCCCTCCTCAGTGAGAGGTGACCCAGTCACTCAAGGCCTTAGCCCTCCCTGTGCCTCCTTGGCTCCTGATCTCCCCCCCAGGTATGGGGGCTTTCTTCCTCCATAGCGACCTTGCCTCCCCGAAGTGAGGCAGGCCAGCTCTTTGGCTCCCAGACTCCTCTGGGCTTCCTGGGCTGGCCCTGACTTGACCCTTGACCCCTCCAGGGACCTTGAGACCTCTGGGTTGAGAAGCCTTCCTGTGCCCATTTGTCTCAGTGAGGACACTCCTTGCTGGATTAGTGGTAGCAGAAAACCACTTACTTCTAATGGGAGGAGTACTGTCCACTTACCCATCTATTGCTCTCTTTTCCCCACAGGCCTGTGGGTGTTGTCGCCTTCCTCTGGTAAGGACCCCTTTGCACCACGGACCCCAGTTTCCAATGGGCTCCTAGCAGGCTCACCCCTAACATTTGCAGAATTTGCAGAGCCTGGGGCAGGAGAGCAGTTCAGGGCCTGCAGCCCACCCTTTCACCCCTGCACTGCAAGGGGCCTCCTGTGCATGAACACGGATGCCCCTGACTGCGAGTCTAAGCTCCATCTCCCACTGTGCTCCTCCTACCGTGCTCCATCTACCACTGTGCCCCTCTGGGAGGGGCGGGCCTGCTAGCAGCACGCTTGGAAGGCTGGACTGGACGGAGAGAGGCCAGTGCAGGCTTAGTGCCAGGTAGGCAGGAAATTTGAAGGCCCTGAGTGGTCAGAACAGGCTCCAGAAGAAAGAAGCTCCGACTCAGGCGCCACATCCCCTGGGCACAGACTCCTCACCTCAGGAACTGGCCTGTGGCTGGAGGAGGGACAAAACAGGTCCTCTAAAGCATAGGCCCAGGGCCCAGCTGGGTGCTCAGGTCTCAAGGCAGCACTGCCTCCTCACCAATTTGGGGGTGGGGGTGGGGGTGGGGGCAGTACAGGCACGAGTCTGAAAGACTGGCCTCTGTTCAGATTCACCCTGCCTCTGCCACCCCCAGAGCCCCAGGGCCTCCAGCTGTTCCCAACCCCATGTCCCCACTGGCATCCCTTGAAGTCTCTGCCTCAGCCCCAGGGCCCTGCCCACCTCTCATGCTGGTCCTCTCTGCCTCTGCAGCCTGACGGGAATCTCCCCGTTTGTTGGGGAAAATGATCGGACAACATTGATGAACATTCGAAACTACAACGTGGCTTTCGAGGAGACCACATTTCTGAGCCTGAGCAGGGAGGCCCGGGGCTTCCTCATCAAAGTGCTGGTGCGGGACCGGCTGTGAGTACAGGGTCCTGAGGAGCTCCCCCATGCTTAGAGTCTCCTCCTGCTGCCCCCCACTTCTGACCTCCCAGACTCTGCCCTTATTTAAAAAAAATTTTTTTTTACATTTATTTATTATTGAGAGACAGAGAAAGAGCACGAATGGGGGAGGGGCAGAGAGAGAAGGAGACACAGAATCAGAAGCAAGCTCCAGGCTCTGAGCAAGCTGTCAGCACAGAGCCTGACACAGGGCCCGACGCAGGGCCCAAACCCGTGAACTGCGAGATCATGACCTGAGCCGTAGTCTGTCGCTCAACCGACTGAGCCACCCAGAGGCCCCCAGCCTCTGCCCTTAGATGTTCAATCTCCCAACTCCTTATGGCCCTGTTTTCCCATGTACTGACTGGCTCTCTGGATGAGTAATACAGCCCTTCTTAGTCCTCATTCCTTTACAGGAGGCCTACCGCAGAGGAGACCCTAGAACATCCTTGGTTCAAAGTGAGTAGCTTGTAAAGTAGTGGTAGAAGAGGGGGGGGGGTGGAGAGAACATTATTAACAGCTCCATTTATTGAGTGCCTACTGTGTGCAGTAGTCTGTGAGAGGCCATTTATACCCGTACAGTCTGTTAGCCTCACAATAGCTCTGCAAAGGAAGCCATTATTACCCCTATTTTGCTAAGAGGCAAAGCCATCAGGGTTTTTCCTGGCTCCCGAGAGCAGCCCTGGTCCTCCTCAGTCCTGTGTCTGCCTCTGTCCTGCCCTGCGGTTGGTGGGTGGTCTGGCTAGACGGGTCTCTTGGTTTTGAGCCAGAACTCTCACTCATTCATCTTCAAACCCCAGCACCACAAGGCAGAGGGGTGGGTGGGGGTTCAGCATATGACCCGGAAAGAGTGACTGACTCAACCATCCATTTAATGTTATGCTGGATCAACTGAAGTTTGAGGTCATTCTGGTGTCTGTCCTTGGATGATGAGCCTTGTCTCTCAGATCATAAATGAGCTCTTTCCAGATACCTGGCTGGGAGGCTGCAGGAGACCTCTGTCTGGGCCTGGCCCACCAAAGCTCCGCTGGCTCTACGTGAGATAGGTGGTGAGCTGGGCAGTGGAGCCCAGGCCAGGGGCCCGAGCGCAGGCTCCTGAGGGCAGCCAGTGTGCAAGGATGGTGTGAGAGCCCTAGTGTAAGCCCCGAACCCACATGAGGAGCCACTGATTTTCTGCCCTTCCACTTATGTTCAGGGATTTGTCATATGTAGGCACCTTGGCTGTGGGAGTCGTGACAGATCTAAGGGGTAGGGACCCCCAGGAGCCCAGATTCCATGCTGCCCAGTCCACTGTCCCCTCCTATGGACTTTGCCTCTCCATTGCCATACCTTGAGGGTCTAGGTGGACAGAGGACTTTTCCTGAGGCCCTCTTTCCTGGGTTTGCAGACGCAGGCCAAGGGCGCAGAGGTGAGCACGGATCACTTAAAGCTGTTCCTCTCCAGGCGGAGGTGGCAGGTGAGTTTGCCTGGGCCCTGCCTTGGCGCCCTTCCCCTTCTCGTTCTGCAGTTTCTCTCTTAAACCCTGCCTTCTTTCTATCACGTACCCTCACTCCCCGCTCCTCTATCTTCATCCACTTTTCATTCTTTCAACCCCCAGTTTGGCTCCTGTTCCCTGACCCTCTCCCTGCCTTAGGTCTTCTCCCCTGCAGCTGAGGTGGGATTGAGTGGGTCAGTCGGGCCTCAGGGGTCTCTCTCAGGTCTGACTCTAGTGCCCTGTCTCCAGCGCTCCCAGATCAGCTACAAGTGCCACCTGGTGCTGCGCCCCATCCCCGAGCTGCTGCGGGCACCCCCGGAGCGGGTGTGGGTAGCCATACCCAGAAGACCGCCCCCCAGCGGGGGGCTCTCGTCTTCCTCTGACTCTGAGGAGGAAGAGCTAGAGGAGCTGCCCTCAGTGCCCCGGCCACTGCAGCCGGAGTTCTCAGGGTCCCGGGTGTCCCTCACTGACATTCCCACTGAGGATGAGGCCCTGGGCACCCCGGAGGCTGGGGCTGCCACCCCAATGGACTGGCAGGAGCAGGGAAGGGCCCCCTCTCAGGACCAGGAGGCTCCCAGCCCTCAGGCACTCCCCTCCCCAGGCCAGGAGCCCCAAGCTGGGTCCAGTCCCCAGCGGAGAGAGCTCCGGAGGGGCAGCTCTGCCGAGAGCGCCCTGCCCCGGGCCGGGCCAAGGGAGCCGGGCCGGGGCCTGCACAAGGCAGCGTCTGCCGAGCTGCCGCAGCGCCGAAGCCCCAGCCCGGGGGCCACCCGCCTGACCCGGGGAGGCCTGGGTGAGGGTGAGTATGCCCAGAGGCTGCAGGCCCTGCGCCAGCGGCTGTTGCGGGGAGGCCCTGAGGATGGCAAGGTCAGTGGCCTCAGGGGTCCCCTGCTAGAGAGCCTGGGGGGCCGTGCCCGGGATCCGAGGCTGGCCCGGGCTGCCTCCAGCGAGGCAGCCCCTCGCCACCAGCCCCCACCGGAGACCCGGGGCCTGCAGAAGAGCAGCAGCTTCTCGCAGGGAGAGGCGGAGCCCCGGGGCAGGCACCGCCGCGCTGGGGCACCCCTCGAGATACCCGTGGCCAGGCTGGGGGCCCGCAGGCTGCAGGAGTCTCCCTCCTTGTCTGCCCTCAGTGAGGCCCAACCCCCCAGCCCTGCGAGGCCCAGTGCCCCCAAATCCAGTGTCCCCAAGTCTTTGAAACCTCCTGCCACTGCACCCAGTGATGCCCCACAACCCTTGGCACCCCAGCCTACCCAAGAGAAGACCTCCATGTCCACCCCGGAGCCCATCCCAGCCCCCAAGCCTACTCAGCCCTCTGTGGCTCCGAAAACCCCGGTGGCCCCCCTCACACCCTATGCCCAGATCATGCAGTCACTCCAGCTGTCAGGCCACACGCAGGCCTCCCTGCAGGGCCCTGGGGCACCTCCATCAGAGCCTAGACCCCACCCGGCTGTGTTTGCCCGGGTGGCCTCCCCACCTCCGGGGGCCTCCGAGAAGCGCGTGCCTTTAGCTGGGGCGCCCCCAATGCTAGCCGAGAAAGCCCAGGTCCCCACAGTGCCCCGCAGGCCAGGTAGCAGTCTCAGCAGCAGCATTGAGAACCTGGAGTCAGAGGCTATATTCGAGGCCAAGTTCAAGCGCAGCCGGGAGTCGCCCCTGTCGCGGGGGCTGCGATTGCTGAGCCGCTCGCGCTCGGAGGAACGCGGCCCCTTCCGCGGAGCCCAGGAGGAGGACGGCATGTACCGGCCCAGCCCGGCAGGCACACCCCTGGAGCTGGTGCGACGGCCGGAGCGCTCCCGCTCGGTGCAAGACCTCAGGCCGGTGGGGGAGCCAGGCCTCGTTCGCCGCCTCTCGCTGTCGCTGTCCCAGCGTCTGCGGCGGACCCCGCCGGCGCAGCGCCACTCGGCCTGGGAGGCCCGCGCTGGGGACGGAGAGAGCTCGGAGGGCGGCAGCTCGGCGCGGGGTTCCCCGGTGCTGACCGTGCGCAGGCGGCTCAGCTCCACGCTGGAGCGGCTGTCGAGCCGGTTGCAGCGCAGCGGCAGCAGCGAGGACTCAGGGGGCGCATCGGGCCGCAGCACGCCGCTGTTGGGACGGCTGCGCAGGGCCACGTCGGAGGGCGAGAGTCTGCGGCGCCTTGGCCTCGGGCACAACCAGCTGGCGGCCCAGGCCGGCGCCGGCACGCCTTCAGCAGAGTCCCTGGGCTCCGAGGCCAGCGCTACGTCCGGCTCGTCAGGTGAGGGCCAGGGGCAGAGTGGCCGTGTGAACGTATGAACATGTGCGGCTAGGTGGGGGTATGGAGCTGACATGACAGGTGCAGGGCCCGGAAGAGGGTGGGAGGGCTAGAGGGAGGCTCTGGGAGGAGGAGCTGGAGGCCCTGAGTTTGGACTTGGCAGGGCTACGGCCACTGGAGGCTGAGGGGCCCAGGCTGGTGTTGGAGCGGGTCACGGGTCACGGTGGGGGGCGGGGGGCTGGAAGTTCTCTCCTCCTCTGGGCTGAGGGCTGCAGGGAGGTGGCAGATTTCTGGCACTGGTTGGGCCGGGGCTTACCGGCCTGGGTCTTCTCAGCTCCCGGGGAAAGCCGAAGCCGGCGTCGCTGGGGCCTCTCTCGGCTGCGAAAGGACAAGGGCTTATCACAGCCAAACCTCTCTGCCGGTACCCAGGAGGATTTGGGGCACCCGTATGTGCGCAGTGAGTCAGGTAATAGAGGCCTGCTGGGTGAGTAGGCCCCTCCCTGCCTCCAGAGAGCAGTCAGAGCTGGGTGGAGCCCACCTTGAGGAACCCAGGAAAATGACAATAATAGCATTAACGAATTCTGTTGACTTGTAATGCTGAGTGTCCTAAGCCCTTTACAAGCACTGCCTCATCTAACCTTCCTGTGTTGTTTGGTAACTGTTCTTATCATCATCCCCATTTCACGGGGGAGGAAACAGGTTTAGCCAGGCTACGTAGCTTGTCCAAGTCACAGAGCTGGGGGTGAGTGGAGCTGAGAGTTGGACTGGATGGTCCTCTGCCGCCAGACCCCAGAGGTGGCTTTGGAACACCCTGCCTATGCCTTTCCTTGGCTAGCCTCCCCATCCCAATGTGTGTATGTACAAAGACGTTCTTTCTCTCCCAGCCCAGCGACCCACAATCTGGACTGTGCCCCCAATTCTCCACTCCTCCAGAGCCCTGACCACCCTCACTGTCCCTTCCTGTCCTCCCTGCCCCCGGAGAAGGCACTTGTGTGGGGACAAACAGTGCTCAGGGCTCTTTGCTGGGGGGTGGGGTACTTGGGCTATGCCCTGGTCTGTTTCTCTGCCCAAGTATCCTGGGGCTGCAGGGAGAAAGGTATTCTCCACCTGGGGTCACCCCAGCCCCCACAGGAAAGGGGCTCGTTCCGCAAGGACCACGAGCAAAGGCTTCGGGGCGGGGGTTGGGGGAGCAGCTTCTCCAGACCAGCATGCATGCTGAAGGGAGGAAGCCCACTGAGGGCTTTCCATCATTACTTCCCATCTCCCCCGGTTTCCTGATAAAACTCCTCAGCACTGTTCCAGCCGTGCCTCTGCGGGGATCAGGGTGACTGTGTCCAGCTTTGGCCAGGGGAGATGGGGTGTCTTTCTCAAGGCAGCGGGGCCTAGAGTGAGCGAAGAGGAGGGAAGGGAAGGAGGCCAGCCGGTGGGGGCAGGGGTGGAAGAGGTGGGGAAGAGAGAGGTAAGCCAGCACTGAGGCCCGGGGACAGCTGATTCCTTCCCACTGGGGCTTCGCTCCCAGCTTCATTTTGCTTGTGCAGCTGATTTCCTGCCGAGGCAGTGTCCTCTTACCTCATCCTCTGCCCCTCCCTGAGGAGGAAGGCTGTCCCTGTCCACTTTACCAACTAGGGCTGGCCTCTGGGGGAGTGGAGGTGGGGCTGGCAAGGCTGAGCTGGGGTCACCTTTCACCTCTCCTCCTTCTCCCCTCTCCCCAGTACCCTCACTTGGCCTGGAGACAGCCACTAATGAAACTGTATTTACTTTGCATTGTTGGCGCCTTGCCTTGGTGTGGGACCCCTCCTTGGGGAATACTGGGGTATAGTGGGAAAGGGGGGGTCATGCTGGCTCTCCTGATATCCACTCTGGCTGATCATCCCTCCCCTGCCCAGCTCCTCCTTACCTCCCCTCCCTCCTGGGTCTTCAGACAGGCAGCAGCTGGGGCTCCCAGGGGTCCTCTTCCCACATGAAAAATGCACCCCATACCCCACCCTGCATTGGCCTCTTGGCTTCCACCAGATTGAGATTTTTCTAAAGAGACTTCCCAGGAAGCAGGAATGCGAATCCTCAGGATGCCAAGGAGCCACAGGCAGGCTGTACAGGGGCAAAGACCTTGACCCATCCGCAGCCCAGGCTTGGGCACATGCACCAGCCAGCCCTGAAGCCAGCTTTGCTGAACCAGCCTATTTCTCTGGAGGTCTGGTCCTAGCTCCACTACTGGGCATAGCAACAGGCTAGAAATCCTCACAACAGTAAAAGCTAACATTTGTGAGCACTTATTACATGTTAGACACATGCCAAGCACTTTCCATACCTCTTTTAATTCTCACAGCCTAGAAGCTCTGTGTTATGATTTTCCTCAATTTACAGACTAAACATGGTCCAAGGTCATACAGATACTGTCTTTGCCCTTGCAGAAACTCTCATTACTTAGCTGACCCGAAGGAGTATATATAAGATCTAGGACCGTGTACCAGTCCCAGGTGGGATGAGGGGTCGGGAGACACTTCCGGGGTTTGCTTGGTTTGCCTTGACTTTAGATCTTTTGAGATGTCACATTTACTTAAATGTTTATTTTTGAGAGAGAGAGACACACACACACACACACAGTGGAAGTGGGAGAAGGGCAGAGAGAGAGGGAGACACAGAATCTGAAGCCTCCAGGCTCTGAGCTGTCAGCACAGAGCCAGCCACAGGGCTCGAACCCACGAACCATGAGATCATGACCTGTGGTCGGACACTCAACCCACTGAGCCATGCAGGCGCCCTCTCGAGATGGCACGTTTTGATTGAACATAATGTTCAATCCTTAGGAGCCTCAGCCCGAGTCACTGACTTCTCTCACTTGCCCTGTGGTGCCCCAGAGGGAGTGGGTATTTCAGAATTTTAGTCAGCATAGTCTTTCAATATTTGTCTTTATTTTGTTTAACAAATGCTTACAGGGGCACCTGGGTGGCTGAGTTGGTTAAGTGTTCGACTTCAGCTCAGGTCATGATCTCACACTTCATGGGTTCAAGCCCCGCTTTGGGCTCTGTGCTGAACACTCGCTCAAAGCCTGGAGCCTACTTTGGATTCTGTGTCTTCTCTCTCTGTCCCTTCTCCACTCATGCTCTGCCTCTCAAAAATAAATAAATGTAAAAAAATAATTTTTTAAAATGCTTACAGAACAGTCACTTAGTTGCAGGCCCTACTCCAAGCACTTTCCAAACGTTATGAGGTAGCTCCCACGCATCTTCAATAGTCAGCAAAAGGAACAGCTAGTTCTATGCCCAGAGGTGGTGATACCCTAAAGAAAATTCTCAAAGGCATGGCATGGGGTTCTCCTTCCCACGTGTGACTGGGAAGAGACACCTTTTCACCCTGCCTTCTGCTGGCGGCACCTGCTCTCACATGCATCTTCCCTCCCCTCCTTGGTAAGCAAGCCAGGGTTCCCACGGACCGTGGCTATCTTTGTCCTCCCTGCAGACTTCCCTCCGGTCTTCCACATCAAGCTCAAGGACCAGGTGCTGCTGGAGGGAGAGGCAGCCACCCTGCTCTGCCTGCCAGCGGCCTGTCCTGCACCGCACATCTCCTGGATGAAAGGTAAGGAGAACACTCTGGTCACAGACAGTGGGCAGGCAAGTGGCCTCAGGGCCAGGGGAGCTCAAGGGAGGTGGTAACTGGAGGGGGGGGTCTGGGGCTGTCTCATTCGGCAGTCCTTTCTGCTGTTCCTGGCCCCCAGATAAGCAGTCCCTGCGATCCGAGCCCTCGGTGATCATCGTGTCCTGCAAAGATGGACGGCAGCTGCTAAGCATCCCCCGGGCGGGCAAGCGGCACGCTGGGCTCTATGAGTGCTCAGCCACCAACGTCCTGGGCAGCATCACCAGCTCCTGTACCGTGGCTGTGGCCCGTGAGCCTGGGGCAGGGACTGAGGAGGGGTGGGCAGCGACGGCACGTGGTGGGCCAGGACTTGAGGGCCCCTAAGTTGGCATGCTGGGGCTCACTGGGGCTCCCCTCCTCTTGCCAGGCATCCCAGGAAAGTTAGCTCCTCCTGAGGTGCCCCAGACCTACCAGGACACAGCGTTGGTGCTCTGGAAGCCGGGAGATAGCCGGGCACCTTGCACGTACACGCTGGAGCGGCGGGTGGACGGTGAGGGATGTGGCAGCCTGGTGGGGTTGGGAGCTGGGAGGTGCATGGGCCCCTGGGAGATGATTGTCCTGTCTGGGCTCCATACAGACAGCCCTGGGAGCTTGGGCCACCCCTTCGGTGGCCTCATCCCCTCCCCGGTACTGCCCTACAGGGGAGTCTGCATGGCACCCCGTGAGCTCAGGCATCCCTGACTGTTACTACAATGTGACCCACCTGCCCATCGGCGTGACCGTGAGATTCCGTGTGGCCTGTGCCAACCGTGCTGGCCAAGGGCCTTTCAGCAACCCTTCTGAGAAGGTCATCGTCAGGGGCACCCAAGGTCAGCCGGACAGGGTGGGGAGTGTGGCCAGGGAACTAGGGTTTTGCCCCAGGGGGTACCATGGTGATGATTTTCTTTGTCTCCACTCAGATTCCTCAGTTCTGCCATCTGCTGCTCCCCACGATGCCCCTGTTACCTCAGGGCCAGCCAGGGCCCCGCCGCCTCACTCTCCTACCTCACTGGCCCCATCCCCATCCCCCACCTCCGCTCCTGCTCCCCCAGCCCCTCCGTCAGCCGCCCTCAGCCCTTCATCTCCCCCAGCACCCCCCAGCCAGGCCTTGTCCTCACTCAAGGCCGTGGGTCCACCTCCCCAAACCCCCCCACGAAAGCACAGGGGCCTGCAGGCTGCCCAGCAAGCAGAGCCCACCCCACCCAGTGCCCAGGCTGCCCCCAGTGAGCCCGAGTCTTCCATCCCCGACCCTGGGACCCCAAGCCCAGCCTCCACCCCTCAAGGGGTTAAACCAGCGTCTTCCTCCACTCCCCTGTATATGGTAACCTCCTTTGTGTCTGCACCCCCAGCCCCCGAGCCCCCAGCCCCCGAGCCCCCTCCCAAGCCCACCAAGGTGACTGTGCAAAGCCTCAGCCCTGCCAGGGAGGCGGTCACCTCCCCTGTGGGCAGTCCCCGCAGCTCTCCTGGGCCAGAGGGCACCACTCTTCGACAGGGGCTCCCTCAGAAGCCCTACACCTTCCTAGAGGAGAAGGCCAGGCAAGTGGGTCCAGGGAAGGGACAGGAGGACAGAGGGGGGAAGGGCGGGATGCAGGGAACAGAGCAAATCAGAGAGAAGATCAGGTTGCCCTGGGCAGGGTTGGGGAGAGACTGAGATCTGGGTGCTTGGCATTAGTAAATTCAGATTGTCTCTAGCAGGCACTGTGCTGAGCTCTTTAACCGTAAGATGCCATTTAATTTTCATAACTCTGAGAGACAGAGAGTGCATTGTTATCATCAGCCATTTCACAGCTAGGGAAACTGAGGTTGGAGAGGTGATGGGATTTATTTGCCTGAGGCACAGAGCCAATAAAGTGGCAGAGCTGAGACTCCAACCCAGGTTCCTGGGATTGAACGCCAGAGGCCTCACTCCGAACCGCTGTATGCTTGCTGTCAGGGGTCCCTGCTCCCCCCACCTCCTTCCTCTGAGCACAAGGTGTCTCCCCCCTCCCCCATACACACATAGGGGCCGCTTTGGTGTAGTGCGTGCGTGCCGGGAGAACGCCACCGGGCGGACGTTCGTGGCCAAGATCGTGCCCTATGCTGCTGAGGGCAAGCGGCGCGTCCTGCAGGAGTACGAGGTGCTGCGCACACTGCACCACGAGCGGCTCATGTCCCTGCACGAGGCCTACATCACCCCGCGGTACCTCGTGCTCATCGCTGAGAGCTGTGGGAACCGGGAACTCCTCTGTGGGCTCAGCGACAGGTACCTAGCCGTCCTGGGGGAGCAGAGAGCTGGGGTGGGGGGAGCTGAGCTGGGATGTCACCTGCTCTGCTCGCCTCCCCCTGCCCCCTCCAGGTTCCGGTATTCAGAGGACGACGTGGCCACCTATGTGGTGCAGCTGCTGCAAGGCCTGGACTACCTCCACGGCCGCCATGTGCTGCACCTGGACATCAAGCCCGACAACCTGCTGCTGGCGCATGACAACGCCCTCAAGATTGTGGACTTCGGCAGTGCCCAGCCCTACAATCCCCAGGCCCTGCGGCCCCTGGGCCACCGCACAGGCACGCTGGAGTTCATGGGTGAGGGCGCCATGCCAGCCAGGGGTTGGGGTGCTACCCAAGGGGCAGAAGCTGGGGCTACCTCCGCTTCACTCACGTATGTGCCATTTATCGAGTGCTTACTGTATGTGAGCAATGAGTTCAGTCCTTTCCGTGGATTTTTTTCTTTCTTTTTTTTTAAATGTTTTTTTTAAATTATTTTTTAGAGAGAGAGAGAGAAAGAGAGAGCATGAGCAGGGGAGGGTCATAGAGAGAGGGAGACACAGAATCTGAAGATAGGCTCCAGGCTCTGAGCTAGCTGTCAGCACAAAGCCTGACGTGGAGCTCGAACCCATGAAGCGTGAGATCATGAACTGACCTGAAGTCGGAAACTTAACTGACTGAGCCACCTAGGCACCCTTCTTTTCTTTTTTTAAGGTTATTTATTTTGTGAGAGAGAGAGCATGGGTTGGGGAGGAGCAGAGAGAGAGTGAGAGAGAGAATCCCAAGCAGGCTCCACAGCGTCAGCACAGAGCCTGATGTGGGGCTTGAACACACAAATCATGAGATCACGACCTGAACCAAAATCTAGAGAGTCAGCTGCTTAACTGACTGAGCCACCCAGGTGCTCCCCGATGGATTATATTTTCAATAGCCGTAAAGATTGCCATAACATTACCCTCATTTTTCAGATGAAACAGAGATGCAGTGAGGTTAAGTATTTGTCCAAAATCAGTTTATAAACGGGAGAGCCAGGATTTGATAAAACTGGACAGAGAGATCAATTATTAATATATATATAAATAAGGTGAACCAGCTACCGTTTAGCTACCTACTAAATACTTTATGTTCATTATCTCTATTCCTTGGAGTTATTCTACAAGCCACACTTTACAGATGAGGAAATGGAGAGCCAGACAGGTTAAGTACGTTGCCAATGTCCCATGACTAGAAGGGACAGGCCTGGGATTAGCACCAGCCAAGCTGATTTCAAAGGCTTTTAACCTTGATGTTGGCCATGCTCTTTGGGAATGGGCACCCTACCTCAGGGCTGATCCGAGGGAGCTAGTGGCCCTGGTCTCCAATTCCTCTGCAGTTCTGGGGACCCCACCGTTCAGTATCTGGGCTGATTCCTCAGAGGGCCTGCATCTCCACTCGGGGCCACCCCCACTCCTGTCCTACCTGCTGGATGCTGGATCCAGGGCCTGTAGCTCTGGTTGTACCCATGGTCTTGTGGCCTGGGCATTGTCCTGCACCCCGAAGCCCCCAGGGGCCTCCCTTGTCGCTCCTACTCCTCTGCCATCCTGAAGCTGGTTCAGCTTGGCCTCTGTCTCCTGTCAGCTCCTGAGATGGTGAAGGGAGAACCCATCGGGTCCGCCACAGACATCTGGGGAGCGGGTGTGCTCACCTATATCATGTGAGTGCCCCTGGGACCCCCTCTTCCGCCTACATCCCTCCCCCACTCACAGCCTCCCCAACACATGAGTGCATGTGCCCAGCCCAGGCCCAGAAGACCTACCTCTGAGCACTGTGCCCCTCTGAACCCCCCACTAATGTCCCCCTGGGGCTGTGAGCTGACCTTCGGTCCACATGGGTCACCGGGACTGTCTCCACAACAGGCTCAGTGGACGCTCCCCATTCTATGAGCCAGATCCCCAGGAAACAGAGGCTCGGATTATGGGGGGCCGCTTTGATGCCTTCCAGCTGTACCCTAACACCTCCCAAAGCGCCACACTCTTCTTGCGGAAGATCCTCTCAGTACACCCCTGGTGAGTAGGCCCCACACTCGCCAACCTGCCCAGCGTTAACGGCCCCGGGGCCTCAGACCACCACCTGGCCAAGCTGGAGCTGAGCGCCGCCCCCCACCACCTCCAGTTTCTCCCCGGCCAGCATTCACACACCACTACTACTAAATGGTTGTTTTCCCCACCGCTGATGCCTTTAAGCCCCGTGAGGTAGGCAGAATCACCATCCCCATTCCAAAGCTGGGAAGACGGAGCCCCAGGGTCAGCTCGCTTAGGGATAGGAATCCAGGACTGGGACTTGGGTCTGCGGGAGGTCAGAGCCTTCCAGGCTCACTGTCCCTGGCTGGCCTCGTAGGAGCCGGCCCTCCCTGCAGGACTGCCTAGCCCACCCGTGGCTGCAGGATGCCTACCTGATGAAGCTGCGCCGCCAGACACTCACCTTCACCACCAACCGGCTCAAGGAGTTTCTGGGCGAGCAGCGGCGCCGCCGGGCCGAGGCTGCCACCCGTCACAAGGTGCTGCTCCGCTCCTACCCAGGCAGCCCCTAGCGGCTCGGACCACAGCCTGGCCTCGGGCTTCAACTCGGGGTTCCAGTGAGGCCACGGGACATTCCAGGGCCCATGCCAAGCCGGGTGGGCCCAGGGCTTCGGACACCAGCAGCAGCAACATCCAGCTGGGCTATTACCTCACGGACCTGCAGGGACAGAGGCCCTGGGCTTTGCCGATGCCACCCTGGCCAGAGCCAGAGGGGGAGACCCATGGGCCAGGCTGGGCAGGGGTGGGGGCACAGGGGCAGGGAAGTAGGAAGAGGGGCACGAAGAGAATGGGTAAGAGACAAGGAAAAGAAGCCAAGGGACAGGGAGAGGAGATTCTAGGAAGGTTCTGGGGGTAGAGACAATGCATAGGCGGGGGGCGGTGGGGGGAGCCACCTGAGCAAGGTGTGAATAGCTGGAAAGGAGGAAGAGGAAGGAACTCAGTGTGTCAGGGCCATGGGCTGGAAGTAAGTGTTGGTGGAACAGGGACAGTACATGGAGAGTGTGCTAGGAAGCCAGAGCCAGCATGTGAGAGAGGGCGGCAAAGTGGGGCAGGGAGAGGAGAGGACTGGGGGGGAGGGGACTGGCGGGGGGGCCAGCTGCCAGCATCCCAGAAGGAGAACCGGAAGCGCTGGGGCCTGGTGGCAGTGATTACTGGAGCCAGTGCTCCCTGTGGATGCAGCTGTGAGCACTCTGCTGGCCCGAGGATGTCCCCACTGCCCCTCTGTGGCCTTCACCCTTCTTCCCATTCATATTTATTTATTTATTGACTTTTATGAAATTTCCCTTCCATCTGATTCCTATTGCCCGTGTTGTCCTGACATCCCCTCAGCCGTCCAGCTGTCTGTGCAGCTGTCTGTCTGTCTGTCACAAGGAAAATAAAAACGGCAAGCAGCAGGACTTACGTGTGGTCAATGGGGAGGGATGACTGGGGGGACAGGGTGCTGGGACAGAGGCATTTCAGCCGGCTCTTGGCCAGCAAGAGCCGAGGTACAACAGCTAGCATCTTAGGACCATGCTTCCCGACCCTGACCCTCCTGGCCCCTCACCTTTCCCTTATGCTGCCTCTCCTTCTGAAGTTTCTGGAATCCTGGCAGGACCCCTGACCCCCCCCCCCACCACCATCTAACCAGACTCTGGTGGCCCCCATCTCTTCTCACACATTATTACCTCATTGCAACTGGGAGGATACTGGGCTCCAGAAGGTACCCGCCCACACCCCCAAGGCTGGCTTGGCCTCTTTCACTCTGCCCAGGAGACAGGCCAGCTCTGGTCCCGACCCCTGGAACAGAAGAGGTTTCATCAGGATAATTGGCAAGATCGTGATGATGGTATGAAGTGCCATAGAGGAAACCAGGACACGCTCTCACTCCATGCTTTTGTGTTAGAGCATCAATCAGGCACGTGGGGCGCCAGCTGCACAAGGCCATGGCCAACGTGTCTGCTGAGATAGGGCCACAGACGAGCGTCTTCCTAGAGCCAAGGGACATATCAACCTGGATCTTCTTGGCTCCGTGGCATGTGAGGGAGTCTGACGGGTGCTGAGGCTCCTTGGCTCTAGCTGCTCGCCTGGAACACCAAAGAATGGTCACTGGGTCCTAGAACTGAGCCTCCCTGCCTGGAGCTGAAGGGGAGGAGGGAGCCAGCCGTCCTCGTGTCCAGAGGGGCTGTTTCCCACCTCCTCCCCACCTTGGAAACTCTGTTCTTGGCAAAGTGAAAGGAATTAAAGTCTCCTCCCACCATGAGCAGAGAGAGGTAGCAATAGTATGTTGCTAACTGTGGTTGAGGGCCCCGTGGCTGTGCCCCAAACAACCTTTCGCCCAGCCTAGCCAGCCCCGCCTCTGTGGCTCTCAGGAACCCCAGAGAGGAGGCAAACCCCATCATCATAAAATAACAGGATGTTCAAGCCAGCTGCAAGGGACTACAGAGACGGCTTGCCCACCTGTCATTTTAGCGATGAAGATATACAGTTTGCCTGTGAGAATCTTTAATCCCCTACTCACTGCAAGTGTTTTCATACAAAAATGAGGTGCCTGAACCCCTATCTTGATAAATGGTAAAATTCCTCTCCCCTCCCCACTCTGATCTTGAGCTCCCTTCCCATCTCCATTGAAAATGGCATGTGAACTGCTTGTTCCAAACCCGGAGGAGCAAAGGTAATTTATGTTAGCAGAGCTGTGTCAAAATCTTTCTGATCAAAAGGTGACAGTGCTCCACACCTGGGCGGGCAGTTACAATGAGTGGCAGCGATGCTCTACCTGGGGCCCTGGGCTGGGTGGGCTGGACTCCAGGCAAGTCCCAGCAGCGTTAACTGAACCCCTTTACCCAAGCCGTCAGATGTCCCTGTGCACTAGTGGACAACCCCAAAGGGGCTCAGGCAGACCTAGAATTTGGGAATCTGCATTAATGCCAATCTCCCGGGATTCCCAGGATCATGCAGCCCAGCCAGACCCTACTGTGTCACATGGAGGGAAGTGTGGGACTGGGGAGCTAGAAGGGGGTGCCGTTCTCAAAAATCTTTACCATCCCCTTTAGGTTTATCTCAGCTGACCACCAGGGGGCACAGTGCAGAAATGACACCCTAGCTCCCAGGGCCAGGGGAAAAAGTGTTCCGGATTGGTCCTGACAGCCACACTGCCCTTCCATAATTGACTGGATGGACAGTGAAGTATCCCCCTACCCTAGCTTCATTCAGGCACACCCTCACAAACACTTGTGTCCTTTAACCGACAGTGTCCTGGGAAGGGCATGTTTGACTGTCTGGGGGCTGACCAGAGTGTAAAGCTGCCCCAGCTGGGAGCTGAATCTCTTGTCAGCCTGGGCTCTCATCTGGTCCTCCCAGGAGTGGGATGGTTACCCCCTGCCCTGGGAGGGGATGGGGCCGCATCCAGCTGCCCAGCTGTCCAGGTGCTGACATGAGGTGCACCCGAGCTGCTCGGGTTTCCTCCCCCGGGCCTGCCCCAGAGGCTGAGCCAGCATCCTAACACATCCTCAGGCTAAATAAGGAGCCCGCTTGGGTCAGTGGGCGGGGCTGGGGTCCCTGGGGGGCTTGGGGCAACGAAGCCAAACAAGGCAAGGAGGGGAGCGATGTATAAAACCAGGCCCTGGGCTGAGGACCTGCTCGCGCCCCTACTGTGCCTTCCAGAAGGGCTCTGCCCCACCTCCCACCCAGCTAGTCGACCCAAGTCACGAAGACAACCCGCCCACGGTGAGTCCCCGTCCTCAGATCAGCCCCAGACACTCCCATCCCCCAGGATGTTCTGCACTGACAACGAAAAGGCTGAAAGTCAAAGTCTCTGTGTCAACCTAGACCCCATGTTTGTTTCGCACTTCCCAGATGTCCAAAGCAGCTCCCGCCAAAAAACCGGCGGCTGCGGCCCCGCCTCCGGGATGTACCCTGGATATCAACGACCCCCAGGTCCAGAAGGCAGCCATTCGCATCCAGGCCTCTTACAGGGGCCACAGGTGAGGCGGGAGCCCAGAGCCCTCAGGAGGAGGGGAGCTGGAGCTGCAGAAAGCGACCTACTGCGTGGGGGATGGAAGCTGAGCACAGTGTTAGGGGCCGCTGGGGTCACTGGACTTAGGGGAGAGAGGTTAGTGAGGTGTGGCACAGTGGCCGACAAGAATAAATCATTTCATCAGGGTAACAATTCAAGAACAGGCTCCCTCCGAACCGACCCTCACATTTAAAGTTCTAGTGGAATGAATTGGGGGAAGGGGGGACAAGGGACTTGGTGCGGGCTGTCCAGAGCCGTGTCGTGGGAGCTCGGGGCCCTGAGCCAGCTGTCTGATAGGTCCCGGAAGGAACTTCGCGAGAAGGGGCCACCGCGAGTGCTGGAGCCACTGAAGGACGTGGTGCTGATCGAGGGCAGCGCGGCCAAGCTGACTTGCCGCATTTCGGCTTTCCCGGACCCATTCATCCGCTGGAGCAAGGACGGCAAGGAGCTGCGTGACGGGCCCAAGTACCGTTACGTCTTCGAAGACCCTGACGTAGTCGCCCTGGTGGTGCGCGACGGCGAGCTGGCAGACCTGGGCCAGTACAGCATCAACGTAACCAACCCCTTCGGCCAGTGCTCTGACTCGGCGCGCATCTTGGTGGAAGGTAAGCGTGCCCCGGGTGCCACCACGCACAGCGGCGCCACCGCCAGGCGCCGCAATGGGTCCAACGGCGTCCCGATGGGGTTGGGGGGCGCAGCCTGCTTCAGGAGCCCTTCCCACCCAGACGGAGAAGTCCGCAGTGGGCTTCAATCACTCCACACCAGGGCCCCAAGGTCACATTGAGCCAGAGGCAGAACCAGCGTTAGGGCCCCAGGTCTTCGGGCTCCAACCCAGGACAATTTCCACTACCCGGAGCTGTCTCCAAGGCACCAAGAGGTGTAAACATTCCCAGGCTTTCACTCGTAGCATCTCTTTTGATCCTCCATTCCCACCGTGGGAAGTTGGACCGGCAGCGATTAGTCCGGTTTAACAGCTGAGGAGATGAAGCCGCAGAGAGGCTACAGACCTGCCCAAGGTCACACTGAGAGTTTAAATCCATCTCATATGTAGCGCTGGGTATTATCTGGGGAGGTGAAGGGTATTATCTGGGGAGGTGATGCCCCTGCCCCGCCTCACAGCTAGGACCCTCACTAGGTCGCATACTCTTTCTCTTCTAGTCCCTGCGAAGATTCAAAAGGGACCGGATAACACTAAGGCGCGCAAAGGCGCCACGGTGACGCTGACTGCGGAGATCATGGGCGAGCCTGCGCCCGACGTAGGCTGGACCAAGGACGGGGAGGACATCGAGGAGGATGACAGGCGAGGGCGGGGTCCTGACGCTGGGGCTGAACGGGGCCCAGAAAACTGGCGGGAGTGGGCCGGGGGCGGGGAAAGGGAGGCGAGCACCAGAGCTGGCTAACTAGTCGGCCCCGGGGGCCCGTAACCTGACCGCCGCCACCGCCCCTGCTCCCGCTCTCCTCGTCAGGGTGTTCTTCGAGATCGGCAGTACCACCACGACGCTGACCATCCGCCGGGCCACCCCAGAGGATAGCGGCAAGTACGAGGTCTACGTGGAGAACAGCCTGGGCATGGACCAGAGCTTCGCTCGCGTGGACGTGGCCTGAAAGAGAAAGCTTGGACCTTTCGCCCTGGCTCCAAGCTCCGGGGTGGGTGGGACCGACAACCCTCCTCCATCTTGCTTAATAAAGCTGCTCTCTCTGACCCTCCGCACGTTCTGTTCTTTGGAGACGCCGTTTGTTTTCCCCTATACTCGCACCCACGCTTACTCCAGACCCACACACCAAGGTCAGAGAATGTTGGGGTCAGAATGTTTGGAGAGTGACTGGCCCAGTGCTTTATTTTACAGACTGTAAATCTGAGACAAGCTTTCCCTCAACGTCCAAAGCTCCTTCGCTTCCCAGCTGGACGGTCGGAGGAGCTTATGACTCCGCCTTCTCTTTTTCTGAGTACCTCACGCCCCACCCACTCGCGGCAGCTGGAGTCTCTCACCACGCCCATCTCAAGGCTGGCTACACCCCCTCTCGTTTCTAGTACCGCCTCCCCGTGACCATGTTCTCTTCTTTGGCTGCTACAGCTGGGCCCGTTCCTAGACAGTTCCGGGTCCTAATCTTAGCTTCCAGCCTCTGCTTCTTAGACCCCACCCTTCTCCTTAGTCACGCCCCTGATCCCTTGGCCGCACCCCTTCTGCTCCCATTGGTCCCACCTCCCTCCTCTTTCATAGTTAGAAGCGGAGGGGTAAAGGAGAGGGCTATGGCAATCACGGACTTAAGAACTACTATTCCCGGCGTACTCCGCGAAGGAGTTCTCGCGAGTTGCGAGAAGACACGTGCGCGGAAGGAGCAAGCGATAGCTGGCAGCAGAACTGGAATAAAGGGACCTAGTAGTGGTAAAGGGAGCTGATGGAGGGGTGGCCAAAGGGGTTAGAGGGAAGAGGACCGCCCCTAGACCCAGGGCTGCGCGGAGGTCTCGGCTGGCCTTTCGGAGGTCTGCTCTTGTGTTAGCCCCGCAGCCACTGGCTACGCAAAGCTAGGGTTTGTTAGACGGAGTTGGTTGTAGGGTTCGGAGGGTCAGCAATCAATCCTCCTAATCCAGAGTTTCGGCACTTGTCGCCGGTATTGGGACTCGAGATAGTAGATTATGTTTTAGATGCCAAGGGAATCTGTCTTTTGATTCAGGGATCATCACTTAGGATTCATATTCAGCATATCGAGGGTTTTTGCTCAGACTTGGGATTCATCAGATGCGGATCAGTGTTACCTTATTTCTAGAGATTCACTCTTAACATTGGCAGTTAAATATCTAGGACATATTCAGGATTTGAGATTCAGTATTCAGGGTTCACTCTTGGGATTCAGGGCTTAACATGTACAGGATAAGAATGTAACAATTGGAAATCATTGGGTTTGGGGTTTCGGTTTTAAGGTTTGGGATCTGAGAGGATCAAATTGCAGGGTGTGAATTTTAGGATTTAGGAGAAATCACAGCGGGGATTTAAGGTCATTTGGAATCTGGGTTGGATTTGAGAGGTATGAGATTTGTGAGGTGTTGTGTACAGGGAAGGACTACATTGAATTTTGGATTCATATCCTGTGAGAGGGCTAAGTGTTTGTATTTGGGGTTTGGGGTTTGCTTGGGATGTGAGTGGGGTTCTTGGCGTGGAGTGTGAGTTCTGAGCCCGATTTCTCTATTGGGATTTTAAGATTTAGGTAGCAATTGCCATCATGCTGAAAGCTGTGATCCTGATCGGAGGCCCTCAGAAGGGTGAGGAGCCTGGGGAAAGGAGTAGGGAGGTTGGGCTGGAGTGGTTGGTGGAACAGTTGGTGGAGTGGAGACCGAGGGAGCGAGGCAGAAAGCTGAAATGGGCTTCTGTTCTCCTCTCTCAGGGACTCGCTTCAGGCCTTTGTCTTTTGAGGTGCCCAAACCCCTGTTTCCAGTGGCAGGGGTTCCTATGATCCAGCACCACATTGAGGCTTGTGCCCAGGTAACCCCAGAGGCTCCCCACTCCCACCTCACTTCCTGCTCATCTCTTTCATGCTGTACGTTCCCCTTTCTAACCATGTCCTGTTCCCACCAGGCATAGCTCCAAGGACTACCATTTACAAATGACAGTGTGAACGGTATCCCTCGGAGTTATGCAGTGCAACTGCCCTGCTGTCCTTCCTAATCTGGTCTCTCATCTGGCCTCTTCTTGTTTAGATTTCACTCCTATTTTTAAAGCTAGAGTGTGAGAGCGGGCAGGAATCCTAGAGACCATTTAAAGCTGTAGCGTGAGGAACCTTAATGATTAGCAAAGCTCAGAATTCAAACCCTTGCTCACTATGGAGCTCATTTCTGTCTTGCTTTTGGCATTGGGACAGGCAGGGTTTTATCTGAATCTAGTCTCTGCCTGCTCTCAGGACTTGAGTAAATTGCTCCCCACTTTGTGAGCCTTGGTTTCTTTATTTGTCAAATGTGGTGATTAAACCTACTTTGTGGGGTGACAGAGCTTAGAGATGAGGTTGGTAAAGTGCCTAGTACAAAGTAGGCACTTGATATATGGTACCCTTACCTCGTGCTGATCTCAAGTTCAGATTGACAGATAATAAATGGGGGGGGGGGGGGTAAAAAGATTATCTTTTCAAAAATACAGCCTGGTGGGCAGAATCTTTCCTAGGGTGATCCTCAGATGTGGGGGTGGGGAGGGAAAATAATAAAATAATAAAAGATTGAACGACCGGGGCAGACTTCCTCTAACTTCTTTTTTGTCTGGAAGAGAAATCAGGCCAGGGCAGTAAAGTGCGTGGCCAGGGGTCCCACAGCTGAGACCAAAACTGTGGTCTCTGGACTCCAGGGACTACCAGGGGATCCCTCAGCATTCCCTCCCATCAGATATTTTCTTTTTCTTCTTGTTCTCAGGTCCCTGGGATGCAGGAGATTCTGCTCATTGGTTTCTACCAACCTGACGAGCCCCTTACCCGGTTTCTGGAGGCTGCCCAGCAGGAGTTTAACCTTCCAGTCAGGTGTTTGGGCACACATGCCGTACGGGAGTGGGGGACTGTGACCTAGCCCTCAAGAGTGGTTATGAGTGGGTTGAGTTG
Organism: Suricata suricatta; assembly: GCF_006229205.1. Lineage (NCBI taxonomy): Eukaryota > Metazoa > Chordata > Mammalia > Carnivora > Herpestidae > Suricata > Suricata suricatta. Next base: position 17,375,873 of record NC_043702.1, on the reverse strand, counting down.
GTGTTTGCCAGACTTCTCCCTTCTATACTGGGAGGCTTCTGGTTTGGGCCTCTCTGAATCCCTAAGTATATTAGCCTTGGGCAGGTGTACTCTGGAGAGCAGGAGGGGTCAGATGCCAGGCTCAGGATATCTGCTTCCTTTGATCTCACCAGAGCTGGCTCTGGGGTCCCTGGGGACAGGTACCTGCAGGAATTTGCACCCCTGGGCACAGGGGGTGGTCTCTACCATTTCCGGGACCAGATCCTGGCTGGGGGCCCTGAGGCCTTCTTCGTGCTCAACGCTGATGTCTGCTCTGACTTCCCCTTGAGTGCTATGTTGGATGCCTACAGACGCCAGCCTCACCCTTTCTTGCTCCTTGGCACCACGGTGAGGGGGCTGGGAGGGCCAGAGGGTGTAAAGGGGGTGATCCAGAGAAGGTCCTGGAGCGCAGAGTGTCGGGGACGCAGGGGCAGCCCAGGGAGCCGGAGCGGGAGCCGGCATCAAGAGGGAAATAAATGTGCCAGAAATCCCAGCAGTAGCGGAGGTAGCGGTGGAGACCCTTAAGCCCTGTGGCTGCCTGGAAAGAAGGAGGGGGAGGGCAGCTGTCACTTCTCCCCCTGCTGAAGGCCTGTCAGTGGCAGAAATACGTGTCAGGTGCTGCAGAGGAGGGAAAGAAAGCAAGAAAACAGACCTTGCTGCCCTGGACCAGGCGGGTCATTGTTTTGGTGTGTCTGTCTTTCAGGCTAACAGGACACAATCCCTCAACTATGGCTGCATTGTAGAGAATTCACAGACACACGAGGTGAGAGCAGGGAGGGAGCTGGCTGGGTTCTTACTCCGTGTCATCATCCCCCCACCCCTCTGCCTCTACAGAATGCTGGAATGCAGGTTTTGTTTTGTTTTGTTTTAAAGCAATTTATTTATTTTGAGAGAGAGAATGCATGCGTGCACACACACACACACACACACACACACACACACACACACACACGTGTGAGGGAGGGGCAGAGAGAGGGGGAGAAAGAGAATCCCAAGCACGTTCCATCCTGTCAGTGCAGAGCCTGATGTGGGGCTCCATCCCACAAACCATGAGATCATGACGTGAGCTGAAATCAAGAGTCAGGTGCCCAACCGACAGAGCCACCCAGGTGCCCTAAGAATGCTGGGATTGCTGTTGGGTGGGCCCCAGGGCTGTCACACTGGTGGGGCATACCCTTGGCTCTTCATCTTCTGTCTCCTCTGGAGAGATTGGCAAAGAGCTAATGGGTAACAGTTCATTTCCCTGGGGTCGGCGCCCTGATAGATGTATGCACAGGGTGCTATGGGAACACAAAAGGAGGCCCACCCCTGCCTTGCCCCGGTGAGGGCAGGGAGAGCTCCCTGCAGGAGGGCAAGGTCTGAGCTGAGTTAAATTCTCATAGAGGAGGAAGGAGACCGGAAGACATTGCAGGTAGGGGGCCTGACCGGCAAAGCAGATGCTGTCTGTCCTTGTTTATGAAACTCCCGGCCCCTGAGCCTAATTGACTTTCACACCGACCTTTAATTTGCTCAAGCTTTAGTATTAATAGTACATCTAAACAGGCACGCACACGTGTACATACACACATACACATAAATATGTGTGATCTTTTTTTTAAGTTTATGCTAGGCACTGGCTATATGTTAGAGAGACTGAGCCAAAGAAGTATAATCCCTGCCTCTCACAAACCCCTAGTCAGTGGGAAACACAGGCAAAAACCAAACATTGCAAATGACGCAGGTGGCATGGCGAGGTGTGGCCAGGGGCCGCAGGGGCCCAGACCTGAGAGGCTAACTGAGGGGCAGGACTAGAGCAGGCTCACAGAGGCAGTGACAGTGTCAGCCGGGTTTTGAAAGCTGGGTCTTCCAGATGAAGAGCAGAGAGAGGGCAGGCGCAGGCACGGGATGGCATTGAATTGTGCTCCGGGGGTGCTGGGAGGTGGGGAGGATTGGGAGTGGAAAGCCACGAAGTTCGGGACTTATCTTGAACGTGAAGGGCAGTGACTGACCGCATTTAGGAAGACCAGCCTGGCAGCAGGGAGTTCCTGGAGATCAGAAGGTCTCGGGGGGGTGGTGACAGTGGCCCCTCCTCTACTGAACCCAGTGTGCTCTGTCCCCAGGTCCTGCACTATGTGGAGAAACCCAGCACTTTTGTTAGTGACATCATCAACTGCGGCATCTACCTCTTTTCCCCAGAAGCCCTGAAGCCCCTTCGGGATGTCTTCCAGCGTAACCAGCAGGACGGGCAACTGTGAGGCGGGCCCCATGGCCCTGTAACCCAAGTACCACCCCGCCCTGGACCCCGTCACCCCCTCACCCCTACACCCCCACACCCCCAGTCTCTGCAGGCTCCATCTCCACCTGGCCACCTTCTTCCTCCCTCTTCGTTTCCTCTTGTCATCCCCAGCCTTGCCTTCCCAGTCCCTCTCCTTCTAACCTCATTCTGTCCCTCTTCCTTATCCATCCCAGTTCCTCCTCTGTCACTGCCTGCCCACTCCCCTTCTGGTCCATTTCTCTCCAGCCCTGAGTGTCCCAGAGATGTCTTTCAGAACAGAAGGCAACACGCACACTTGGGCGCACACACGCTTGGGTGTGGAAACATGCAGAGAGAGAGAGAGACACACACACACACACACACACACACACACACACACACACACACAGTCAGGCGGATGCTGCCCTCAGAGCATAGTGCCCAGAGTCCTGCTGACCACAGTCCCCTCCCCAGGTCATCCTTGTAGGCCCAGGACCTGTTTCCCCCCACCCCCACGGTCCTGCCCTTCATTCCCTTCTCCTCGCCGGTTCCCCCATCTCATGCCTCAGTCTCTCACTCCCATCCATCTCTGCTTCTCTCTCCATCTCTCCTGGCCTCTGTCTGTTTCTGCTGAGCTGGCATCTCTACCATCTCTCTCTCCCCCTCTCTTTCTGTGACTGTCTCTGCCCTCACCAGCTGTCTTCCTCTGGGGTGAGTGTCTGTGTTTCGTTCCATCCCGTGGGTGGGAGGGTAGCCGGAGGTGGGGTGTGGAGGAGCGAACTGGGGAGAGAGTAGGAAAATGGGAGGAAGCTATGTCTGGGTGAACTCCTTGGCCATGGGGCAGAGATGGGGTCTGGGTCCATACCTGGCAATCCCCTGGGGTAGCACCCTAGCTAGGGGTGGGAGGGTGATGTGGGTTAAGGGCAGCCGGAGAGTCTCCTGGGACATAGCGTCCCGTTGGAGAGGATCACACCAGACCTGGAGAGGGGGGTGGGATTCCCTCAGATTCCTATCCCTGAGAGGCTGTGTTGGTCTCCCAGGCCGGCTCAGCCAGAAAACTGATGCCCATGTCCTCTCCTCTCTGCCAGGGAGGACTCTTCAGGCCTGTGGCGGGGGGCAGGCACCATCCGCCTGGAGCAAGATGTGTTCTCGGCCCTGGCCGGACAGGGCCAGATCTATGTACACCTCACCGATGGTATGTGGAGCCAGATCAAGTCCGCAGGGTACGTACACCGTGAGGAGATGACTGGGGCACCTGGGAATTGAGACTTTTGGGTGGCAGGCACCTGCTGGGCCCTGAACTCCTGTTTCACTTTGTGGACCCTCCAGCTCAGCCCTCTACGCCTCCCGCCTCTACCTGGGCCAGTACCAGCTCACTCATCCAGAACGCCTGGCCAAGCACACCCCAGGCGGTCCACGAATCCGAGGTACCCAGCCCGCCCCCCTTCCTTGTTTTTGCCCCCAACCCCAGCCCTCTGTACCCTCTGAGCCATGACTTTCAACCTCAGATTCAGAGGTGAAGACTCAATCTGTGCTCTGGTTTAGGGGATTTGCCCCCAGGTCTTCTCTTCTGCTTCTAGGAAATGTTTACATCCACCCAACTGCCAAGGTGGCCCCTTCAGCTGTGGTAAGTGGTGGGCTAGGCTGTCCGGCTGGGTGGGGTGGGGTGGGGCACTCCTGAGCTCAGAGTGCCTGCACGGAATTGTCAGCTCATTGTGTGGCCATGAGCAGGTTCCTTCCCCGAATCTGTTCTACAAAGAGATTGGATTTGGGTTTCTCCAAGGCCCTCCAGGGCCCATGGTATGTGTTCCTCTCCACAGCTGGGCCCCAATGTCTCCATCGGGGAGGGAGTGACCGTGGGCGAGGGCGTTCGGCTCCGAGAAAGCATTGTCCTTCATGGAGCCACGTTGCAGGTAGGCGGCCCAGGCGTGGCACCCTGAGGCCGGAAGGGAGGGGTGAACCCTGTGGGCTCTACATCTGGCCCCTTCTACTCCCTTACTTCATACTGTCGTGTTTGGCAGGAGCACACATGTGTTCTGCACACCATTGTGGGCTGGGGGAGCACTGTGGGGCGCTGGGCCCGTGTGGAAGGTACCCCCAATGACCCCAATCCCAACGACCCCCGAGCGCACATGGACAGTGAGAGCCTCTTCAAGGACGGGAAGCTGCTGCCGGCCATCACCATCCTAGGTATGGTTCCTAGGGGACAGAGGGCAGTGGAAAACTTCCACAGGTGATGGCTTTGCCCTGTGGGGAGCACGCGTGCATGTGGGCATGTACACGCGAGTGTTTACTCCTTTAGCAAAGGTTCACCAGGTGCTTGCTGTGTGCCAGGCCCTGATTTGAGTCACTGGGGGCAAGAGGCCAGGGCACAGATGGGCAGGGAGGGATCTCTCCCGGATGGCAGTGGCCCCTACTCCTGGCCTCTGGTCTTCCCTCCCCCTGGCTTCCTCCTGGTGCCCTCGTCCCCCCTGCAGGCTGCCGCGTCCGGATCCCTGCTGAGGTGCTCATCCTGAACTCGATTGTTCTGCCACACAAGGAGCTGAGTCGCAGCTTCACCAACCAGATCATCCTCTGAGGGGGGCTGCCCGAAGGCACCCCCCCAACTCCTGCCCACCCTCCTCGAGGCTACTGCCTGCACTATCCAAAAGGACCGGAGGAATCCAGGCAGGGTCTTCGCTTGTCGGGAGCAACGTGGGTGGCCGGGGAGACTCCCGGCCTCCCTCTCCACTCCCTAATAAACCCCAGTGAACCTTGGAGCCAGCAAGGACTCCCATTTGTGCCTGGGCTGGGGGGTGGGGGCGGAAGGGGGCAGCTGAGTCAGGCCCCCCCCACATTAGCATTTAAATTGGAGTCTGCGCTGCCGGCTCATGAATAATGAATCTGGAGCCCTGGTAAATCTCCCCCTCCCAGTGCCTTTAGCCTCTTGCACTGCTAGGCAGGAAGGCCCCCAAGGCTCCCAGCCTGCCTGGCCCCTGCCTTCACCTGCACCCCAGCATTGCCGGCTTGCCAGCTTTCTGGTTGCTCTTCTCTGGTTTTGGCTCGGGCTCTGAGTGGAAGGATTCTGAAGGGAAGGGTGAAGGAAGGATTTTGGTTGGGCCGCGTGTGGGGTGCTGGCGGTGGGCTCAGGGACCGAGAGCCTCAGGCCTGAGATTGGATCACTCAGTGGTTGCTTTCCTCAGTTTCGGCCCAGCCCCAGCCCCAGCCTGTTTTCCGCTTTGCCAGCTCCATCTGCTTCTCGCCTGGCTTTTGGCGGGGTGGGGGTTTCTCCCCGCCGGAGGCCTGGTTGGTGTCCGTCTCCTACTCCCCTGGCAGGCGGGACAGACCTAAGCTGGTGCCCGAAGCACAGTGGGGGGCCCCCTCTTGCTGGGGGGGGGCAGGCTGGCCACCCTCCTGCCACCCTGACTCTGCCTTCGGGAGGTCTTAGCCCTCTCCACATTCCTGAAGCCCCATCTATCATGTTTGCCCATGACCCCCATGTGCACCTCTTGGTGCTCCCCCCATTCCCCAGCTGTGGGTGCGGAGCTTAGTTGCCAGATGAGCTGGTAATGATCGTAATCTGCTAATTGAGAGGAATCTAATTACCCAAAGAGAATGGGGGGGGGGGCAGGGCGTGGGTGGGAGGGAGGAGGGGGGTCCTGGCAGCAGGCAGGGGTGGCAGGCAGCAGGGTGCCGGGGCCTTGTCGTCAGCACCAGGGTCTGGGACAGAGCCCAGGCTTTCAGAGCTTCAGAGCTGGGCAGTTAGGAAGATGTGCTTTCCCCGGAGCTGGGCTGAGGCTAATGTGGCAACTGGGCTAGAGGTGACCTCCCGGCCCTCTCAGGCCCCGCAGGCTGTATGAGAGCGGGTGTGAAAGAAGCTGGGTTTTAGCAGTCCCGACCTCCAACCTGCCTGGACTCAGCCCCTTTCCCATTTCCTGTCCCTGCCTCCAGCCCAGCCCTTCTATGATCAGCATGGGCTGGGAGGGAGCAGCCATGCCTATGCTGGGCCTGGGGTCAACTCCCTGGGGAGGGAGCTGGGAGAGAGATGGGCTATGGGGCCAGGGACTGGGTCTCTTCCCTGCCCTCCCCCCAGTCCTGACCCTTCTGTTCCAAGTGGTTGGCAGAGGCCATAGCAGCTCCATCATAAATATGATAATTTAATTATTTTCTCAGCAAAACACCGTGAAATCCAATAAGTCTGTGTCAGGCCCTGGCCCCCGGGACCCCCCCTCCTAGGCCCAGTGGGGGCGGGGAGAGGCACTGGAAGGGGAAAGGGTCAGTGTTTGAAGTGGGGGGTGGCTTGTGTAGCAGCAATCCTTGTAACATGCCCCCTCCCACCAGGCTGCCCGAGTCACTGCTGTGTGCGTGCTCAGGCAGAGGTGGGGGTCCAGGAAGGAGTTGTAATGCCCTCCACTCCCCTCTAGCTCTGGTCTGCCCTGGGAGGGAACCAGCACCCAGTCCATCTCTGAGGGCACAGCTCAGTGGCCCAGGATATGGGAGCCTCCTTCTCCACCACCTTTAGGTCTTTGTCCGCCTTGTTGGAGTAGGAGGGTGCTGGCACCCAAAGGGCTTGAGAAGGGAGAACGGAGGGAGCTGGGGTGGGAAGTGGGGGTGAGCGGGGGAAGGGATGCGGGGGAGGGGTGCGCTCCTGCCATTAGTGCTTTTTTAGGTTTCCATAAAAAGATGATTCTGTAAAATCAGCGAGGGGGAGCAAGCTGGGGGTTGGGGAGGGGGCAGGTCCCTGGCACTGAGCTGGATGGGGCGATGGGAGGAGAGCTGGGGACCGGGACTGGGCTTGGAGAGAAATTTGGATGGGCTTCAGGAGCCAGCGAGGGGGAGAGACTGAGCCAAGAACACAGATTGGGGGGAGGTTGGCCAGGCTGGGTTGGGGTGGGGGCAGGGCCCTCCTCTCCCTCCCGTCCCTTTGGCGGGGCTGACCAGCGCCCCAGTCCCACTCCCATCTCCCTCCCCTCCCCCTGGCGCTTAGCAGCCATTATCGGGGGAGCAGATTGCAGCCCCCTCCCCCTCTCTGGGAAGCAGACACAGCTGGGGCCCCGCCACATCTGCCGCATCAGCACGGAGCACAGCTGGGTGTGCCCAGAGCTGCGCTCCCCAAAACACAAAGGGGAGGGCGAGGGCCAAGGAGAGCCCAGACCCCTGAGACAGACACACTGACAACTCTGCCAGCAGACACATACTCCTCGAGGCGAAGCTACACCCACCACCACACACGCTCCCTCCTGTGCAGACAGGAGAACTGACAAACACGCAATTACTCTGCCCCGCCTGCCACCCCCGCTCCCCTCCCCCCGCCCCTTCTTCCTCCACCCCTTCCTTCCCTCCAGGCTCCCCCCTCCGCCGCCTGCCTCGGCCACCTCGGCTCCTCTGGGGGGAGCAGGGGGCCTCACCCAGCCCGAGCACACCTTTCTGGGAGGATTGGAGGACGGGAGGGCAAGAGGTGGTCAGGGGCCACCGGGGCTGAGCCAGGAGCCTGGGCAAGCCACTGCCCTCCCTCCGTGCCCATACTCCTCGCTATAAAGAAATCCCCCTGGAGACATTAGTTCTTGCCACCGTGGGTGTGATGGGGTCTCCATCCCAGGGCGGGTCTGCCAAGCACCCTTGCCGGTTGCTCCGTGGCAGAGTTCCACTGGCCACCTCAAGGAGGCGCTGCGTGCCCTCAGTTCTCCAGCGGGAGCTCCAGGGCCGGCCCCTGCCATTCCCACCCACCCAATCTGCCCTGCTCCCTTCGGCTTAGCTCTGCCACCCTTGGTCCTCGCCCCGGATGGGGGCTCGCCAATAGTGGCAAAGTCCCCATGCCCAGAAGACATAATCAGGAGTCCTTCCTTTCCTCCCTGCCAGGCAAGAGCCACCTCCTGGCCCCTGATTTAATCTTGCCCCCTTCACAGCCCTTGCTTCTCCTGCCTGTCTCCTCAGCCTTGATGTCCTGCCCTCAGCCCTCTCCTTCCTACACCTCACCTTCCCCCCACCCCCTGTCCTGTGCTGCGCCCCCGCCCCTGCCCCTAAGAGCTTTAATCCCTCCTGCTGCTGTGCCGCCTTATCTGCTCCCAGCAGCTTTCACTGCTGCAAAGCCCTCTCCCCCTCCTTCTCTGGATCTTCTCCCCCTCCTTCCCTGGCTCCCTCTTTTCTCTGACCAGCACCCCCACTCCCAGCCGGTCTCTTTCAGGCCTCCATGATGGTGCCTGGCTGACCCCAAATTTGCACTCCAGTGCCCTTTGCCCTCTCTTCAGCCTCAGTTCTGAGGTTGCCTGGTGCCCACACACTCCCCCACTGGTCTCTTCCTACCCCGCCAAGCCCCTCAGACTGGGTCAGTTTCTGGCTAGCAAGATTTTTCACCTTTCTTCCTTCCCTCCTCTCCCTTTCCTAGTCCCCTCTTCAGTTCCTTTGGTTGCCTGCCCCTCGATCTTGGACCTGGTGTCCTTCAGCCCCGTGATCCATTGCCTTGGCTTGGCCAGCCCCGTAGGGGGGGTGGTATGAGGGATCAGCCCGGGGTAGCCCTAGGACAGAGTAGGGGGTGCAGAGTGCTGGTGGGCAGTGGGGGCAGGGCCTGGCGGTGGGACGCTAACCCTCTTCAGTCGCCTCAGATCACGTCCAGGCCTCCCCACCCCCCTTCACTGGAACTCTCATTAACCGCTTCTCCTGCCTCGTCCGCGGCATAAATAACCCAGATAAATCAGCCGCCGTCCGCCCCCCGCCCCTCGGCCCCCGCACAGCCCGTTTGTCACCGCTGCTCGTTCACCAGCCAGGCCTGGCCCAGTCCCGGCCTCCACCCCCCCCCCCATCCTTGTCCCTTCCCGCCCACGTCTGTCCCACACTAGCTCATCCCTTGGTCCGCACCAGAGCCAGGCCTGGGACAGGAGTCTGGGCTGGGAAGGATGACAAGGTGTCCACTGGGAGCAGGGGGAGGCTGGGGACTGTGTCTAGGAGAATGCTAAGAGTTTGGGGGGCACACCACTTGTGTGCAGGCCACCCAGGAAGGGAGTCTGAGGCTGACACAAAAGTGAGAAGGGGCAGATGCCACTCAGCATGGGTGGGGGGAATCCCTCTGCTGGAAAAAGAGGTGGAGCCCCAAAAGCCTGGGTGCAGGAAGGACTTTGGAAGCTCCCTTAGGAACCCCCCAAGCTGGATCATGAGAGGTGTCTGGATCTGCCTTTGAGGCGTTCTGCCCAAATAAAAGCTGCACCTTCTCGGGTGCTAAGAACCCTCTGCCCTCCCTGTCATCTCCCTCACCCTCTGTCCCCCATTCCCATGCCCTGCCTTATCTGGCTGCACAGATGCCGCTCTAATCTCTGCCTCTCAGTCCATCCACTGCCATGAGGAAGCCCAGTTCACCCTCTGGGGGGTGGAGATGGGTGGAGATTGGACTAGGAACAAATCTGGGAAATGGGGACAACTGGAGAGCAGAGGAAGCCTGGTTCCGAAGCCCCCTCACCCCTGTGCCTCTCTCTCCTGTGCCCCACACCGACTCCGGAACTGAGTCCTTGGCAGCCCCTCTCCCTCCACTCACACCCAGCTCAGGTCCTGGTCAATCACCCTTTGGCCCTGATGCCCACTGCAGGGGGCAGGTGGTCCCTGGGGAGTGGGTGGGGGAAGCCAGGAGGGGATGGGGGGGCTTGGGCGCACGGCTGGGGGTGGGGGTGGGGAAGAAGCTGGGCCGGGCCCCAGGGACCAGCTGGGCAATGAGCCGGGGAAGCAGCCGGGAGGCTAAATGAGGGAGATTATCACCCAACTGCAGCCGGGCAGAGAGGGAGGCAAGCAGGGAAGCAGGGAGAGGGAGGAGAGGGGGGAAGAACAGGGGCCAGAGGGGAAGGGGGTGTCAGGGGCAGGGGAGACTGAAGAGACTGGAGGGGGAGGCACAGGATGGGCTGCAGGGATGTGGGAGGGGGACTCCCATCAAGCGTAACCAGATTCCTAGGGGTCTGGAAGACGGGGTGATGGGGACCCGGGGACAATTGGAGACAGCTGGCTGGGGGCAGGGGTGGGTGCGGGTGCGGGTGCAGTTCTACCTCCCCGTGGCCCGGAACTCTTCTCTCCACCCACCCCCCAACTTAGTGCCCTCCCAGAGGAGTGTGATTTGGACTGACGATGACGGAGGCCAGTACCTTAGGGGAGTATGAGCCCGTGATCTCAGTGGATCACAGGGCAATTTAGGGACATGCACTGAGTACAGGACAGCAATGCGTGCTGAGGAGAGCTTGGGGGGTAGCTCCCTGATTTCTTGGCAGAGCCCCAGACTGAAGTAACCTTAAAAAAGCAATTAAATCACCTAAAAAAAAAAACCCAGTAAAGAAAAATCAATACTAAGAGAAAGGGGAAGAGAGGCTGGGGGAGGAGGAGGTGGGACGGAAGCACTAGAAGGGTCTGGGAGTCTAGCTGGGAGGGCAGCGTGGGGTTGGGGGCTGCCTGGATAGGGGGCAGAGAAAGGGGGACTGTCTGTGGTCACTTGGAGACTAGCACTTGGAGTGCTAATCCCCATTTTCCCCTCTGGGAGGCAGCCAGATGCAGCCCTGACCCCCAGGGGTCTCTTCCCAGTTTTGGGGTGCTGGCTTGCAGGCACCCCCCCACAGGAAGCTATTTTGATGAGCAGCTGGGGACAACACAGCATGGTGCCAAGTGTGGCCAGGGCAGGGGGCTGATGGGCTCCATGCTGGGGTGATGGGTGACTGATGGGGCTTGATCTGGTCTCGCAGCCAGGGTGGTTCCCTACCGCCGCCCCCCCTCCCACCCTAGGGTAGCTGCCCGCGGGCCCCTCCTCTGGGCCCAGGCAGGAGCTACGACTGGCAGGGCAGGCCTGACGCAGGGAGGGGTGGCCTCTGGGCAGCGGGTAGACCTCGGGCTCTAATCCCCAGCAGCTGCCGTTTCCCTCAGATCGATTCCCTTCTCACTTTTTTTTCAGCTGCTGGTTCCGCGGCTCCGATCGATGGAGCCGCCTCCCCCGCCCCTCTGAGCTTCCTCTCCCTGCTGCTCATTAGTGCCCCGATTAATCAGCCCCCCCTTTCCTCTTGGGGACAAGTGCTTCCTCCCCCGCGAGGGCTCACGTTCTCACGTGGGCCCCCCAGAACACAAGCTGCTCACTGGGAGCACCAAGGCATTTCCTCCCCGGCTGCCAACCCGGGGCCCCACCCCTGCCTTCATAACAACGCACATGCCGGCTTCCCTCCGCAAGCCAGCAGCCTCACCGGGGCTCCCCTGCCCCAATCTGCTGGCTACCCAGTTCTTTGGTGTCTGGGATAGTACTCCCCATCCCAGCCCGCACGTTTCTCCTCCCTCCCAAATCCCCATCTGGGCTCTTCCTCTCCCTCCATTCCACACCCTCTGCCCTACCCATCACACCTCCTCCCTGCCCCTTGGTCTGTTCACCCAACACCTTCTCCCAACCCCCAGACAAGTGTGGCAAGGGATTTGGGAAGCGTTTGGGGGAGAAAAATGTGGCCACAGATGTTCAAGTCAGCCAGGGTGCCCTCTGTCCCAGAGGAATGACTGAGTTTGGGGGCGGGGGAAGGGCGGCCAGCATCCCAGGAGCGGGGGCGGGGGGGGGGGCGGTAAGTGGGGCCTTGAAGTCAGGAGCAAAGCTCCAGGGCAGTCGGGAATCTTCGTGGAGTCACCTTTGTCCCCTTGTCTGCCTTGCCTGGCCTCCTCTGTCCTCCCATCCCTCATTCAAACAAGTGGCTCTCCCAAGGAGTTTCTGGAAGCCGCTGCAGAGTGTGGTAGTTGGGGGCAGGTGGTGGCTGAGTGCTGGGGTCAGGAGTCAGGAGTCAGGGAGGTAGGGGGGGTGGCTTGGCTGACCCTGGGTGTGGTCCCCCTAAAGTGGCCGAGTGAGCTGAGGACTCTGGGTGCAGATCTCTTCCCTGGGTGGCCTGGGAGTGGGGCCATCTGGGGACCCCATGAGTGCCTAGGGTGTAACAAGAGTTTGGGGGGCAGCCCGATGAGGTCTAAGGCAGGGGCCTGGGACCCCATTCCTGGGCTGGGGGCTGCCCCCGCCCCTGGCCTGGCTCCTGCCGCCAGTGCCGCCGGTGAAGCTCTGTTGACATGTCCTGAATTATTAAGCACGGGGTGGGCTCCGGAGCACATGCTGAGCGGAGCGGCTGGGGCTGCGCGGCGTGGCGGAGCAGCACTCACTCCCTCGCTCGCTCGCTCACTCGCTCGCAGGGACACACGCAGGGGCTGACAGCTGTGCTGGTGCTGATAAGGGAAGCCACAAGGAGACGATCGAGGAGAGAGACAAGCAGCAGCAGAGGCAGCAGCGGCAGAGGCAGCACGAGGGCTGCGGAGCTGCTGGGAGTGGGAGTGACTCCCCCACCTCGGGCCCCCACCCTGTCCCTGTCCTCCCGCTTGCCCTGAGTTTAGAAGAGCAGCCGCTGCCACCACCGCCACTCCGGAGGGCACCAGGGGCTGCTGGCCAGGGAGGGACAGGGGCAGGGAGGCTCTGGCCAGTCCCAGCAGCCGGGGACAGATGCCGATCGAGATTGTGTGCAAAATCAAATTTGCAGAGGAGGATGCGAAACCCAAGGAGAAGGAGGCAGGGGATGAGCAAAGCCTCCTGGGGGCTGCACAGGGGGCAGCAGCCCCCCGGGACCTGGCCACCTTTGCGAGCACCAGCACTCTGCACGGGCTGGGCCGGGCCTGTGGCCCAGGCCCCCGTGGACTGCGCAGAACCCTGTGGGCACTGGCCCTACTCACCTCGATGGTCGCCTTCCTGTACCAGGCTGCTGGCCTGGCCCGGGGCTACCTGACCCGGCCTCACCTGGTGGCACTGGACCCTGCTGCCCCAGCCCCGGTAGCGGGCTTCCCGGCCGTCACCCTCTGCAACATCAACCGCTTCCGGCACTCGGCACTCAGTGATGCCGACATCTTCCACCTGGCCAACCTGACGGGGCTGCCCCCCAAAGACCGGGACGGGCACCGTGCAGCTGGCCTGCGCTACCCGGAGCCCGACATGGTAGACATCCTCAACCGCACCGGCCACCAGCTTGCCGACATGCTCAAGAGCTGCAACTTCAGTGGGCACCACTGTTCCGCCAGCAACTTCTCCGTGGTGAGTCCTGCCAGCTGGCCCGCCCGCCCTGGGGTGGCCGGAGGCCGGTGGGGGGGCGGGTGGCGGGGGAGGTGGCACGCAGGGGCATCCTCGACAGGGCTTCCCTTCCTTCCGCCACCAGAGGCTGGCCTGGTGTTTCCCCCAAGCCCAGTGTTTCCCTCTCGCTCCCCAGCCACGGAGCGGGGGCTGCTCCTCGGGGCTCACCCTGGTGCGGGGGCTGCTGCTCCTCTTCTTGGCTCTGCTGCTACTGCAGTCCCAGGTCTGTGCCCCGGGGGGCTGGGGTGGGCCCCAGGGGGCCCTGAAGCCAGGCAGCTTGCAGGGAAGGGACGCATCATGCCAAGGCTGGGCCAACTGACCCCGCTTTATCTCTTGTTCCCTTTTCCTTCTGGCTTCTTCTCCCCACTGAATGAGGGTGTTGGGAAGAGGGTGTTTGGTGGGCTCCAGCAAGAGAGGGACTCAGGGCTGCCTCCTGGGGAGCTGGCCTGACCGGCAGGCTGGATAGAGATGAGCTTAATCTTCGTGTACACTGAGAGCCAGTGTCTCTTCTCTGTCTCGGTGTCTCTCATACACACCCCCTTTCACAGACTCCCTCACACATCCCTCTTTCATGCCGCCCCTCCAGCCTCTCTCCCTTACCCTCCCTCCGTTTCCTGGTTCTTGCTAGTCCCTTGCCCGGCTCTGGCTCTTACACTGAGAATCACTCATTCACTCTTATGTGCATGGCTCACCCTCACTGCAATCCAGCAACACACACACCACACACACACACACACACACACACACACACACACACACACACACCCCCATACTGCTCAGGGACAGTTTTCTGCACGCCCTCTCTCATACTCAGTGTCCCTGTCACTACACTCACATCCATACCTGCACACCCACACACCGAGAGCTACTCATGTCTGTGCCTACATCCCAGCTCTCACTTGGCTGCTGAGGACAGGGTCACACTGTGGATGCCATCCCCCTTTATGATCCCATCTATCTCAATCCCTGTGCCCCATGCGGGCACTGCTGGTGCCATCTCTCACACGTGTGGACACACACACACACTCTCATTGAGATCGGAAGTGCGGGCTTGGGCTGTCCTTCCATGAACACCTCCCACAGTCAGGTGTGAGTGTGTGGGGGGGGCGTGTCTTGTGTGCTGTCTGTCTGTCTGTCAGTCAGTGCTCCATTCACCCACAGTCACAGGGTAGCTATTATCCCCGGTGCTTGAGATCCCCGGTCCCCGGCTGACTCCAGCATCGTGTGCATGTGTGCTCACATCCTTGTCACCACTGCCCGGTGCATATGCAAATGCATGGCGTCAACATGGTGCCCAGTCCAGCCAGCTGCCAGTGGCCTGCCCCAGAGATGGGGAGGGGGCTTTCCTTCCCCCTGCCCAGGTTCCCATTCCCTCACTCACTGCCTCGGTGTCAGCAGGAAACGTGCCCCTATGAGGTTCCGCTCACCACTAACCCATGCCTGCAGCCTCTGGCTCCTCCTGCCACTGGGTGTAGGGAGAGTTGCGTAGAAATGGAGGGAGGGACAGGAAGGAGGGTTTATGCTGGGTGGGGGGCACTAGGCTTCTGTGTGGCCACACACCCCTCTTCAGGAAACATCACTGCTCCTAGACTCAGGACTGCCAGAGTCCCCAAGAAGGAGGTGAGGTGTAGAGTGTGTGCATGTGGCCTTCTGGGTCCATGGAGCCCCTCTGTCTGACATCCTCACCCCTCAGCGTCGGGGGGAGGGGACAGAGCCCAGTCTCAGCAGGTGCTGTGGGGGCAGAAATCAATGGGAGCTTTGTGTCCCTGAGCGGGAGTTTGCCTCCCAGGCCGCGGGTGGGGTAGAAAGGAAAGGGGAAGTGTGTTGAAACCTCACTGGCGGGGAGGGAGAGACGGAGAAGGGGGGACGTAAGGTGAGGGAAGCAGGGGTTTCCTGCCTGGCTCTAGGAAAGGAGGTGCCTGGAGGATCTGGGAACAGGGAGTCTCCAGGAATCCTGAGGATGGCTCAGGGGAGGGGGGTGTCCAGCAGGCCCTTTCATACCCTGGGGCTGCAGAGAGGAGAGCAGCCGAAGTTTGTGGGTCCCAGTTTCAGGGCTGCGGCATGCCCAAGAAGGGGGGAGGGGCAAAGCAAGCACGTGGTGGGGGGGACAAGAATGCCTCTATCGACCCTGCGTTCCCTATCTCCTGCCCAGTCTAGATCCCATTGCCTTCTGCCTGCCCCCCCCCCCCCGTTTGCTGAGTGTCACTCTCCCTTGGACCTGGCCCTTCTAGGGGTGAGTCTGCTGCAGATTCACCAGGGCCTGGGAGTTCACGATGCACAGCAGTGGGGAAGATGGGGACACACTGCAGGGCAAGACTGGAGAAGGGGCAGGAGCTGAACACAAGGGGTCTTTAAGGAGGACATGAGGCCCTGTGTCCTGTGTCCTGTGGTAAGAACACGGAGCTCAGGCCGGAGCTCTGTGGTGGGGAGACAGGTACAGGGAATCTGCCAGGGTGTGAGTGGTGAGATGGCCAGTAACAATGACAGGCTTTGGGTAAGGGGCTGTGATGTGTTTTCTGTGGCTTTTCTTGTTTCCTCCTTCCCACTCCCCACTCTGCTGTGACCTTTCCTCCAGAATCCAAGTTAATAAATGTCACATTTTCCAGCCTATTTTTACTCTGGGTAATGTGCCCTCCCCCAGTCCCCTAAGCTGCTGCTCTTGCTTCTGTTACCACTGCAATTGCTTTCACCCCCACGCTCCCTAATACCCCCTCACTGACTCCCAGTCACTCACCCAATCAACACGGAGCTCTGAGTGCCTACTGTGTGCCTGCCAGGTGGTGCAGGGGTGAGGAAAACAAAGATGGGAAGCCCCAGTCTCCGGTGCCCGGTCCCCAGTGCCTGTCCTCAAGCAGCCTACACTCTCCTGGTGGAGCAGAGACAGGGACACTCAAAAGCTTAACCAACCATGCAAGGGTTAACCAGCCATGCGAGCGGTGTCAGAAGCTGCCAGGATTAATTGCCCAAAGAGGTCCAGGGATAGTAAGAGCCTGGGTTCAGACAGAGAGGCCACTCTGGGCCCAGGAGGGCTGGGAGGGCTCAAGGAGGGAGGCAGGCCTGGGAGGTTTGGCGAGGAGGGGAGAGAGAGGAGAGAGGAAAGAGGTTCTGGGTGGTGGAGGACACTCAAGCGCTCCACCCCTGCTCCCCTCCACCTAGCTTACCGGGTCCCTTCTCCTTTTCCCCTCCCCCTCCTTACTCAGTCTCATACCCACCCACCCACTCCCACCTCGCCTCCTGCTCTCACCACCTATATGTTCTCTCCCTGCCTCTGATTCCCACCACCATCTGCTCCCGGCACCCTGGTGCTCCAAGCCCCAGCCCTACTTTCCCCCATTGCGGCTTGCTCTCAGTCTGCCCACTTACTAGAAGGCAGAAATCACTCTTTCTCCCTGGGCTTCATCTCTTTAGCTGTAAAATGCAAGGGTGGCTCTAAAATTCAGCTTCTCCTCTCAGCTGTGGTGTGTGTGGCGGAACAGTCGAGTGTGTGGTTTCTGGAGACGGACCGTCTGGATTTGAACCTCGGCTCTCCCCTTTAAGCTGTGCGGCCTTGGAGAAGTCAAAAAGCTTCCGTGACCTTCCATTTCTATATCCAGTAAATACAGTATTAGAACCTAAAAAATTCAGGCAGTTGACAGGATTAAAAAGATGGCAGAAAAGGACTTGGCACACTGCCCTGCGTGCACATAGTGTGTCTTCGGGAAGCATCCTCTATTACACGGGTGCCTGCCCCAGGTCCCCGCTCTCCTACCTGCGATTCCCAGCACCACCTGCTGGTGCCCACCCACCTGCTGGCATCTTTGCTATTTGCCATCACCTGGCTTTCCCCTTGTCTTGATCCTCAGGCCCAGACCCTCTCCTACCCTATTACATCATTCCTGTGCTACCCACCCCCTCCCAAATATTCACGGACGTGTGCACGGGTGCAGGTGTGGTCACACACTCCCTCCAGCTCAGTGCTCTCCGGCAGAACTGTCTCTGGGATGACAGAAACGTATTTGTGCTGTCCAACATGGTGGTCACTAGCCACACTGGCTGTTGAGAATCTACTGTGTGATTTGTGTGACAGAGAAAATGAATTGTTCGATTCAAAGAGCCACACGTGGCTAGTGGCAACTGTCTAGGAGGCACAGCTCTCGGTGGTCCTAGGAACTAGGTTCTGACTGCAGAGCTGGGCAGGGCTAGGAATTCCAACTGGTGTCAAAGACATGGGTGGTGGGTGTGGGCTCTGGTTGGAAGTTCTGGGGTCCACGGTCTGGGCTGAGGTCTCAGGCTGAGCTGAGGACAGGGTCTGTGTCTGGGGATGCTGAGGGGTGTGGAAACACCACGTGAGCTGATCTGCCTATCTTCCTAGGTGCAGGACATGACCTCGGTCTTTTCTCTTCCATTCTATTGTCTGGAAAATTGAGGCATGGGGGAGGTGGAGAATCCTGGAGGAGGCAGGGATAGGACCCAGCCCCTCTCTTTGGGTCGTCAGGGGTCCAGCCAGTCCCTGGAGGGGCAGGTGACGAGGGACCTGTGGGCATTTCACAGTCTCCATCCCCTCTTGGCTCTCAGACTTCCCTCCCCCTCCCAACCCTCCTTCCCCACTCGCTGGTGACTGCCGTGACTATTAATCACTCGCCCTGTTCTCTTCCTCTCTACTAATCAGGCACAATTAGACAAGGCCTCTTCCAGCTGGGCAGTCCCCCTCCCTGCCCTCCTCCCTCCTCTCCCAGCCCCACCCCAGCTGCCAGCCAGGACAGCTCAGAGGCAGGGGGAGCATGGCTCAGAGGCAGGGAGCAGCGTGTGTGCAGCCCTCTAACACTCCCTGGCTTCCCCCGTACCAGATCCTGGCAATCCCCTGCCTTCGATCCGGATCCCAGCTTCCTCCTAAGCCCCGTTCCCTTCCCTGGTGTGGTCACGGCAGTACTGATCCTCTCTGCCCTGTCTCCTCGGTTGTGGCAGAGCTACCCCACGAAGGTGACAACTCTATACCTTGGCTGCTGGCTCCGGAGGGCCTGAGGGCTGCCCTTTGGCCCCTAGACTCAGGAACAGACTGGCTTCCCTCTGAGGTTGGTGCAGGCCTCTTACCTACCAGACAAGCTCACCTCTTACCCTCATGCTCTGTCCAGCCCTCTGTCCCATCTGGTCCCATCCTCTCCTAAGGCATGAATCTTGAGAACATTTTGTTCAGCATCTAGTTCAGGGTCATCCTGCCTTCAGGAGCCAGGCAGGTCAGGTCGGGGAGGGTGCACATTAGGGAAAAGTGGGGGCTTAGCAGAACTGCAGATCACTTATCCCTGAGGGGAGCAGCAGTCCCTCAGCCCCAGCTAACTGGCGCCCTGGGGTCAGGGATGCCCAGTGTCTGGGTGCGGGGGTGGGGTCTTCCAGTTTGTTCCAAAGAAGCCCGGGTCTTGATGATTTTAATAAAAATGTTCCTGATTTAAAAAATATTTTGAGGGCAACCTGCAAGTCACAGCTTGCGGAACCCCAGTGTTTGCTCTCCCCACCGCCTGCCCAGAGCTGGCTGCTGTCCCTTGGGCCCTCCTGGTGGGGGTGCCCTCAGTCTGGCTGCTTCCCATTGGCCAGTGGAATTGGTGGAGGGGGATTCAAGTGGTGTGGCCAAGCACCCAAAGGCAGGGGCTGTTATTGTTACAGAGAAATGGTCTTGGAGGGCAGCGGGTGGGGCCGGGAGGGACCCGCCCCACCCAGCCCCACTCTGCAGCCCTGTGGCCTCTTCATTAATCAGGAATCAGTCCCGAGCTGGGCTCATTATCAGCTCAGCTTCTGGTGGCACTGCCGGAAGATGCTGATTAGCATTTGAAGAAATGGCCCCAATATCCCCCTCCTGTCCTCCCTCTTTCTCCCCTACCCGGGCTCCTTCCTGGATCCCCACCCTTGCCCGCCCTACAGCTTCCAGGGGAGGAATCGGGTCTCTCTCGTGGCTGGCGGCAGGGCTGCCCCTGCCTGTCCCAGGCTGGGGGGGCAGAAAGGATCAGGGATGGGGGGCAGGGAGCAGAAGCATCCCAGGGAGCACTAGGAGGGCTGAGCGTCAGGGCTGCTCAGGTTGAAGCCCCTGAGTCAGTGGGTCCCACTGGGTGGGAGTGAATGCAGGGTGGAGACAGAGTGGTCAAGAAGAGATGGACAGTCACCCTGGATGAGGGGAGGAAGGCAGCCTCAGGCAGATGGGTTATCACCATTGCCCAGTCTTCCAGGCTCTCTTGGCAATGCCACCTCCGTCTAGCAGAGGGGGTGGGGACGGCCAGAACCATGGACAGGAGACCTGAGGGTTGGGGTCTTGGAGCCATCCAGATGAATGGGGGTGGGAAGGCGGGGGTGGGTAGGACAGAGACAAGGAGGGTGGAGAGAATGTTCGGAGTGCTGTGTGTTTCCAGAAAGGGGTGGGTAGATGGGGGTAGTGTTTGCCCTTCTTCCCGTGGCTCCCAAGCTGGGGGCCCGCAGCTTGGAGAAATCTAACCCCAGGCCCCCTCTAATGTTCACCATGCCCTTGGGACACCCGTTTGGGGTTGGAGTGGAAGCAGTTCCAGAGAGACAGGCATGGGCTGCAGAAGCAGAGGCAGCAGCGAGAGAGTTCAGAGAGGAGCCACGGGATGATTAAGGGGAAATGGAGGATTGATTTAGGAGGAAAGATTAAAGGAGCTAAATCCGTGGCGCTTGGCTCAGCGGTGACTAAGCGTGGACAGGATAATAGCTTACAAATGTGTGAAAGGTGTAAATACCAAATGGGGGGAGGGGAGGCGGCTCAGCGGGCCAGGGGAGCGGGGACAGGGACTGGTCAGGTCCTTGGGGGTGGTGGGGGAGGTGGACACTGGGGACTCCTCGGAGACCGCCCGGTAGGGCTGGCCCCTCTCCAGTGGGGGTGCAGGGGAGGGAAACGGGATTGAGGCGCCCCAGGTTCCAAACGGGTTCCGCTTCTGGGGCGCAGCTTCGCGGGCCTAGTGCTGACCTCCATGTCCCACTCACTCCCGCCCCGCAGACTATCTGAGGTTGCGGGTTCCTATCCCGTCGGAGTCCGTCTGCACCCCTCGGCCCCAGGCCTTTCCCGCTGCCCCCGGGCCCTCCAGCTGCCCCCGGAGAGCTGTCTCCCCGGCCCCCAGCCCTGCCGCGCAGGCTTGCGCCCCCTCTGTCCTCCCCGGCCGCGGCAGGCGGCGGGAGGCAGTGTCTCCCTCCGCGGTGGAAGCCTCTGGCGCTGCTGTGTGCGGAGGTCACTTTGCCGAGGAGCCGGGAGCCGGGGGAATGCAAATGAGGCAAACCCAGGGAGGAGAGCCGAGGCGCCCGGAGGAGACGGGAGGGAGGGGGCTCGGGCGCCGTGATGGATGCCTGCCCCGCGGGAGGGAGGCGGGGGCGGCGGCGAGCGCGCGGCGGTGGGTGCGGACCTCGGGGTGCGGGTGGGCCCGGCCCGGGTGCCAGCGTGCGTGTGCCGGGGGGAGGGGCGCACACCTACACGCCGCCGCCGCCTTCTCGGTCTTGGCCCGGGAACCCCCTTCCGGCCGTGGGTGTGTGCTGCACGGTGTCAACAAAACTCCTTAACGAATAACTTTGCATCCAGGGGCGGCAATGTCAGGGAAGGGCTTCGTTACAAATTAAAAAATCTCCCCGCCTGGAAAACCGACTTTCTAGGGTTTCAGGCCTACGTGGTGGCTACCTGGGAACAGGTTTAACGGGTTTACCTGCATGCTGGAGACCCTGCGCTCTTCTCTCCCGTGGAAACGCGGCGCACGCCTGGAATCAGCCGCCCCTTCTACGGCCCCAAGCTCTCCAGGCTCCCTGGGCGACCTCGACCTGGAGGCACGCGGCCTTGACCGCCCCCTACTTCGCTCCCACCGCAGCTCTCACATTTACATTTGAACAAACACCATTCCCATTTCCACCGAGACCTGGGAGCTGGAGCGCTTCAAGCTTGGGGAGGAAGTTGCTCTAAAAAGTTGTTGGGAGGGGGGGAGGATTGGGGGAGGGCGACCCGGCCTGCCTGGGCGGTGGGCAAGCTCTTCAGTCTCGACTGTGTGGCTGGATCCGAAGCCCTTCCGGTGTGGGCGAGTAGACTTGCTTTGGGAAGCTTTACCCTCCAAACCCAGTCCCACTGCCAGAGGACTTGTGGGACCCGTCACAGCAATATAGTCCCAGGCAGTAATGATCTGCCTATACCTGTGACTGTTCTATTTTGTTCCAGGCTGTGGTACACCTGCCTCCTAGTGTAAGGGGCTCAATAAACACATTTTGAATGAATGAATCCCTTTGCAGCCAGACAGCAAACTCCTTCAGGGCAGAGACTGTTTTGTTCTCTGAACCATCCCCAGCACCAAGCACGGTGCCTGACATAGTGCACAGCGTCAAAGAATCATGGTGGGCACATAGCTGTGATTTGAACACCTGTCGTTTCTAGAGCACCTACTGTCAGTGCTGTGACAGGTGTGTATCATCACACATTGGATATGAGCACAGACTAGGGCACCGGACTGCCTGGTGCCCTGCTGTGCCATGATATGTGACCCTGGCAGGATCCTTACCCTCGTTGGGCTTCTAGTGTTTTGTCTATAAAATGGGGATAAGAGACCTTTAGCATAGGGTTTTTGTGAGAATTAAGGAGTTAATTTATATGAAGTGCTTAGGGCGGTGCTTGGCACAGAGTAAGCACTAAATAAATGTTAGATGTTGCTATTATGTATATCATCTCTTTCCTCATAACACAGATCTGAGAGGTTCAATGACTGAATCCAAATCCCACAGACAATAAAGGCAGGGCTCAGATGTGAACCAGGCTGGGCTGCAAGCCTGTTCACTCAGTGCTGCTTCTCAGCCACTAGGAGAGCCATATCCCAATGTGGTGGGGGGGGCGGGGGTTCACTCTGATGGGGCCCCATCCCCTAAGAAACACAGTCTGTCCAAATTGCTGGGTGCACGGTGCAAGGTGCACGGTGCCCTGAGAATGAGACCAGAGGGAATCCAAGATCAAAATGCTGCACCAAGGTCAAGTATACTTCAATGAAAGAAAGAAAGAAGGAAGGAAAGAAAGGAAGGAAGGAAGGAAGAAAGAAAGAAAAAGAAAGAGCCACACCATTTGGCAATAGGCTCCATTCACAAATCTACACCCCATACCTTACCCCCCCACACCTTTCTTGAGCACCCTACCACACATCACTAAATTTATCTCTAATCCTCACAACTAATTTTAGGAGGAGAAATTACCACTTCCCTGTAACAGATACACAATCCTAGGCTCAGAGAGATTAAATCATGCATCCTCACCCAAGGTTACTTGTCAAATCCTGATTTGAACCCTGTTCTGTAGGATTCCAGAAGATGCGCCCCTTTCCCCATGTTACGAGGCTATGGCATGTGTATCAAGGCCCAGCACCACGTCCAGTGGTCGATCTCTGCCCTGGGTTGTACTGGTCTCTACAACACTCTTATTACAAATAGTGAGGGCTCATGTATATGATTTCACTTTGCAGACACCTGTTTTGTACACTTACCACCACCCTGTGAAATAAGTCAGGCAAGAATTTCTATTTCTAACTGACAGATGAGGAAACTGAGGTCCAGAGAAGTCTATAAATCACTTTACTAGCCAAGGCTACGCAAGGGCAAGGCTGTCAGTGGTAGAGTGGAAGCTCCGGGGTGCAGAGGAGGGGGTGGTGGTTAGAGGAGAGTGTTGAGGCCAGTGGATGGGAGACACTGGACTCTAGTTCTGAATTTGCCCTGTCTTCCTATGTGCCCTTGGATATGTACCTTGCCACCCCTCTGTTTTGGCCTTTATATGATGGCCCACTTCCTTCCCCATTGAGGAGGATAGAGAAGCAGGAGCCTTTGAACTTGGACACTTGGGCCACCCTGAGTGTTGTTCAGCCTGGGGTGTTAGTCACAGTCCAGAATGGATGTGAAGACACACCCCCTTCCACTGGCCCCCCCATGGACCCCAGGGCACTGCAGGGTTAAAGGGAGTTTATTCCAGGGGCTTAAGTGAGAGGCCCAGGCCTGGACCACATCAGGGGAGGGATGACGGAATGTGGGGCAGGAGGAAGCTCTTATGGGAAAGTTGTGGGGGAGGCACCAGGGCCTTAGCAGAGGCAGGGTGCCCAGAAGGCAGTGGAGATAAAAACCCAGGCTGCAGATTAGCTCCGGGATTAGCCCAGCCTTGGCTGCTTGGCTTCTTATCTCCTGGAGGCCCCGGCCCTCTCCCCCACAGCTCTGAGCCCTGGTCCACTAATTGCCTATTAACCCCGTGGGCTCCGTGATTGCAGGGAGAGGGCTGGGGGCGCTGGCCAGCCAGCCAAGGAGAGCTTTCGGGGAGTGGGGGGCAGGGGGAATGGCCGCTGTGGGTAGATGGAAGCCAAAAGGCTGTGAGAAGCCACTGCTCAGAGTAGAGAGCTCAGAGAGGACACATCCCTCCCAACCTCTGATGTCTGGGGCACACCTGGGGGGGGGGCAGGGAGAAGGGGGGGCACACCTGGAAAGGGATTCCAGGCCTGGCGGCAGCAGTCTCAAACCCAGAAAAGAGTCTAGTCGGAGGATAAGAGATGGAGCCTGGACACCTTGGCTAAGGATAAACAGGTTGCATATGCAAAGGACAAAAGAAAGGAAAGGACAGGGTGCAGCCAGGCCAATGGGAGAGGAAGACAGAGGCCAGGGGATGGACTGGCTGACAGAGGGCAAGGCACAGAGAATCAGAAGCCAGATGGATAATTTATCAGAAGCTGAGGACAGCCAGGCCTAGAGAATAGAGAAGGGCCTTGAGACACAGAGATCAGAGGGACAGAGACTAGGGAGGCAGACTCAGGCCAGGGTCTAGGCCAAGAAAGGGTGAGCTGGCCTGAGAGGGACAGGCAGAGGGCTGGCAAAAAAAAAAAGGAGAAAGGTAATGGAAGGGTCCAAGTGTCCTCACACAGCACACACTCTCGTCTAGAAGCTATTCAGCCCGGACGGTCCAGGGGGATTATGGGAGGCTATGTGCTCAGCCTAGGGTCAGGAGGGTGGACCCAGGAGCTAAAACAGAAAGCGAGGTGGGGGGGCAGACCAAAGTAAGAGGTAGGGGTCTGAGACGGAGGCTGGTGGTGGGTCATATGGAGACAGACCTTCAGCACATTCAGGACATCTAGCCTAGCACCTGCCCCTTTCCACTGCCAGCCCTGGACTCCCCTCTCCGCGTCCCCTCCTTCCGGGCCGGTCCGTGGGGAAGAGAGCAGTGGCCAGGCTGGGGGACCGGGAGGCACAGTGACCGTGCCGTCTCCATGGAAGAGGCTGTGGGCTGTGCCGCCACCAGGGTTCTGCCACTTAGGAGCTGGTAGTTCCCCCCGCCGCTGTCTGCCTGGCCCAGGGACCGTCTCCGGGGCAACGCTCTGCTCTGCCCAGCAGTCGGGCCTGACCTGGGCTGTGCAAGGGGCCCGGCCCTGCCAAGTCTGGCCTGTCCATTCCCTGCAGAGTATATGCATCAGACCCAGAGCACTTCCACTCTCTGCCAACCCCACACTGCACAACCCCCTCCAGGGCAGGGGTGACATGTAACCACCCCCCTCCAAAGCCACTGTAGTCAGTCTTCCTGGTTACCTCCGCCCCCACCCGGGGCTACACTCAGCGTCAGGCAGCCTGGTCTGTGTGTGCTTCCGGAGGTATTGAAAGGCCCAAGGCCAGCCCAGGGTCAGGAGCCTACCAGAGTCATCTAGTCACTGAATGCCTGCCAGGTGTTTTATAAGCACCAATTCTGCTTTGGCACTGGCCTCAGTTCTGTTTGGACCTCTGTTGTCATCTACTGGCTGTGTGCCCTTAGCCAACTCACTTTCCCTCTCTGAGCTTCCTCACCATGAAATGCAGGCAATGATACTTTCCTCATGTGGTTTTCCTGCAGGCTCCAAGGAGAACATAAATCAAAAGCACCACAGTGCGAGACCTCTGGTAGGGCTCCCCAGGCACTCTTTCCCTCCACCTCACCCCTTCTACACGTACTGGGGTCTGTGCGTGCTGAGATGGGCTCTGCACCTCCCAGCTGCACCTCTGTGGAGAGGCCATGATGGTGACCAGGTGGAGCTGGGGTGGTGCTGCACACGGTGGGGGGGGCTCACTAAACGGGGTCCCCGATGCAGCCCACGCCTTGTTTAGCCTCTCAGCTAGAGCATTCACTCAAACTGGCTGCATCTGCAAGAGCTGATTCCAGCATCTTCTCGGTCTGGAGTCTGAAGAGGGTGTGTGCCTTGAGATTTGAGGCAAGTACTTCCGCATTCTCCCCCGCCCCCCAGGACCCAGGAATCTTGTGCCAAGCCCCTCTCTAGGTTCCCCTCCTTCCAGTAACTCGCTGTCAGAGCGCAGCTCTCACGTGGAGCCGTCCTACTGGACTCTCACCTGCTCGTTTCGGGCCTTTCTACTTGAGGAACAGTCCATGGACCTGCAGGTTGTTAGAAATGCAGAATCTCAGTCTTGTCCCCCTCCTCTTGCCAACACACATTCCTGAGCCAGAAACTGCATTTTAACAAGGTCCCCAGGTGCTCTTTCACATTAAAGCTTGAGAAGCACTGATCTTGGAGACCTTAGCGAATCAACCCACCTCTCTGAGCCTCCATTTCCTCATCTGTGGGATATGGGTGGTTGTGAGGATTCCATTGGAAAGAGCATGTTAGGCATTTAGCCCAGTGCCAGGGCACAGTGAACACTCCGGGACTGTCAGCCAGGTCTCCTCCTGCCCACAGATAGAACGTGCAGCACGGAGTGGGCAGGGCGGACACAGACAGGGTCAAGGACTAGAATCCAGGAACTGGTCAGGGGCAGCAGCAGGAGGGGAGGGACAGGTGAGGAGCTGAGGGGCAGCGTATCTGGAGAACAAAGAGTGAGGAAGGTGGGGAGCGGGGCGCCTGGGTGGCTTAGACTCTTGATTTCAGCTCAGGTCATGATCTCATGGTTCATGAGTTCGAACCCCACGTTGGGCTCTGCACTTACAGTGCAGAGACTGCTTGGGATTCTCTGTCTCCCTCTGCCTCTGCCCCTGCCCTGCTCATGCCCCACCTTAACTCACTCAAAAATAAACATTTAAAAAAGGAAAGGCTTAGAACCAGGTAATCCCTGAGCTTCTACCCCAAAAGAGAGGGTTAGCTTTAAAAAAAAAAGTGAGGAACGTATACAGGAGTGGAGTGGAAGGGAAGGAGGAAGTGGCTGGCAGGGGAGGGGACAGCGGACATTAAATCGCTCACCTCTCTCCCTTCTCACCTGCCTCATGGCAGCTAGTGGGGCTGAGACAGAGCGGGACCTGGGATGGCTGCCGGCAGTGGGTTGGGGGAACAGCTTGAGTCTTGCATGCATCCAGA
>NC_043702.1:17310686-17349165 GCF_006229205.1 Suricata suricatta | reverse complement strand
TGCTCCCTGACGCTGGTGGCACAGGCCCCCAGTTCGACTCATCCTTCCTGCCGCCCCCAACCCAGCGCCTGTCTCTACTACACGCTTTCCCAGAAGCTAGGCTTTTAGGATACCTTTCCCCCAACACCGCCCAAGCCTTTTCTCCCAGCTTTTACCAGCATGAAATGTTTCCAAGGAAAAGGGAGGGGGAGCTCAAGAGTGATTGAGTGCACTGACCCCTTGCCCCCAGGGAAGGTGCTGCCTGTGATGGGTTTGACCTGGGGGCTCGTCTCTGTGGGGTGAGCCTGGCAGCGGGGCACCTGCCTCCACCTCTCTCTTGACCCGCTGCTCCCCAGCTGCGCAACGACCCCATCACAGCTACTGGCCGGCGGGGCTTCGACTTCCATCTCCGGGACGCCAGCGCCATCTGGTGTCCGTTCTGGGGAACTTTCCGTAATGGAAAAGAGCTTCGGCTCGCGGGGCAGTAACCGGCGGGAGATGTTGGTGAGGGAGGGGACACAAGATGGAAGGAAAGTGGTTGGATTGTAAATAGATTTCAGAAGTAGAACTGCCCAGCGCAGACTCTGGATTGAATGCAGGAGTGAGGGAGAGGGAAGTGTCAGGGACTCTGACTTGGGAAACTGCATAGATGGTGGGGCCCTTAAATCAGGGAGTTGGGACACAGGCTTTGGGAGGATAGCAGAGTTCTGCTATTGATATGTTAAGCTGGAGGTGCCCTTTACTCTTCTAAGAGAATGTCAGTAAAAAAGCGCTTAGAAAGAAGTTGGGCTGTAGATTGGTTGCTATTGGACAGCGATGTCTAGGCAGGTGGGTGGCCTTCTCACAGGACAGGGAAACTTGAGCTTCAGGAATTGTCTTAGCTTCATCTCCCCTCTTTCTTTCACCCCTCCCCCAGGTCTATACTCGCTATGGGAAGTGTTACACCTTCAACGCGGATCCACAGAGTTCACTGCCCAGTCGGGCAGGGGGCATGGGCAGTGGCCTGGAGATCATGTTGGACATCCAACAGGAGGAATATCTACCCATCTGGAGAGAGACAAGTATGCAGGGAAATGGACAGGGGACATTCTGGGGGCTCCAGCCCGGGATTTTTGCCTAGAATGGGTTTCCAAAGGTCCCTATATTCGCTGTGCAGATGAGACATCGTTTGAGGCCGGCATCCGAGTGCAGATCCATAGCCAAGAGGAGCCACCCTATATCCACCAGTTGGGCTTTGGCGTGTCCCCAGGCTTCCAGACCTTTGTGTCCTGCCAGGAACAGCGGGTGAGCACCTCCAGCTGGGCCCTGGATTGGACACTGGGCAGGGTCCTTGGACCCAGAGGGACCGCTGACCAGACGTACCCTCCAGCAGCTCACAGCCTGCCAGCTTACTCATGGACTTTGCTGAGGTTGTGGGCAGTGGAGGGCCAGGGGGACTTATGGGCATGATCCCGTTATGCACCCCCTCTGCAGCTGACCTATCTGCCCCAGCCCTGGGGCAACTGCCGGGCAGAGAGCGGGCTCAGGGAGCCTGAGCTTCAGGGCTACTCAGCCTACAGTGTGTCTGCCTGCCGGCTGCGCTGTGAAAAGGAGGCCGTGCTCCAGCGCTGCCACTGCCGGATGGTGCACATGCCAGGTGGGCACCCTCCCCTCCCGCCAGCCCTCCGTGCCACCCCACTGGGCTCCGGAACCTCCAGGGGCAGAGCGCTCTTCATGTGCACGAGCAAGTGCATGTGTATCACAACATGTGTGTGTGTCTACACTCACGTGAGTGTATGTGAATGTGCTGGAGATTTTATACATGTTTCTGCATATGCATGTGGGAATGCACACATGCATATTTGTGGGCATGTTAATATGCATGTATGCACACGTGTGCTTATGCCCATTTGTGCTTGTGTATTTGAGGCGGTTGTGTGCATGTGCTGGTACACGTGCATACAGATGTGTGTGCATATGTGCACGCGGGCAGTGTGCATTTGTTTGCATGCACGTATGCACATGTACTTTTCTAGGCGTACATGCACGAACTTGTGTATACTCATGCATGTACGGGGATGTGCAAACACATACATCTGTGTGCATGTGTGAGCGCATGTGTGTGCCTACACTTGTGTGCCCGCATTTGGGAATGTCATGGGGGAGATGGGGTTGGACCATAGACTCCAGGAACAATCTTCTCTCCTTTCAGGCAATGAGACCATCTGCCCGCCAAATATCTACATCGAGTGTGCCGACCACACACTGGGTCCGTGCTGCCTTCTCCCCTCCCCTGCCTCTCCACTACTCCCCACTCATGCCCCTGTCTGCTGTTCTCCTCACTGTCTTGGCCCCCTTCCTCCTATTCTCTCCCTGGATGGTTCCTCCAGGGTTGAACCTTATCCCATACCTCTGGGGGGTCTGAGGCCTCTGTGGACACTTGGGTAAGTGGAGGCAGCAGAGTGGGGGTGGCAGATAAACCAGGAATGCCATTTGCTGCTTTACAAGGTAAAGGAAGGGAGCGCCTCTGGGGCCCGGGCAGAGACGTGTGGCTGTCCCAAAGGATGGGAACTGTGGCCACAAGAGGGGGACGCAACCTCAGCCAACCAATGGCCGGGTGGTGAGGAAGCTGAGGAAATACCCTGGGACCTCTCCCCTCCTTGCTCTCTGACCCTGCTGGGGTCTCCCATTGGCCAAACCCAACCCAAAGCCAGAAGACAAGGGAGTCTAGGTAATGCATTTGGCCGAGAGACCGGCCTTCTGGGCACAGAGAAAAGTGGAAGAGGTAGAGAGTGGATTTCAAGGGGGGAACAAAGAAAATCCAGCCTATTAGACACAGCACTTGTCCCTCTCCCCATCTGTCCACCCATCCACCCACTCACCACCTGCATATGTGAAAACATTCATCCAGCATCCTCTCCAAGCCCTGTGTCTGAGACCTTGTGTGATTGGCTCTGACGGGTGGCTTGTGTTCTCCTCCATCCGAGCCTTGAGGACTACTCAGCCCCAAAGAGCTGGGACACAGAAAGATAGGCCTGCAGGAGGGTGCTGGAGGGTTCTGCCTTCACCCGTTTTCCTAGGTGGTCTGAAGCTGGTACAGGAAGGAACCCACAGCCAGTCTCCCCTAGGCAGTGCCAGGGTGGCTGGCCAGTAGAGGTCCTCAGTGAGGACCTGCCTGCCTCAGGACAGCCCCTAGGCCTCCTCCCTACAGCCAGTGGGCCTCCGGGACCCTCCCCCCTCCATCCCCCCCCACTGCAGTTGGTGCCTCTGTGTTGCAGACTCCTTGGGTGGGGGCTCCGAGGGCCCGTGTTTCTGCCCTACTCCTTGCAACCTGACCCGCTACGGGAAAGAAATCTCCATGGTCAGGATCCCCAACAGGGGCTCAGCCCGGTACCTGGCAAGAAAGTACAACCGCAACGAAACCTACATACGGTATGTGTGTGTGTGTGTGTGTCTGTGTGTCTGTGTGTCTGTGTGTGTGTGTGTTTAGTCGAGGCAACCCGCAACAGGGCTGGTCCATGATGGAGACTGGGAATGGGTGGCATCTTTCTTACTAATGAGTCTTCCGCCAAGAAGGCCTTTCACGATCCCTTTCTTCTAATGAATCCCCCTACCTGTGCTCCAAGTCACAGCCTGTGTCCCCACCTCCAGGGAGGCCCTTCTTGATCCAAACACCGGTATATCTCTCAGTCATTGCACTTAATGGTTGTTTCACAGTCCTCTGCTGGTGTCCCCGCCACCCCATTTCCCCCAGCAACCTGGGAGCCATTAAATGCATATTGAGTGAATGGTGTGCTCCGGAGGAGGGACAAGGCGGCTGGGTAGGAGAGGCTTTATTGAGCCTTAAGTCTGGTCCCCGGTAGCCAATCTACAAAGGTTGAACATCCTGTGGGTGCCAGGGTACCAGGGGATGGGGCCTGCGGGGACAGATGATTATACCACAAAGCTCCTGCCACAACTTGTGGGTGGGGCTATGTTTGATGGTGGCCCTGGGTGCTGGTGGTCAGGCCTCCAGGGAGATTAATGGGTGGGGCAGGTGAGGCAGGGGAGGCCTGTGCGGTCCTCCAGGACCCTGTGACAGGAGGAGATGGGGTGGGGGAGAGGCATCCCGATGAGAGACCTGTGGGGTCAGAGAGACCAGCCTGAGCAGCGGGGAGGCTGTGTGGATAGAAGCTGGTAAGAAAGAAGTCTGGATAAGAAGGTGCAGACCACAAGCAGTCTTAGAAGTCTGGAAAAAGAATTTTGGGGTGTACTGTGTGGCAATGGGGAGCCACTGAAAGTTCCAGAGAGGTATTGGGGTGATATGGAGTGAATGTCATTTGCTGCTTTACAGAAGAAGTCAGGCTCAAGAGGTTTTTTGTTTGTTTGTTTTATGTTTATTTTTGAGAGAGAGAGAACATGAGCGGGAAAGGTACAGAGAGTGGGGTGGAAGATCCGAAGCGGGCTCTGCACTGATAGCAGACAGCCCAATGTGGGGCTCAAACTCATGGACCTTGAGATCATGACCTGAGCTGAAGTCAGACGCTCGACCGACTGAGCCACCCGGGAGCCCCCAGGCCCAGGAATTTTATTTTGCTCCCCCAGCCCCTTGGCTAACCCTCAAAATATGAAACAGACATGTATCTGGGATTATCTTCCCTCACAGCCTTTGGGGGCCTGAGGGTGGTCACCAGCTCCTTGGTGCAGGGGACCTCAGATCAGGATGGCCCCACAGGGACACCCTGCTTCCTGTCTCCACAGCGAGAACTTCTTGGTCCTTGATGTCTTTTTTGAAGCCCTGACCTCCGAGGCCATGGAGCAGCGAGCAGCCTACGGCCTGTCAGCCCTGCTGGGTGAGATGCGGCCCTGACCCCGATTTCACGGGGGTGGACGAGCCCAGCCTGGACCTCTGACCCTGTTTTTGTGCTTCCCAGGAGACCTCGGGGGACAGATGGGCCTCTTCATCGGGGCCAGCATCCTCACCCTGCTGGAGATCCTGGACTACATCTATGAGGCAAGGGATGGGGGCCTGGTGGAAGCCCCCCCAGAGCGGCGTGGAGGGTGGGAGGAGGGGCTGTGGGAAAAGCAGGGGGCAGTACAGTATTCCTGGTGCAGTCTGGCCTGGCTGCAAAGCTAGGGTTCTTGGCTAGGGTCTCCTGACTGGCTACAGGGCCTTGGAGGAAGAGGGTGGGTGGGGAGGATTGGGGAGTCCGACTGGGGGTTTGCTGAGGTGGCAAGTCCTACAAGGTGGGCCTGGGGAGGCCTGCCCTTCTCCTCTACCAAGTTTCCTGAGCCCACTGCTGTCCCCTCACCCTGCACCCCAAGGTGTCCTGGGACCGACTGAAGCGGGTGTGGCGTCGTCCTAAGACCCCCTTGCGGACCTCCACTGGGGGCATCTCCACCCTGGGGCTGCAAGAGCTCAAGGAGCAGGTGAGGGTGAGCTCTGGTGGGTGCAGCCTGTGCCCTCTCCCAGGACAGAGGAAGAAGCCTGCCGAAGGGCTGCCTGGGCTCCCTGAAGCCCTGCCCCAGGGGACAGGGAGAGGCTGGCCGCCTGCAGAGTGGGGGTGAGGCCTGCATTCTCAGCGTCCCACTCCCTCTTTACCTTGCAGAGTCCGTGCCCGAGCCGGGGCTGTGCTGAGGGAGGGGCCGCCAGCGGCCTGCTCCCCAACCACCACCACCCCCCTGGGCCCCGAGGAGGCCTCTTTGAAGACTTCGCTTGCTAGGATGGTGGTGCTGTGTCTAAAAAGACCCAGGAGTCTGGGGCCCCTCCCGGGATCCCCAACAGTCTCCTCCTGATCCTGGCACACAAGGCCAGGGGGTGACCCAAGTGGAGGGGGGAGGGGCGGTGCTCCCTGGGAGGGTGGGGACTCAGTTCACCAGCTCTAGTGGCAGCTGCTTTGCACAAGGGTCCTTGTCCACATCACCCACCCCTGGGGCCTGTGCCCAGGGAGGGCTGGAGGGGACAGAAAGGAGAGAGGGAGGTGGGAGGAAGGGCCCACCCCAGTACGGCTGGAACCCCCTGTACATTTGTATATACTTAGGGAGGGCAGGGTGGGGGTGGGGATACAGATGTAGAAGCCGGGTGGGGCTTTGGGGGTGGGTGATTCAGGGAAAGCCAGGGCCCTAGCCCTAGAATGTCAGCAGGAGGGGGAGAACCCCCAGGACTCGGGAGTGCTGGGCTGGTCCTACTTCCTGTCCCTCTCCAGGCCTAGCTCCCCCTTTGGGCAGGGGGACGGGGTGGCCCAGCAGGCCTGGCCTAGCTCCCAATTTCCCCTGCCCCTGCCCCTCCTTCAGAGTCCCCTCCACAGGGAGCAGGCCGACCTATCAGACCTTGGCTGTGTTTGGGGGTGGGGAAGGGAGCCTCCTCAAAGGGCCTCTCTGCCTCCCATCTCGTTTTATAAAGTGCTGACGCAAGTGAGAATAAAGAGGCATAAAGAATTCTCCGTGTGCATGTATGGTGAAGCTGCGAGCTGGGGCAGGGCTGGGCATCTCATGGCTTAGTCCCTGGGGGACCCGGGCCCCAGCCAGGACAAGGGAGCCTCTGTCCTTACCACCAGCCCTCCCAGTTCCCCTGTGCCACCTTGCAAAAACTCAGTCACAAGTCCGCACTCAGCCAGTTTATTAAAGGCAGGGAGCTTCATCCAGGTCCAGAAGGGAGAAGCTGGGGGACACCCCACCTTCTTCTCTCAGCTCCCCGTTCCCCAACCACTTGTCTACAGCCCAGCCCCCCCCTCCCCTCGGAGGGAGACGGGGCTGGCGTCGGGCAGACTGCACTGCATAAATACTCAGAGGCCACAGCCGGAATCAGCAGCGTCAAGGGGGGTGGGTACGGAGGCGGGGCAGGGAAACCAGGTTTGGGGCAGGAAGGGGTGGCTCCAAAGGTACCTCCCAGGGCTTCTCCGGAGTCTGAGGACCCACAAAGCTAGAGAGAGGGGGCCAGCGGGCTGCCCCGGGGGTCTGAGACCACGGCCAGCCCTGTCCAGCGAGGCTGGCAGGTGGCTCCGGGTTGTGGGGGGAGGCGTGGGGTGCTGCCACGCCAGGGTTCTGGGGTGCAGGGCGGGCTCAGGTGCTGTTGCCCTGCTCCTGCTCGAAGAGCAGCATGGCCAGCTGGGTGCGGGAGCCTAGGCCCTCCAGCTCGCTCTGGCGGCAGCGGTGGTACAGGTCCTCGCCGAGCCGGGCACTGCACGTCTGGGCCCGGTAGCGCTGCAGCAGTGCCGGCTCCACTGCCCGCAGGACGTGGAGGCTGGAGAAGCGCAGGAACAGCTCGTACACATCCATGCTCTCCAGAAGCTCCTCCTCCTGCTCTGAGGCCGCTGCCAGCCGCCCTCGGGCGGCCACGTAGTCAGAGTTGTAGAAGCAGGCCTCCACGGCCGCCTGGCGGTCGAAGCGGCCTGTGTCCCGGCTCAGCTCCGGGGGCCCGGGGCCCTGCGGCGGGGCCACGGCAGGGTGGAAGGCCTGGAAGTGCATAGGGAAGAAGGCCTGCCAGCCGGCAATGGCATGCATGCGGCAGCGGTTCAGGAAGTCGGGTGTGAGCACCGTGTCCGGCCCGGCCAGCAGGAAGAGTGTGTCCAGAGGGTGCTTCTTGGAGAGCAGGTCCATGAGGCGCAGTGGTGAGGGTGCGGCCGTCTGCACGCTGAGCCAGGGCACCCGGGCCCCGGGGAAACGCCGCTCCAGCTCTGCCACGTGGGCCTTGACAGGCGCAAAGACATCTGCGTGGGCCGCCCGCTGGGCCTGCCGTGGCTCGTACAGGAGCAGCAGCGTCAGGGCTGCTGCGGCGTCGCCGGGTTCCAGCGCTGCAGTGGCGAAGGCCTCCAGGAAGCCTGGGGCCAGGTCTCGCTCGGCCGCAGCCAGAGGCAGTAACACGGTGAGACGCGAGGCCTCGGTGACATAGGGCACGGGCAGGATCTCCACACGGCTCAGTGGCCGCAGCAGCTGCACCCGGCGGGTGAGGGGCCGGCGGCCACCCTGGGGGGTCAGCGCCTCCAGCTGCAAGTCCAGTGTGTACTCCATACCCCGGGCGGGATCAAAGCGTCGGTAGCCATTCACCAGCTGCTGCTTCTGGAGCCGCAGGGCTGGGTGATAGCGGCGGTTGAGCTCTTCCAGGGCTGCCCCTAGCACGTCAGCCACGTCGGCGCGGTCAGCCCCTCGCAGTGGGCAGCGAGGCGAACCGTCAGCACAGGAGAAAGCATGGTGCTCTGTGAAATAGTCCCAGCGCAACACCTCAAAACGGGAGGCTGGGCGCGAAGGCGCTGGAATGCCCACGGGCCAGGCGGCTGCCCGCTCCCCATCGGCTGCCAGATGACTGGTGTTCTGGATCTCCCACTAGATTGGAAAAAACAGACCGAGAGTGAGGCATAGACCATGGGGGGGCAGCGCAGAGCTGGAGGACTTGGCACACAGCAGGTGCCACTCAGGAAGGGTCCCTAGTCCCCTGCCAATTTCTACTATCGCAGGGCTCCCCAACCTCTCCTCTCCCCAGATCGCGGCAGCCTAAGGATGAAAAGGGAGGCTTCTAGAGGGGCTTTTCAGAAAAGGCAGAAACAGGGGCTGGGAAGCTGGTTTCTTCTGATTCTAGTGCTAATTTTGATCTCCCTGGGATCTCAGGCATCTTAGGACGCGTCCCCTCTGTCCCCCGGGGCCCAGATCATACCTGCAACTCCTGGATCTCCTGGTATGTGCGCTCCAGCTCAGCGCGGGCAAAGGCTTTGTGCAGCTGGTACATGTGCACGGGGTCACGCACAGGGTGGGCTGTCAGGGCGCTGCGGAAATGGGGATCTCCTTCCTGCACATGCTCCCCAGGGCTCAGCTCCAGGTAGCTATAGTGGACCCCCTGCGGAGAGGAACAGAGGTGGTCCATGATGGGGAGAGATGGGACAGCTCCCCACTCACCTCCCAGTGTGGGTCTCCCCTCCTCACTCCTATGACCTATGGTGGACTTGGAGTCAGAATTACTGGGTTTAATGTGTACCTTGACCGGTTGTGAGAGTGTGTGACTTCGGGCAAGCCTCAGCTAGCTCGTGTGTGAAATGGGCTTATGCCTATCTCAGAGCTGTCCAGGGTCTCAAATAAAATAATAATAGCCAACACTGAACACCTACTATGTGCAACAGTCCCTTACTTTTCCTAATCCTTGTAACAAATCTGAGCCATAGTTATGTTCATTGGTATGGACGAGAATACCACAGGTGGGGGATGCAGTAATTTACCCAAGGTTACGTGGATAGAAAGTGACAGGACTGGCTTGGAAACCCAGGCCTATTCTTTCCAACTACCCTTTTGCCTCTGAGGGGGAAGCGCACAAGGTCAGGCAGGAGATGCCAACGGGGCGACTTGTCTTCCCACCTCGTGGTCGCCAGTGCAGCCCACCCCTGTGGCATCGAGGATGCAGCGTCCCAGCCATTCATCCGGTCGCGCACTGACGATGTCGTTGCGGCAGCCTTCCAGGTGGGGGCGTAGCTGCTGCAGCAGTGTGCGGGACAACAGCACCCCAAAGCCACCATGGCAGTAGCGGCCTGGGGCGGGCTCTCCCCCGATGAAGTCCTGCGGCCGTCCCAGATAGAGGTGGGCGGCAGCTGCCAGGCTCAGACGGCCGGCTAGGCGAGCCAGTCCATGTGCCTCGGTGTAGGTGGCATCAGGCACTATGAAGAACCAGTCAAAGTCGTCACCGTGTTGTTCCAGTAGGTGGCGCAGTGCCAGGTGCAGGTGCCCTATGGGCCGCTCCTCACCCAGTGTCACCACTGCCATGCCCGGTGGTGCCCTGCGGCCCCGAGAGCCCGTCAGAAATACCACACGCTCTAGCCGGTGCCCCAGCGTGCGGTTCACGGCCACACCCAGTGTGGGTAACGTGGCTTGTGAGGTCAGCACCGCCACAAGCAGCCTCTGCCTAATGCCCAGCTCCGTGCTGATGTATCGGGTTCTGGGGGAGAAGGGGGCACAAGGTTATTAAGAAGACAACATAGGCTCTGACAGATCACATCCCTGTTTCTTCACCTACGAATAGGATAAGAATAACCAACTCCCAGGGGTCCTGGGGATTTACATGAAATATTCGCCTTACCTATATAGTGCTTTGGGGGGGCGGGGTGAATGTCAATGTCTGTGCAGATAGGAGAGGTACATTGTGGATGTGATTCCCTGTTTCACTACTTAGTAGTCGTGTCCTTGACCAGGTTATTTAACCTACCTGAGCCTCACTCAGTAGTCTGCTCTGCAAAAAGGGGTGGGTTGTATCTATTCAAAGCACTTAGCCAACTGCTCAGCACACAGATACTCCACACACCGTGTATACACTTATTTCTTTATGAATATGCCGTCATAGCACAAACACATCACATAGATGATGTAAATTAATACGGGTCATAGGGATGTACTGAGTGCGTTTGGGCCAAAGGAAAAGTGGGGCTCACCAGTTCAGGTAGCTTAGCTTCCATAATGCAGAAGGTAAGTTGCAAAACTAATCTGAACTCAGTGTTGCTTAGAAGAAAAGTATTTCAGTTCATGGGCAAAGGCATTAATGGGATGGGTACCTCACCCTTCCCCCACAAATCTCCTCCTGAGGTGGCCCCATCCAGGAACAAGAGATACAGGTAAATCCTAGTTTTCTCTCTTCTATTTCCTTCTCTCTGTGCACCCATTCTATGTACCAGTCATTTCTCGAAACACAACAGCCCAGTCGGGGAGCTAATAGGATCTACGAGGGACCATGCGGTGGAGCCAGTTTAGGACAGAGGAGGGCAAGTTCGGCCCAGGCCTGGACGCGGCCCAGAAAGGGCCTCAGACGGGTTCCACAGCTCCCGGGGAAGCAGGGCCATCGGAAGTTATCGGCGCCAAAGACTTCCTGGCCGGCCAGCCCCTTCCTTCCGGAGCCTAACCCAGCCTCCGGCGGCCTCCCAGGCGCGCCCGCCCCGGCCGGTGCCCAGGGGGTGGGGCTGGCGGGGCTGATCCCTACCTGACGGCCTTTTTGGCGGCCTGGCCAGGCTGTGCAGGGTGGTAGGGCAAGACACGCGGCTCCCAATTCTCCCCGGCGCCTGCGCCGACCCCAGGCCTCTCGCGCTCCGCTCCGGGCTGCACCGAGTTGGGCCGGCGCGCCGCGTTGGTGTTGCCGCGCGGCGGCAGCTCAGAATCTCCTGGTTGGGGCGGCCCCGGGCCACACGGTTCCTCCACCCAGGTGACGCTGAGCAGGCTCAGAGTGAAGCCCAGGGAGATGCCCACGGCCACGGGCCCGGCGGGCCGCAGCACCGACAGCAGCAGCGATGCCCGCATGGCGCCGGGACCGCGGGCCCCCGGCCGGGGAGCAGCCCTACAGCAGCCAGAAGCAGCTCTGAGGGGGCGGGACCGGGGAGGGGGCGGATCCGAAAGGCCCGGGCCAAGCGGGCGGGCCCGCTCCCTCCCCGCCGACGCGGTCCTAGTCGAATCCTCTGCGCCGCGCTCCGACCCTTCTCCGTTCGGCGCGGGGTCCCAGTGCTCCGCGCGGGAGCCTCAGCCCCGGCCACCGCTGTCCGACGTGTCACTGCGAGGTCTCCGCCCCCGGGGTGGGGTCTCGGGCTCCAGCTACCGGAGACGGAGGAGAAGGGGGAGGTTAAAGGGGAAGCATCCCCGGAAGTGCCCCCTCCTCGGTGCCGGTGAGGGAAACGCCGGAGGCGGAGTCCCTGCCTCCCCCGGCGTGGTTGGTGCGTCCCGGGTGACGTCAGAAGCAGCCCGCCCCTGCCTGGATGGTGCGCCCTGAGTGACGTCAGGAGCAGAGGCCGGAGCTGTCCATCAGCACCAAAGGCCGCGGGCGGGCTCAGGGCATGGGGCCGCGGCTCCGGGGCAGCCCAAGCCCCTGCTCCTGCTCCTTTCCCTTCCCCAGGCCCAGCCTGAGTCCCCGGACTCCGCGGCACTGGAGTGCCAGCCGGTGTTGGAGGCGGAGCAGCGACGCCGCCGCACAGAGAACGGTCCCTTCGGCCCAGCAGCCCCCTTCCCGGCACAGCGGACTTTTCCCGGACCCCAGTCAGCTGGGGACTCTGGCGCTTCGCAACCCCGCACCCTCCGGCCCCCGCACAGCCTCTTTCGCTCAGAAGCTCAGGTCGCCTCCAGCCCAGGTAGATCTTGGACAATCCCAGATTTAGCCGCCCACAGAGGAGTCTCCTGGCCACCTCCTTATCGGAGCACACTGCCCTCCTCTTCCCCCAACCAGGGTCCCTTTTAACTTCTACATCTAAGCCTCCTTTAGCCAGGCACTTTTGTTTCCCTTTGTCTTTTGCCCCACTTCAGAGATGCTCCCAGAGCTGGGCATCACTCCTTTGTCCACTGGTGTCCTTGCCTAATTCTCCCATTCCCATTCTTGCCCCCATCCTGGTGGAGACCCAGAACTCCTCCTTGACCCCAACTTACTCTCTGTCAGGCTGACCTGGGAGGGTGACTCCCTTCCATTCCCAGCACTATGCCAGGAACTGTGGCAACACTACGGTTCCAGCTGCTGCCCCCCGAGCCAGATGATGCCTTCTGGGGTGCACCCTGTGAGCAGCCCCTGGAGCGCAGGTACCAGGCACTGCCGGCCCTCGTCTGCATCATGTGCTGTCTGTTTGGAGTCGTCTACTGCTTCTTCGGTGAGACCCCTATCTCATCCCTCACCTGGGCTCCCCACTGTTTCCCAAATTATTTTTCTAGGTGCCGCAAATCTTCTCTAGAACACCACCACCACCATCACCATCACCACCACCACCACCACCATCACCATGAATAACTATCTTTCTTTTCTCTTTCTTTCATCCCACACATGTTCATGGATCACTAGATGCTAGCTCCTAAAAAACATAGGTTTTAAAATTAGGAATGCTTGAATTTGAAACTGGCTCTGCACATTACTGATTGTGATACCTTGGCACATTCACTTATCTGAGCCTCCGTTTTCCCATCTGAACTGTGGGAACAATGATATTTGTCGCATATAGGGTTGTTGGGAATATAGTAGACACTCAATAAATAATAGCTATTGTGGTGAAGATGTGTTTGAGTCACTGTGCTAGGTAGGCATGGAAAAACATTTAGCAGGGTAATTGAATGTGGTCCCTTACCACATAGCATATTGTCTGATAGGGGAGAGACTTCTGGAACATTCACACCTGTAATACATGTTAGAGTGGGCTAGATAGTAGTCACATACATGGAGATAGCTGTGGTAATCAGGGCTGCTGTGAACAGTTGTATAGGATGGGCACTGCACAAAGGAGTTCAATTGAATTGGCAACTGAGGTTGAAATCCAGCCCATGGTCCATTTGCCAAACTCTAGGCCTTGGCACAAGGCTGCTTTACCTAGAGGAAGACATGACTTTTTCTAATTTGCACAAAGGTGCCAGATGGGCTAGTAGAATAAGTACAGCAAGAATTACAGAATTTCAGAGAGGGGAGTGAGCTCCATGGGCTTGGGGCCCAAGGGAAGCCTTCAGGAGAAGCATTATAGGCAGTTGGAAGAAGTACAATGGAAGCACGGAGGTCTGGATTCCAGGCTGGGCAGAGGTGCCTGCCGTGAGACTAGTTCTGCAGCCTTTATACCTCCCCCAAGAATGGCTGTGTAGTAGGCAAGGATGGAAGCCGATGGTCCCTCCTCTTCCACCCCCAAACTCTAAGCTGAACAAGGGCAGAACGAGCAAGAGGGAGTGCCCTTCTAAGGGTTTAGGACACATTCTGGGTCTCTAAGGAGTCTATCACCTCATGCCCTCCACAAGCCATGTCCACTCCCTCTGCAGTTGCTCAAGCAGCCTGACATCCTCTCTCCTGGGCTCCTCTGCCACCTTGCCTCCCTTGGATGCCCTTATTCCCAGGCTCTTGGACTCCGAGCCTTGAGTATGCCCTTCTCCTCTATCTGACCCCAGAGCCTCTTGGACTCTGATGCTTCCCCTCATTCCTAAAACTGAATCTCCTCTTTTTTTTTTTTAAGTTTATTTATTCTTGAAAGAGAAAGAGAGAGAGAGACAGAGAGAGAATGTGTGCATGAGCAGGGGAGAAGGGCAGAGGGAGAGAGAGAATCCTAAACAGGCTTCATGTTCAGCACGGAGCCTGACACAGGGATCTCATGATCTCGAGATCACAGCCTGAGCCAAAATCAAGAGTTAGATACTTAACCTACAGAGCCACCCAGGCACCTCCTGATTCTTTTTATGAACTTTCTCTTTGGTGCACCCGACCACTTGACCTCCATCTCTGACTTCCATCTTCCCAACTATTCAATATCTACAAGTCCCTCACCCTTCCAGTTCCCCTTAAAGGGAATAACTTCCATTTTTCTGAAACTCTATGACCACTGGTGCCCCTATAACCCTCTTGGACATTCTATGGCCCTAGTGATCCCCGGCTGCCTCCAGTTATCTCATTGCCTTCCATCCCTCTGTCTCCCTCTATTACTCCATTAACACTTTGATCTGTGTGATGCCATTGTCTGCCCATCCCCATAATCTCCTATTTCTGTGGCCTTAATATTACCCTCTCTCAGAAACCCTTCAACATTCTCAATGATTCCATGTCTGTTAATTCCCCTACTTGCAATGAGCTCCTCTTCTGGAACCCCTCCCCAGTAACCCTGCTTTTCCATTCTCTTTGTACTTTTCTACTACTGTTCTATCTCTGAAGCCTTGGGACCCCTTACAGACCTTATTTTTCTGAACCTGTGTGACCCTCATCTCTCAAGTTCTTTCTGACTTCTAAATACCTCATGTCTCTGGATAATCCCTCCCAAGGACCCAGTGAGACTATAGCTGATCACCTTGTGACCTCAAATGACCTATCTCTCTGACCTCTATGATTCCAAGGACCCTAATGACCCTATCACTGATTCACTCTTGACTCCAATGGTTTATCTGACCTTCAAAGACCCAATGCTCATCTCAGTAACTCTTATCTCTCTGCTTTCCTAGTGACTCCCAATGACCAGTCCCATCACTGATGCCTTCAGGACCCCCATAACCCCCAAGATTCTGATCTTAGTGTCCTGCTCCTGGTTCCCTTGTGATTCCACATCCCCAACCCCTCTGATCCCCTGCCTGGAGCCCGGTGACCTCGGGTTGGCCCCTCACTAGCCCTTGTTCCCTTCCAGGTTACCGCTGCTTCAAGGCAGTGCTCTTCCTCACTGGGCTGCTGTTTGGCTCGGTGGTCATCTTCCTGCTGTGCTACCGAGAGCGGGTGCTGGAGACGCAGCTGAGTGCCGGGGCAAGTGCAGGCATCGCCCTGGGCATTGGGCTGCTCTGCGGGCTGGTGGCCATGCTGGTGCGCAGCGTGGGCCTCTTCCTGGTCGGGCTGCTGCTAGGTCTGCTGCTCGCTGCTGCCACCCTGCTGGGCTCCGCACCCTACTACCAGCCAGGCTCCGTGTGGGGCCCCCTGGGGCTGCTGCTGGGGGGCGGCCTACTCTGTGCCCTGCTCACACTGCGGTGGCCACGACCACTCACCACCTTGGCCACCGCCGTGACTGGTGCTGCGCTCATTGCCACTGCCGCTGACTACTTTGCCGAGCTGCTGCTGCTGGGGCGTTACGCGGTGGAGCGACTGCGTGCAGCCCCAGTACCCCCTCTCTGCTGGCGGAGCTGGGCCCTGCTGGCACTCTGGCCCCTGCTCAGCCTGATGGGCGTTCTGGTGCAGTGGCGGGTGACGGCCGAGCGGGACTCCCACACGGAAGGTGAGAGGGTGTAGGCCAGGGTGGGTGAGAGAGAAATGAGTGGCCAAGGATGAGTGGGGGGACTGAGCAAATGGGGCACGGGGGAAGGAGCTGTACACACTAGCAGCCAAAGGCCTCAGTAGGATTAGAGAGCTGACTGGCTCAGGGTCTGGGAAGACGGGACCTCAGCTCCACCGTTCATTCTGCAACAAGGTATGGGGCAGTGGCTCTGTGGCAAGCCCATTTCAGGCACAGGGGATCCGACAGAAAAGGGCCCTGCACTCATAGGGTTGCATTCGGGTGGAGGGAGACAGACAACAGAATGCATACAAATTAGACAGTTCCAGCTCTGGAATGATACGAAAGAAATATGCAGGGCAATATAAACAAGTGACCTACAGATGCTGTTATGGATAGAGTGGTCAAGGAAGACCGCTTGGAAGAGGTGACATTTAAGTAGAATGCTCAAGGATAACAGGACACATGCAAAGAGCTAGAAAAGAGGGAGTGGGGAGGGCAGGTCCCCAGAAAGGGCTTGGCTTGCTGAGGAAGTAGGCTGCAGGGTGGTGGGTGAGGCCTACCAACTGTGCGAGCCCCATGGGCCATGATTAGGCCACTGGATT
This sequence comes from Suricata suricatta, assembly GCF_006229205.1. NCBI lineage: Eukaryota > Metazoa > Chordata > Mammalia > Carnivora > Herpestidae > Suricata > Suricata suricatta. The sequence continues at coordinate 17,332,979 of NC_043702.1, read as the reverse complement.
TTACCAGGAGGGCAATGGGATGCTATTGCAGGTTTAAAGCAGGGGGTGGATAGAATCTCATTTAGTGTTTGGGATGCTCATCCTGACTGCTGAGTGTAAGAAACTGTGGAGAGGGGGTGGGCGTGGCAGGGCAGACCAGTAAGAAGGAGGCTGTAGGTGTCCCACTGAGAGATGATGACAGCTGGGTTAGGTGAGTCACCTGAGGCTTGGGATTGGGAAAGGGATGCTGGCTGGAGAGGGAGTACTTAGAAGGCTAGGGCTCCTCCATGTGACTTTCGGAAGAAAAGGACAACTGCAGGAAGGCCCATCTGGGACGTGGGAGATGGGGAAAGGAAGGGGGAGTGGGAGCCCTCAGGGAAGAAGGATCAGGGAGGCTTGGGGGACATGAGGCGCGGGAGCCTGTGAGACCCTTCTCTGCCCACCCCTGCACAGTGGTCATCAGCCGGCAGCGACGACGTGTGCAGCTGATGCGGATTCGACAGCAGGAGGAGCGCAAGGAGAAGCGGAGGAAGAAGAGACCCCCTCGAGCACCCCCCAGAGGCCCCCGGGCTCCTCCAAGACCCGGGCCCCCTGACCCGGCTTATCGGCGCAGGCCGGTGCCCATCAAACGCTTCAATGGAGATGTCCTCTCCCCGGTGAGCAGCCTGGGCCCCTCCACCCCGAATGGGGGAGAAAGGAGGTGCTGCAGACTCTGTCCAACAGGACTGGGCCATCCCCAGAGGCCGATCCCTATCTAGAGGGCCTAGCATTTGTCACCATTGTAACCACTGTGCAAAGAACACAACGGGTCCAGCTCTAGGATTGGGGAAAAGGTGTCCCGAGTAGGAATTTTAATGAGGTATAGAATGGGTAGGGTCTCAGGCTATGACTACCGATCCCAGTGAGGTCCTGGGCCCATGGCATTCTGGGGTGCCTTAGGCTGTGGCGGGCAGGAAGAGGGCATCCCCTGAGGTGGCTTCCAGGGCAGGATTTCCGCACTTACACCCGTGTTCACGCTCCCACAGAGCTACATCCAGAGCTTCCGGGACCGGCAGACGGGGAGCTCACTGAGCTCCTTCATGGCCTCGCCCACGGACACGGACTACGAGTATGGGTCTCGGGGGCCGCTGACGGCCTGTTCGGGGCCCCCTGTGCGGGTATAGCAGGACGACTGCTCCTGCCTGCCTAGACTCTGTGGTCACCAGCTCTGCCAGCTTGGGGAGACCTGCTGGGCCGCCACCCAGCCTGCCTGGCCCTGTGGCTGCTGGCTGTCCCTCTCCCCACCCTGAAGAGGGCCTGCCTGGCTACCGGAAGAAAGAACTTGTCTCAGGCTGGGCCTGGCCTAAGGGGAAAGCCTCCTCCCAAGCTCCACAGGGGCTCTTGAGGGATGCGGGGTGTGAACCCTATTGGGGTGTGCTCAGGGTTGTGAGTGTGTCGCCTGTGTGTGTGTGTGTGTGTGTGTATGTGTGTATGAGGGGTGGGCTTGAGGGGACACTGGGATCCTTGCCTTAGATTTCTGACTGGGGGCGGGGGGGCTTCTCCAAGGTTGGCCCTGCCTCCTTCCCCACTGCTGGGGTCCCACAGGCCACTCTCCTGCATGTCCAACTGGAGGAGGCCTGGCTTCCTCCCCCATCACTCCACCTCCCAACCAGACTCATCTAAGGCTTCTTGTCCTTGTCCATGGGGCAAATGGCAGCACGCCTCCCCCTGGTCCCCTGTCTTCTGCAAAGCCACCAGCCTGAGGGCAGTGGCAGGGGAGGAGGTTGGGGGTGCTGCTCTGGGCTGGGTTAGGGAGAGGGGCTGGGGGAAGGGGCTTAAATGCACGGTGCATGTCTGGTGTCTGTCACGCCACCTTGGACACCTCATGCTTCTGTCTCCCCTCACCCCACCCTGTTTTACATATTTTATAAACGTGCCAAACCGTGTGGCTTCTGCCAGGAGTGGTGGTGGTGGTCTTCAGTGGCTGGCACTTTCATGGGCCAAACTGCAAGTGCTGCAGCTCTTGGTGTCCCGTGTCACTTACTACACAGAGGCTCCAGGAAAGTTCCTCCCCTCCTACACCACACGGAGAGCCAGGGAAAAGGACTGCACCACTTTATTGTCTCCCAACACCTGTGGTTCCCCTGCCTCCCCACCCCTGCCCAGGGTACGGGCACACGCCTTCCAAGCTGTCCGTGGGCACCTGCCTGGCCTGGTTCCGTCCTCCTAGCTACCTGCAGAGGAATGACTCGGCGTGGGGCTGTGGAGCCAGTGGGTACCACTGTCCTTTCCCCTGGCAGAGCCTGGGCACCCACGCAGGAAAAGCTGGGTCCTCACCCTCTGCCCCACCCTTTCTGGGCCTCTGTCTGTGGGGGCAGGAGAATGGGAGTCAGCCCCCAGTTAGGGATGGGAAATGCAGGAATGTAGGTGGGGGTGAGGCATCTCCGTGGAAGTGGAAGGGGATGAGACTAGCTGAAGAACCCTCTTCTCAGACCCACGTGGACTGGCCGAGATGGGCAGAAGCTGGCTGGGCAGAGAGCAGGAAGGGGGTGAGGGAAGGTGGGACACACACCAGGGGCTATTAGGTAGGAAGGAGAGGAACTAGGATACAAATGGGGCATCCAAGAGAGACAGACACAGTCCAGAGGCAGGAGAGAGTGAGAAGCCTGGACAGGAAAGGGCATAGAAAGGTAGGAAAGGGCATAGAAAGGTGGGAACGGCTGACCCTCAGATGGTTCCTGTAGAGAACACAGGGCTCCCTCCTCTCAGCCCTCAGCCCCTCCCCTGCTCCCCACCTCCAACACACCCCAGAACCAGCTGGCCATCCCAAGTCCTGGAAAACCTCTGGTGGGTGTGTCTCGGCCCACCAGCTCCCTGGCGACCCCTCGTGTCTGGCCAGCCGGCCTGCCCCTCTGACCTCTGCCCGGTCAGCTTCACTCACCCTCTACCAGCAACCGGGTGTGGGCGCTGTCCTGGCCGGCCTGGCAGCAGTAGGTGCCCTGGTCCTCAGGTCTCACGTCATGGATGACCAGGCTGTGGGTGGGGCCGTGGCTGCGCAGCTCATACTTGTCTCCCGGGCACAGCTCGACCCCCTCCCGCAACCAGCACACGTGGCCCCCCGAGCGGGACACGGTCACCTCCAGCACCGCCTTGCGGCCGACCAGAACCGTCTTCTCTCGAGGGGGGCGGCGGCACATCTGGAGAGGCAGTGCTGGGGGTGAGGACGAGGGCTTAAGTTAATAGGAACACGCAGGGCCCCCAGGAGGAAAGACGCATCTTCCCTCTCCCTGCAGGCTCCACTTCTGGTCTCATATATCTAAGGATCCTCTGTACCCTTAACCCAAAGTCTTCTCCTCCCCAGGAAACGCACTGCCCTCTGTGACCCGCCCCAGGAGAGTCCCTCGAGGAAGGGAGGTGGGGAGGCAGTGTTCCCAGGACCAGCCGCCAGCCTGCCAGTCCCGAGGGGAGGTGATGCCGACCCCCAAACGTTCCTCCCCAGTTGCTTACCCTCCACCTCCAGCTGAGCCACGGACTGGGCGGGTCCCGCCTGGAAGCGGACCTCACCGGCGTCCTCCGGGCGCAGCTCGCTCAGCACCAGAACGTGTTTCTTCCCTGGGGGTGAGGGAGGCGCTAGCGAGGCCGGAGCCACCAAAGGGGAGGGTTCGGGGAGGAAGGTGGGCCGGAATAGGTCCCCGGGTCGGTTTGGACTCGGCAAATGTGCGCTGGGGGCGGAATTGCGGGTAAAGAGGAGTGGTCCAAGACCGATGGCTCAGAGGTGGGGACAGGGGAAATACCGGGCCAAGGTTCTTAGGGCTGTGGGGCGGGGCTCACCCGAGCCAGAGGCGGGGCTTATCCTAATAGGGCGGGGTTTGCACAAGTCAGGGGCGGGGCAGCCAGGGGCCAGAGTGGGGAGAAAGTCCGCCAGACCTTCCTGTCGGATGCGGACGCGGCCTCCGGGTCTGAGCGGACGGCCTCCGAGCTCCCAGCTCCCGGTGGTCTCTACTTCCGACACGGTGCACTCGAACGTGGCGCCGTCGCCTTCGCGGGCGCTAACCGCCCGGAGCTCGGAGAGCACCGACACGACGCGCTCTGGGGCGGAGCCGGGGGCGTGAGGCGGGGGCGGGGCCCGCTCACGCCCACACTCCTCCCTGCTCCCGGGAGGCACCGGAATCTGTCCGCCGCAAGTCCGGTCCGCAGCCCCCGCGCCCACAGCAGTGCCCAGTCCGGGCGGCGCCCGGTACCCACCGCGCACAGTCAGGCGGGCGGGCCTGGCGCGAGCCGTCCCCACTGCACAGCTGTAGGTCCCGGCGTCCAAGGGGTCGCAGCGCCGCAGCTGGAGAAGGCGACGCGTGCCGAGGGCCTGGAGCCTGAGCCGAGGGCTGGGGGTGAGCGGGCGCCCGTCCTAGGACGAGATTTACAGAGGGTCTGGGCGAATTCAGTGGGACACAGGCAGCCTCGGCCCCGGGAGAGGGCGGCGCACTCTGTTGAAGTTAAGCGGTTTGAAGCAGCATTTATGCCTGTCTGTGCCCCCAGTTTGGGATCTGGCTGTCCTGAGTCTTCCGAGCCTCGCCAGGAGCCTCACTGGGAAGGTGCCACCCTTGGGGATGTTAGGGCTGAAAAGGGGCGCCCATGGGCACTGGAAGCCAAAAATCCTGTATCGATCTATCTGGACATGAGCATGGGTTCCAGAATAAGGCGATCCTGGATTCAAATATGGCTAGGCTACTTTTGTCTGCCCTTGGGCAGTATCACCCCACTGGGCTTCAGGCTCCTTAGAGATAATGGGGAGCCAGCAAAATCTACTTCGTAGGGCTGTAAGGGTAAGGATTAGAAGGTTAAACGTAAAGTAAATCTGAGCACAGTGCCAGGCACTTCTGTTCAATGAGAATTAGTTGTTTCTCTTTGGGCCATTATTATTACGTCGTTAGGATGCCAAGATGGGATGGGTTCTGACCTTTTCCCAGGTGACATCAGCCAAGGCCTGAGAAAGCTCACACTCCAATGTAGCTGTGTCTCCCTCGGTCACCTCTAGGTCCTGTGGCCCCCTCACAATGGTCACGGGGGCCTCTGAGAGTGGGAGAAGGAAGACACATTTGGGCACAAGGGTCAGTGGTGGACACATTTAGGGAAGGTGCTCAGTGAAAGCCACTCGTGGAGGGGGGAATGTACTGGAACACAAGTGGTCCAAGTGGGATGCTAGTCAGTGGAGGACACAACAGGGCCACTGGGGTCAATGGGACAAGAGTGGCCAGCTGGGGTATCATATTTTAAATCGGCCAGGGTGGGGGGACATGCTGGAGTTAGACCAGCATGGGGAACAAAGCAGGGATACCGGTGGAGTCACCTATTGGCAAGCATGGTCAGTGAGGACCACACTTTGCTGGAATGGACAGGTGACACTGGCCATTGGGAGATATGATGGGTTCAGAGGAGCAATGGGGGGACTCCAGAGCAGGTGTGGTCAGTGGAAAATGCAGTGGGTAGTAAAATGGGAGTCACCGAGTTGCTAGTCGAGTCATCCGCAGGCAGTCAGTGGGTCACTGGGACTCCAGTGGTCAGAAGGGCACACTCAGGAAGGCAGGTGTGGTCAGTGGGAACACACACAGAGTGGCCAGTGGGGCCCTGGTCAGGCAGGCAGACAATAGGGACCACACAGGCACAGGCACGCTCACAGTGGCATGGTTAATGTTTTGCAGGGGCCGGAAGGCGAGTGGAGTCACGCTGGGTCTGCTCGTGAGTGGAGTCATGCTGGGTCTGCTCGGTCAGAGGAGACACACTCAAGCAGGGCAGTCTCGGGGGCCACACAAGGCCAAAGAGCCAGGGGAGTCAGTGCGGGGGACCACACAGGGTGGCGGATCAGTGGAATCACACCCCAGGCCGTCAGCAAGCAAGCAGTGGTCCCAGAACGCACACCTCTCACGGTGAGTCTGGCTGCACAGCGCAGGGAGTCCGCCGTGAAGGAGATGCAGCCTGAGTCGGCCAGGCCCAGGCCGCTGAGCACCAGGCGGTGAGTGTGGCTCTCTGCATGCATGTGGCACTTGGGCCCCGGCTGCAGTCGGACTCCTCCTCGGGCCCACTCCCCAGTCACACCCTCCTGGGACAGCTCCAGCTGGAAGGTGGCGCTGCCCCCCTCAGTAATGGTCACATCCTCCAGAGGCCGCAGCACCCTCAGCTGCCTTGCTAATGGGGGGAGATGGGGAAGAGAGGGAGGATGATGGCCTCCGGCTGTGGGCAGGGGTTTTGAGGGTTCACACAGCCCTTGGCCCTGCCTGTACCACCCTTAACACCTAACCTAAAGCCCTGCAGAAGGAAGCCTGAGCCACGGTCAGGGAGAAAGGAGCACAGAAGGCCAACTGGGTGGGGTCAGTGGGGGAGGGGGGGGCTTCGAAGAGGGCATATGTGAAGGAAATAAGTTGTGACTAGAGGGCTGAAGAGTCTGGGTGAGGGGTGCTGGGACACTGGAAGGAGCACAGGAACCGGAGTCAGACACACTGCAATTAGACCCTAGCTCTGCCACATGGTTTGTGTGCAGTGTGACCTTTGGCAAACTGCTCGACCTCTCTGGGCCTTAGTTTCTCCAACTGTACAGGGTGAATAGTATTAAGACATGGATTTATTGTGATTAAATGAATGAAATAAATTAGAAGAGACTACATAGCAGCAGCAGCAACCATTTCCCAAGCTCTGTGTGGGCATTTTTCATGTTATCTCAGCTAATGTTTCCAAAGACCCTTGAAGTACGGATCTGCCCCATTCTTAAGACTTAGCTCAGAGAGATAAGTAACATGCATGAGGTCTTGCAGTTAATAGAAAGCTCTGGCTTGGGGCAGGGAGGCTGGTTGCTATTTGCCAAATGGGCCTGTGTACCCCAGGGCACGGGACTGAGGGACCCACACGGCAAGTGTTTCCGGAGGATAATATTTATGGTTATAGCAAAGCCAACTGGGACATATGAAATGGAATGCAAAATCCGCACAGATTTCTAGAGTCGATAGAAAACACTAGAAAATGAAAAGTTTTGCTTTGGGCAGGCTGCTTCAGGTCACACTTCCGGAGGCCAGCCAGGGCTGACTTGCCTCCAAGCGAGGGGCACTTTGGTGTGGGGGGTCTAAGGGGCCCTGGGCCAGCCAGGAAAGGCTGTGCCACGGGGCGGTGTGATGTGTTAGGAGAAGACAGGGCACTCACGCCTCACGCTGAGCCTGGCCAGGGTGCGATCGTGGTGGCTCTCGCAGCCATAGGTGCCCTGGTCAGCCAGGACGACGCCGTGGATGAAGAGGCGGTAGATGTGGCCGTCCTGGGCCACGGACACTCGAGAGTCATGGGGTAAGGGCTCCCCACCTCGCACCCAGCGCACGACGCCCGCTGCGCCCACGCGACCGGTCTCCACTTCGAGGCACACGTCCTGCCCTTCCTCTGCTCGCACATCCTGCAGCCGCCGGAGGAACAGCAGCTCCGTTTCTGGGGAGGAAGGGGGCAAGGGTCACCCTCTGCCTGTCCCTGGGCAGAGGGACATGGCTGCTGGGGCCAGGGTTGGGAGGACAGGTACAGGAGACAAGACCGCTGCATCCCCCTCCAGACCGAACCTCGAACGTGGAGCCGGGCACTTGTGGCTGTGCCCCCTGCTCGGGCGGTCACGGTCCCTGCATCGTCCAGCTGACAGCATCGCACCGTCAGCGTGCGGCTTGACCCATTCTGGGCCATCTCTAGCTGGGGGCCTGGAGTGACGACGGCCCCATTGCGTAGCCAGGTGACATCAGCGTCTGGTGGGGAGACCTCACACCGGAAGGTGGCGTCATCGCCCTCATGGACGGTTAGTGGTGTCAGCTCCGAGACCAGCTTTGCCAGGGGTGGTTCTGGGGGATGGGGCAAGGCAGTGACGGGGGGTGGTTCATTCCCTCTCCCTTCTTTCCATCCTCTCCTGGGGTACAGGTCCTCATCTCCCAGTTATTTGAAAGACCTTTGCTGAGGACCACCAGGGTGTCTCAGAGGACAAGACTCCAGCTCCCTGCTGCCCCTAGCTATGTCCTCTCAACCCGGCCTGGCTCCCTACTTCTCTGACTCCCTAATAGATAATTTACCATGGACCCTATTTATCTCATTGAACTGTCACAACACCCCTATAAGACCAGCACCATCCACTGCCACCCCCAGCCTTCAGAGCTGGGGCTCAGAGAGGTGAAGAAGCAACATGCCAGTGTCACACACTACTGACAAGTGGAACCCAGATTGGAACTCAGGTGGGCTGACCCCAATGCCCCTGCTTTTAGCCACTGAGTTATGCCTCCTCCTATATAGAAGAGTCCCGAACCCTCATCCAAGTCCTAGTTGTGCATGCACTGGTTAGAGTCAGAGGCAGCAAGGAGGCGGTCGGAGGATGTAGGAGTCCCAGAGTGGTGCAGAGGTGTGGTCTTTGGGGTGACAGGGCCCACAGGGAGTGAGGGGTGCACTGTTACCTTCCACGCTGACGAGGAAGATGCGGCTGTCCTGGGGCGTGTCGCACAGGTACTCCCCAGCGTCCCAGCTCCGTGCCCCCCGCACCCGCAGCACCTGCCTGGCCCCGGCCTGCTCCAGCTGCACCCGCCCCTGGCTCGCCAGTCGCTCCCCGTCCTTGTACCAGCGCACAGGGGCCCCAGGCCCGGAGAGGCGCACCGCCAGCTCTAGGTCCCCGCCTGGGGTGCTGCGAACCCTCGTCTGGGCTGCCTCGGGGGCCACCACCCGCACGGGGGGCTCTGTGGGGTCAGAGCTGGGGGTCATTGGGTGGAGGTGAGGCCCGAGGGCTGCGGGGAGGGCAGTGGGAAGTGAGATACGGAAGAGGCGGGTGAGGGATGGACAAGGCATGCTAGAGAGGCGGGGAAGCTCATACGGGTCGGGTCTGAGGGTGCGACTCTCAGGCTTCCGGCCCAGGCCATACTTACCAGCCACTTGGACGGTGAAGCTGAGGCTGGGGGCCCCCGGGGCTATCCGGGGTGTGGCCCGGCAGGTGTAGAGGCCTGCGTGGGCCAGGTCTGCAGCCCGGATACAGAGGGTGCGGCGGGGGCCCTCAGCGTGGAGCTCCAGGCCCTCGCCCTCCTGCACCGGCCTCCCATTGTGGCTCCAGAAGACCAGGGCACTAGCCCGGGACAGTTCGCAGCTCAGCATCACTGGCTCCCCTGGGGCCACACGGAGTGGCGCAGGGGCTGCCTCTGGGGCAAGGAACTGGACGGGGGGCTCTGGACAGAGAGAAGAAGAGCACATCAGCTCAGGCTCACTGCCCTCTCCCGCACCCGGGCTGGCGGGAGGCACCCACCAGCCAGGCTGACGTTGAAGGTGACAGCTTCGTCACGAGTCTCGCACACATACTCCCCGGCGTCCTCAGGCTGGGCGTGGGGCAGGGTCAGGGTGCGAGCCGGCCCCTCAGCCCCCAGCTGCAGTGAGTCTGACACTTCCACCTCCAGCCCGTCTTTGTACCAGCGCACCTGGGACCCGGCAGGGGCCACCTCGCAGCGCAGCTCCACGCGCCCCGGAACCCCGAACTGCAGGTCCAGGGAGCGAGCTGCCGGGTGCACAATCCTCTCTGGCGGGGCTGGCGGACAGAGGGAAAGGTGCTCAGGCCCAGCCAGCAGGCCCCCGCCCGGTCACACTGGCTTCTCAGCACTCTCTCTTTCCAGGGCAGTTCTTGGGGCTGCTATGGCCACCATCTGGGGCACGTACTGCGTGCCCGGTGCTGTGCTGAGCACACGGCAGCTCTTTTCACAGCTTCTCCTGACACTCCCGAGGACGGTGCTGATGTTGGGTTCACTTTACAGATGAGGACTGGAAGCCTCTTTAGAGAAAAGTGATTTGTTCAAGGTCCCATGGATAGAGACAGACCCAGACCAATGTGACCCCAATGCACACCCCCGCTCAGTATGCCCTTTCCCCATTTTGCCTCTGATATACTTATCATCATCTACTGGTTGTCTGTCTATCCTCACCAGAATCCGAACTCCACGAAGACTGGAAGCATTCTTTATTGGCTTGCTACTCTGTCCCTATCTCCAGAACAGTACTGAGCACATAGTAGCTGCTCAATAAATATTTGATGACTGAATGAATGAATGCTCCTAACTGCTGGACTCTCTCTAGTCACTATCATGGCCTGATCTGGGCAAGCCAGGGCTCTCTGATGGCTGAGAACAGGAACCTGGGGAGGGGCAGGCTGTGTGGGGCAGGTGGGGGGGGGGGTCCCTAAGAAGCAGGAAGTGAGGGGGTTGGTGTCTGTCCCTCGGCCTCCTGCCTCTCTAGCTCCCCATGGTGCCCACCTGTGACAGTGACAGTGAAGAAGGCTGAGTCATCTCCAGCGTCACACACGAACTCGCCCCCCTGCTCGGGCTGGGCTGCAGGCAGAACCAGGCGGCGGTGTGGCCCGTCGCTCTCCAGCACCAAGGCCTCACTCTCCTCCACCTCCAGCCCATCCTTGTACCAGCGCACAGGGGCGTCCTCCCGAGATAGCTCACACATCAGCACCACACACTCCAAGCTCACGGCGATCAAGGTCACCTCATCCCGGGGGTATATGATGCGCACTGGGGGCTCTGCAGAATGGGGCAATCACAAACCATCACAAACTCAGGCTCCCTGGCAGTGCGAGGTTCCTGTCGCTCACAATAATAAGAGTGATAACGATAATAATAACAAGGCAAAAGAGGTCCACAGTCTACCCTCTGAAATCCCTGGGGCCAGAGGTGTGAATCCAGAATGTTTCAGATCCCAGAAAAAAAGGTGCATTGATTATACATCACATACCTGCCCCGCTTAGCCCCCACTGGGCAGCCCCCCCTCCCAACCAACCACACTAACATTTCTGCAGAGCAACAGATAGACTTACTCTAAGCAAGTTAATTAAAGAGCGGAAATAGTTTCACAGTAGTCAAGATCAGGTTTTACTGAAATGACTTTGAAGACCAAACTTACAAAAAGACTTTTGATTTTGAGAGATTTTTTGGACTTCAGAATTGCGAATAAGGTTTTGTGGATCTGTAATAGCAAATACTTCTATATTATTTCCTAAGATTCCACGAACAGTCCTAAGCACTTTACACATTAAACCCTCACAGCATTTTATCCCTGGTTTCCAGATAACGAAATTGAGGCAAAGAGTGATTAACCCATCTCTTTAAGGTCACAGCTGGGGACACGTACTCGAGGACTGGAGGAAGAAACACCACCTCAACCACCATCTGTTAAAGGGAGGCTCAGACTCTGCGAGCAGTGGTAGGGTCTGAAAGCCAAGGCTTCTGGAACTCAGTCATGATTTCTGCATCTGTCTGTGCCTAAGAGTTGCCAACACCTGTCTGAGTTCCCTAGGGATGCTAAGTGCTGATTCTGGGAGTCTGTCTCCAACTGCCTCAAAGTGGTCACTCCTCCACAGCAAAGGACCTATGTCAACACTGGTGGTGACTGGTGCACTGAGTCTGAGCCTCCCCATGTTCTCATGCACTCGGACAGTCTTGGAATCTTCTAGTTTCCAAGACACTTTAGAGCTCCTTGAACATGCAGCCCCCTTGTGGCTAAGCTCAGGAACTGCTAGCTTCCCGGTCCCACGATTTTTCCAGCGGTGTGCATGGGCAGAAGTGCTCACCAGCACACACCCAAGTCCTCTGCCTCCACAACCCACCTCCCTAACAGGGCTTGTTCTAGGAGCCTAGGGAACGCAGGTGGGTTCTCCCGGGTACAGCAAGTCTGGTAGATTGCAGAGTGCAGCTGCCTGTGGAGCTGGGGAGGTGACGGGAGCAGTGGAGTGGGGACAAAGTGCTGTGACAGGACTGGGGTGTCTGCACAACTGCAGGACCTCAGCGCGGCATCAGACTTGATTATGCCTGGCCCAAAGCCACGGTGGTGCTTGTGTGAACTTCCCTGTGAACAATCTGGTGTTTTGTGGGGAGGCCAGGTGTGGGCTGAAACATGTGTGGCTGCCATTATGTCTGGCCGGGGCTGGCGTGGGGCTGAAGAGCTTGAAGGGGTCCCTACAGGACAAACCATGCAAGAGAGGCTTCTTTGGCTTTGGGGCTTGTGTGTGCCAGGCTGCACTATGTGGGGTGCAGTGGGTGGTGCAGTGGGTGGGGGGGCACCTAGGTAGCTCAGCCTGGATTGAGGCATCACTGCTGGGGCAGAGGAGAGGACAGGTCAACAAGGCGGTGCCAGTGCAGCTGGCATGGTTCTTCTGTGCCACCCAGAGCTGCCAGGCCCTGCGAACCGCACCCCCCCCCCCCCCGCAGCCACACATCCATACCAGGACTGGCGCTGTGGCCTGCAGCCCCGCGCTGTCCAGCACTGAACCACCGTCACGTTCACAGTCATCCTGTGATTTTCCAGCTTTGAACCTTCTCCGCTCTACCTTCAGCCTGAACCTGACCCCACCTAGCTAACTCGGACCCTGCCCCCAAGTATCCGGTTTAAAGGCACTTCTGCCTGCCGACAAGGTTAGCAGCCCCCCAGCCCCAAGCTCCCTCTGTACCCCTGTCACAACACTGGACAATCCACCTTCTGAGACCCTCTAAAGTGTCTGGCTTTGCTGGGGGCTGTGTGCTCCCAGAGGGAAGTGGGTGTGTCTGTCTGCTTGCTTGGTGGGGGGGAGTGGGGGGAGGAGGGGGGTCCAGAGCCCAGCCCAGGGGCTTGGTGACTGTCTCTCCTGCCTCTCCTGTTCTCTTTCCAGCCCTCTGCTCCTTCACATCACTTGTCACGACATGTCGACTGTATACTTATTTGTGTATTTATTTGCTTAACACAGGGGTCGCAAACTCAAATGCCCCCATGGGCCAGGTAGGAGGTGAGGTGAGTGGCTGAAGCAGTCTGGGGAGAGGCAGAAAGGAAGAGCAGCGGGGGCAGGGCAGGGGAATGGGGGCCCCGCATTATAGGGGGGCAGCTGCTACTCAGCACCAGCTGTTCGTCGCCATGTGGGGAATCGGGACCAGAGCCGCCGGGTCTTCGGCTTTTTCAAGAGGACGCATAACTCCGGATTGTTATGTGAACTGTCCTGACTTTGGTAAGACTCTGCGGGCCAAACAAAACACATCTGTGGGCTGCGTAGGGCCCTACGGGCTGCCCCTTTGCGACCCCTGGTTAACAGCTGCCTCCCCCACTAGACCAGCAGCTCTCCAAGAACAGAGACGGCGCTCGCGTTACCCGGAAGTTACCTGCAATGCCTGGCCCAGGGTCTGGTGGCACCCGGGACGTGCCCAGGAAATGAGCTGGTGGGGCACCACTCTTCCTGGCCCTGGGGCCCGGGAGGAGTCTGCTGACTTGAGAATAGGGGCCCTGGGGTCTTCCGGGCAGCCTTGGTACATGCACCCGCAGCCCCGCCTCCCTCCTCCCCAGTGTGCTAACTAGGGAGTAGGCAGCCAGCTCCTCCAAGGGCTCAGGACTGTCCTCTGGTGACCCCGGGTGGCTGGGGTGTACCCATACCTGTGACAGTGACAGTGAAGGAGGCTGACTCGTCGTCAATTTCACACAAGTACTCGCCGGAGTCCTCGAGCTGGACAGCGGGCAAGACCAGGCGGCGGATGGTGTCTTCCTTCTGCAAGAGCAATGCGGGGCTCTCCACCACCTCGTCACCGTCCTTGGTCCAGCGCACCTCGGCCCATGGCCGGCACAGCTCACAGGTCAGCACCACACGCTCCAAGCGGACGGCTGCCACGTACACCTTGCCGCTGGGGTACACGATCCAAGAGGAGACATCTGCAGGACAGGGACAGTCATAGCTGGGACCTATGTGCCCAGCTGCCCTCCCTGATCCATGCGTGTTCCCTCCTCCTGGAAGCAGGCCACGTGTTGAAGGGAGCCTGCCCACTTACACATAATGCCCAGTGCTCATCACAACAAAAAAAAAAGAGAAAAAAAAGAAAAAAAAAAAGAAGAGAGTCTCCCTTTGGATTAGGTCTCCTGGCTGCTGGGACAGCCACACCCATCTGGAGACACAACTACAGACACCAAAGCACATCACAGGCATGGTGGCACTGTCGGGACCACAGCATCAGCCTTTGCTGTAGAAATGTTTTACAGTGTCTGGGTCGGGGCAGGGACATGTGTAAGGTGGGGCTGGGGAGAGGCAGGTTAGGTGCCCAGGGGGAATCAGGGTCTCCCATATTTGAGATCTCCTGACCCCTCTGGTGTGGGGGCTCACCTGCCCTAGACCCTGACCCCCAGGAAAGCTCTGCATTCCTCAAGGTTCTCCTTCACCAGAGAACGGAAAGGGGCAGAGACTCCCTGACTTGTGGAGCCCGGTCAGTGTTTATGACAACGCATTTCTGGTGGGTGATTGCATCCCAGGATGCAGACCAAGGGGGGCATGCGATCAGGTGGGGGGGTTGGGAGGGTAGAGGGAAGAGGGCCTGGGAACAGTGGCCCGGCGGGGAGAGTGTGACAGCTGCCAGGCGGTGTCACACGGGCCTGCCTTTCCCCCCCACCTGTGATGGTGACGGTGAAGTAGGCACGCTCATCTCCAGCAACGAACTGAAACTCGCCCCCATCAGGGGGCTGGGCAGCAGGCAGCACCAGCCGGTGGTGGGGCCCTTCCTTCTCCAGCACCACGAAGTCACTCTCCTCCACCTCCTGCCCATCCTTGTACCAGCACACAGGCGCATCCTCGCGGTCCACCTCACAGCTCAGCATGACACACTCGGAGGTAATGGCATGCACAAACACGTGCTCCTGGGGGTCCAGGATGTGCACCGGAGGGTCTGGTGGGAAGCAGACAAGACACGGTCACACAGACAAGAGACACACAGGAGACAGTTCCCTCCTCCTGCTGTGCAGGGTGGTCCGGAGAGGTGACATGGGGGCACTGACAGCATGGCAGGTAGGGCAATGCAAACCATGCAGCGCCCTTGTGTTTTATGGGTCCCCAGAGGATTAGGGGTGGCTGGGTGGGAGCATGGGGGGATGGGGAGGCACAGACAGCCTTTGCCTAGGCTGAGAGGAGGTCACTATCATGGGCCACATTGGGGCCAAGCTTGCTGCTGTTTTTACAAGGCAGCCCCTGCAGCATAGGCCCCAGGACAGGCAGGAAGTGGGACAGACTTAGATGCCACCGTGAGACAGCTGCTCTCCACAGTAGTACGTTCCCTGTCGCTGGGGGCATGTAGACCGCAGTTAGAGGACCTCCTTGCAATGGAATTGGAACAGGATGTCCACTCAAAGCGAGATGAGCTGAACCAATGGTTCCCAAGCTGCCCTCCCAGAGTGGGGATCCCTAGGTTCTCCCCTGGATAGTCTGGTGCTGGAGAGCTGGGGGGGCCTGGGAATATGCATTTATAACAAGTTTCCCAGCTGGTTTTGAAGCAGCCAGAACACGGACTGGCTTGAGAACCATGGGACCACTGCACTTAGAGCTTCCCTTTGACCCTGGCTACCTGGGACAGTAGGATAAGCACAGACCTGGGTATGAACCCAGCTATGGTGTTTGTTGGCTGTGTGATGATGGGTAAGTCACATAATCTCTCTGAGCCTCAGTTTCTTGATCTGTGTGTTCGAGCTCTACTGCTTCTCATCTGGTTGTGAAGATTACATGAAATGCTATATATTTGAAACGTCTATAGAATGTTCAGTTCATGGCAGGTGCCCAATAAATGTTAGCAGTCTCTCTCCCTCCCATAATTGGATTTCCTTTCCCCACCCTCTACCTAGCCGAGGGTATGTGGAGGGCAAGGATGCTGGAGGGTGTTGGTGCATGGGAGGATTAAGAAGTACAGAAATAATTTGAAAACATGTCCCCTGGCCCCCTAGGCTCTCCCTGGGAGGGATCCTCAAGCAGGCAGGCCAGGGGCAGGGCTTGCATGGCCCCCGGGAGTCAGCCTCAGCTGCAGGAGCCCAGACCACCATAGTTGCTGACCTCGGACGGTGACGCTGAAGAAGGCTGAGACACCTTCCGTTCTGCACTCAAACTCGCCGCTGTCTTGGACTTTGGCAGCCGGCAGGATTAGGCGGTGTTTGCGCCCATCCATCTTCACCAGCAGCGACTCGCTCTCCTCTACCTCCTGCCCATCCTTGTACCAGCACGCCGGGAAGTCCACCCGAGAGAGCTCACAGGTCAGCATCACCCGCTCTGAGGTCGTGAAGGTCAACGATTCCTTGCCCTGGGGGCTCAGAATGTGCACCGGGCTCTCTGTGTGGGGAGAAGCGTGGGCACAGGCAGTGCCTCATCAGGCTCCAGCTGGGACAGACACCCCTCTCTGGGGCAGAGGGGTGAGTCCATCAGGCCAGACAACCGCTGGGTCAATGCGTTTGTTAGAATTGGAAAAAAAGTTAGTTTTGGGCTTCCACACCAATTCTCAAGGGCAATGCTTTAGTGCACAGAATTCCTAGGGAGTCTACTTAAAATGCAAATTCTTAGACCTGCACAGGCATGCAAGGGCCAGGTGATCTGCATTATAAACCAGCCCTCCCAGCATATCTGATATCAGGGGTCCCAGGTTGCATTCTGAAAATGCTACTCTGGTTATTGGTAGGTACTCTGCTTCCCCTCCTAGGATGCTGGCAGCTGACCGCCTCCAGGCCCTGTGCTTGGCCACTGAGGAATTCCTTGACTGGCCTGAGAAACTCCGGCGACTGTGAGATGGCAAATACCACATGTACCCCGCACTTTCAGATGCCCACCAAGAATCGTCCTCCTCAGGGATGCCTCATTCCCTTCCTTCCCGGTTTCCGCAGGTGGCACAGTGTGATTCCAGAGCCAGACTGCCTGGCTTCATAACCCAGCACCAGCACTCACTAGCTCAGTGACTCTGGAAAAGTCACTTAACCCCTCTGTGACTCAGTTTTTCCATGTGTAAAATGGGCTCACAACGAACCTATCTTGGGTAGCCTGGGTGGCTCAGTTGGTTAAGCAGCTGACTTCGGCTCAGGTCATAGTCTCACAGTTTGTGAGTTCGAGCCCCGTGTCAGGCTCTGGGATGACAGCTCAGAGCCTGGAACCTGCTTGGGACTCTGTGTCTCCCTCTCTCTCTCTCTGCCCCTCCCCGACTTGTGCTCTGTCTTTCTATTAAAAAATAAACATTAAAAAAAACAACAACAGAAGAACCTATCTTATAGGGCTCTTGAGAGAACTGTGTTAATCAATGCAGGTAAAGTGAGTAGGATGGCCCCTAACAGCACAGGAAGTTGCTTTGATACTGTAATTGATTACACGATAGGGCAGGAAGCAGTCAGGGACGAAGGCCCAGGGGCCATGCCTCTAAGATAACAAACG
Organism: Suricata suricatta; assembly: GCF_006229205.1. NCBI lineage: Eukaryota > Metazoa > Chordata > Mammalia > Carnivora > Herpestidae > Suricata > Suricata suricatta. Next base: position 17,315,818 of record NC_043702.1, on the reverse strand, counting down.
TAAGCCACAAAGCACTCCAGAGAATTTGGCTATGATGCTGATGAAGGTAACAAAGAGTTCCCTATACATTGTACGTGGGTGGAAATTGGCCTTCTGGACCACTGAGCCCTCCATCTGAGCCCACCAAGGACTTCTGCGTCCCCCCTGGTCCCCACCAGCACCAACCTTGGATGGTGAGGGCGGCCGAGTCCTGAACGCCGGGGCAGCTGAAGCCAACCAGGGCCCCGCTGTGCTGGTGTCTGACGGCTTGCAGGAGGAGTCTGTGCTGCGGGCCTTTCTGCTCTATACGGTAGCGCAAGGCCCCAGGCTCCACCTGGCCCTCCGGCTCATTACTCTTGAGCTCTTCCCCGTTAAGGAACCAGGTGCCCTGGATGATGGTGGAAAGATCCAGGGAGAAGACCGCATCTTCCCCGTCGTATACCTGCACATCCTCCAGACCTGCCACCAGGCGAGCTGTGGGCACTGCGATGGGGACAGGGTGCCGCCATCAGAACCAGAGGGCAGGCAGAGGAAAAAGGGTGGCAGGCATAATACATGACGGGGACCAAAGGCTGGGGGAAGGGAGGAGAGAGGACGGGCCGGGTCTGGAGGGACTGACTCACCGAGGTGGGCAGCTCCGTGAAACACGACGTGGGAACTGCGGCCGTGCTCGCTGACCGTGCAGATGCGGAAGCGGTAGTCGCCCTCGGAGGGCACGCAGTCCCCCGGGACCTCCACGGCTCCAGCCTTCTCGATGCTGAAGCACTGGATCCAGTCTTCGGAGCCCACCTCCTGCCGCTCCAGCCGGTAGATGAAGGGCGTCTCAGGGACCGGCTCGGGAGGCTTCCAGGTCAGCAGGACGGTGTTCTTCTGGCCCTTGAACATCTCTGCCAACATGGGGGGTCCTGGGGGGCTGTGCTTGACGCCTGAGACAGAGGCAGGGTTTGCATTCCAGCCCTGCTCCAGCCTCCCGCAGCCCTCCCCACTTGCCTCCGCTCTGCCACCCCAGGCTCTGGCGCCTGGTCACCCTCCTGCCCTGGCCCTGCTGTCCGGCCCTCGCGGAGTCTGCCCACGGGCTTTCCTGCCCTCACATTTGACTCTGAGCAGAGTGGTGGTGCGCGAGTTGCCCAGGCTAAAGGTGACCTCGCCGGCATCTTCTCGGGTGACCCCTGGGAGGACCAGGGCGTGCATGTGGCCAGAGCTGCTCTGACAGATGGTCGGCAGGTCCTCCCCATCACGGCTCCAGCGCCCCTCGACCCCGGCTTCTTGGGTCTCCACCAGCAGCACTGCGTTCTCCCCCTCCAGGACGTCGAGCTTCCGGGGCAGCCGCTTCAGGATGGGCCCTGAGATACGGATGGGAATCCCTCGGCCTGGGGTCTGGGCAGCCACCTGCCTCAGCCTCGGCCTCCTCCCACTGGCCAGCCCACCTTTGACTGTCACGTTGGCCACCGTGCGCACCCGGCCCCGCATCTCGCACAGGTAGACGCCATCGTCATCTGCCTTCAGCCTGTGGATGATGAGGCGCCGGACAGCGCCCTCCTCGATCTGTTCATACTTGCGGCAGGGCAGCAGGCGCTGGTCCTCCCGGAACCAGGCCGTGGGGATGCGGGAGTTGGGCACTTTACACTCCAGCACGGCGATCCCATGCTCCCGGCCCTCCACGTCCTGCAGGGGCCTGGTGAAGCGCAGGCGGGGCTCTGCGGGGAGAGGGGAGATAGAAGAGGGCTCTGGAGAGGGCCAGATCAGGGGAAGGACTCCCTGCATTACCAACTGCCTGAACCCACATCGGCTCCTGCCCTTGTTCTCCCAGGGCCGGCTGGTATTCCGGAATCACAGAACATCCACCAGAAGAGAAGTCAGGTGGCCTAAATTCTCATCTGACCCTGACACTCATCAGCCCCATCACCTCGAGCACGGCCATTTTCGTCATCGTGGGCCTCAGTTTACTGACTTTCAGGCAGAGAAAGGATGGAAAGGCTGGGACCACACTGGTGATTTTATAGCTGTTCCCTGGGATCCCGCAGAGGCACTATACAAATTTTGCAAGGGGCTGAGCTAAATTTCATTTTTGAAGGACTTTAGTCGTTTTCACCTGGCTAGAGCTGGAGCATATAACGCCAAGTGAAATAAATCAGCCAGAGAAAAACAAATATCATATGACCTCACTCATATGTGGAATTTAAGAGACAGAGGAGCAGAGAAAAAAAAAATAAAAAAAAGAGGGAGACAAATCAAGAAACAGACTCTTAACTATAGGGAACAAAGTGATGGTTACCAGAGTGGAGGTAGGTGGGGGGAATAGGGGATGGGGATTAAAGAGTATAATTATCATGATGAAAAAAATAAAAAATAAACAAAATGATTTTTTTAAAAAGCACGATTAAAATGTAAAGAAACAGGGGCGCCTGGGTGGCTCAGTCAGTTGAGTGTCTGACTCTTGATTTTGGATTGGGTCATGGTCTCACGGTTCATGAGTTTGAGCCCTGTGTCAAGCTCTGTGCTGACAGTGTGGAGCCCGCTTGGGATTCTCTCTTCCCCTTCCCCTTCTGGCGCATGAGTACATGCACTCTCTCTCAAAATAAAGAAATAAATATTAAAAGTAGTCATTTTCAGGGGCGCTGGGGTGGCTCTGTCAGTTAAGCAGCCAACTTTGGCTCAGGTCATGATCATGTAGTTTTGACTTCAAGCCGCACATCCACCTCTGTGCTGACAACCCAGAGCCTAGAGCCTGCTTCGGATTTTGTGTCTCCTTCTCTCTCTGCCCCTCCCTACTCTGTCTCTCTCTATCTCTCAAAAATAAATGAAAACTAAAAAAACCAGTCGTTGTCAAAACTGCATTTTACAGGGGCACCTGGGTGGCTCAGTCAGTTAAGCGTCTGACTTCAGCTCAGGTCATGATCTCACGGTTGGTGAGTTCAAGCTCCACATCAGGCTCTGTGCTGACAGTTCACAGCCTGGAGCCTGCTTCAGATTCTACATCTCCCTCTGTCTCTGCCCCTCCTCCGCTCATACTCTTGTCTCTGTCTCTCAAAAATTAATCAATGTTAAAACAATTTTTAAAAACAAAAAACCACATTAAAAAACAAAAAGCACTAGGAATTAAATGACCAGTGGGTTGATCAGGCCGTTGGAGAAGCAGGCTTGTCCTGCACCTCTGGGAAGCTCTGTCTTCCCACTGGGCTTTTCTTTCCTGATGGCGTTAATGTAGTCCGTGCACATCAGACCTCGCCACCAAAACACAGCGTGGCAGGCAGGGCTCAGGAAATTTGCCCACTTTTCTTCCTCTGAGCGGACAAGTTAAGTAATAGCCAGTGAAGGTATAATCCCCCAAGTTGGGAGAAACTCCTGTTCTGGAGAGCTTTACCTTCTAGTGGGAGTTTGGGGTGTTTTTTCCCCTCTGAGTTTTCTGTTTATGAGCAATGTGTCTAATGTTATTAGATACTGTTGGTGACTCAGCTTTGAAATGGAAATTCCTCTCCTTCACCTTCAACTTCTTTTAAACCTGGAGAGCAGTTTCATAAAAGGACATTTTCCCCCCTTCCTCAAGTCTACCTTTGATGTGAATCAGGAGTTTCTCCATGTGTCCTCTGCAGCCAGACTTGCTCCCAGGACTCACAGACTAGACCCAGTTGTGACTGCGGCCTCGTCTTACCCTTGTTCTCTTGGATAGTTATAAATCTGGACCTACAAACGTACACCCGTAAAATGTTCCTTCTATCAGTCTCAGACACTGGGGTCCCCACGTGGGATTTCCACTGAGGGAAGGGAAGTAAAACAAAACGGCTGAAATCCACTACACTAGAAGTGCTCCCTCTTGGTTGGTACATCAATCACTCCGTAAATCGGTTTATCAAAGGTTGCTTTTCCACCTCGGCCTCAGAATCACTTAACAAAGTTTGCTAAGAAGTTCCTGGGTACCCTGGAGACCTACTAAATCCGAATCCCTGGGGGGTAGGGGGTAGGCAGGTAATGGTATGTCATTAGTCGGCCTCCCTCCCGCTACCGGCTCCCGGGCAGCGCTGGAGGCCCCTCCCCAGAGCCTGGACAGCTCCGGGGACGCCGCGGTACCTTTGACGTGCAGCTGCACCGCGCTGAGAGTCTGGCCCGCAGAGTTGCGCGCCGCGCACACGTAGAGCCCGCGGTCCTTGGCCTGGCAGTAGAGCACCTTGAGCACGAAGCCGCCGTCGCGGTCGCGGTACATGAGGCGGCGGCGGTCGGAGAGCAGCGGGCGACCCTCCCAGTGCCATTCGATCTCGGGCTCGGGCTTGCCCATCACGTAGCAGCGGAACTTGGCGTGCTTGCCTTCGTTCACCCAGAAGGTCTTGGGCGCGCACTTGAGCGGCTCCACCACGGGCTTGGGGGCCTCATCGGGGTCCTCGGGCGGGCTCTCGGGTGGCTGGTGCACCTGCAGCAACGCGCCGGCCTGCGCGTGGCCGTGCGCGTTGCGGGCGTGGCACACGTAGACACCCGAGTCCGGCAGCCGCGCCGCCAGGATGCGCAGCGCGAGGCTCGCGCCGGGGCCTCCCTCGGCATGGCCGGGCTCGAGCACGAAGTGGCCACTGTCCCACACTTCGTCCAGGGCCATCCCGTCCTTCTCCCAGTAGAGCTCGGGCGCGGGGAGTCCCCCCACCTGGCATGTCAGCACCACCTGCTCCCCCCGCAGCACCCACTGGGACCGGGGCCCCGCTAGGAACACCGGGGCGCCCTCCCCGGCCCCGGGAGGAGGCAGCGGGCGCTCGGCGGGCTGGGGATCGGGCTCAGAGGCCTGCGGCTCTAGCACGGTGACGGCGGCCGCCGCGTAGGCCTCTCCCGCCGCGTTGCGCGCGCGGCACACGTAGACCCCCGCGTCGGTGGGCAGCGCGCCGCTCAGCAGCAGGCCGTGCTCGGCGCCGTCCACCGGGAAGCTCAGGCGCTCGGAGGCCGCCAGCTGCTGGCCGCCCTTCTCCCACACGACGATGGGCGGCGGCTCCCCCAGGACCACGCACTTGAGCTCGGCCTCGCCGCCACTTACCACCCGCACGGGCCGCGGGAAGCGCAGGAAGCACGGGGGGCTCCCCTGATCCCCCGAGCCCGCCTTCATCGCGGCGGCTGGCCTGCAGCGGCGCGGGGGAAGGGCGGGCGGCGGGCGCTCGGAGGCCGGGGTGGGGTGGGGG